>NC_064630.1:332891022-333197558 GCF_023864275.1 Schistocerca cancellata | reverse complement strand
CATTATACTCGAACATAATACGTGTTCCAAGATTCTACAACTGATCTACATTACAGATATAGGTCTATAGTTCTGCACATCTGTTCGTCGTCCCTTCTTGAAAACGGGGATGACCTGTGCCCTTTTCCAATCCTTTGGAACGCTACGCTCTTCTAGAGATGTACGGTACACCGCTGCAAGAAGGGGGGCAAGTTCCTTCGCGTACTCTGTGTAAAATCGAACTGGTATCCCATCAGGTCCAGTGGCCTTTCCTCTTTTGAGCAATTTTAATTGTTTCTCTATCCCTCGGTCCTCTATTTCGATATCTACCATTTTGTCATCTGTGCAACAATCTAGAGAAGGAACTACAGTGCAGTCTTCCTCTGTGAAACAGCTTTGGAAAAAGACATTTAGTATTTCGGCCTTTAGTCTGTCATCCTCTGTTTCAGTACCATTTTGGTCACAGAGTGTCTGGACAGTTCTTTTTGATCCACCTACCGCTTTGACATAAGACCAAAATTTCTTAGGATTTTGTGCCAAGTCAGTACATAGAACTTTACTTTCGAATTCATTGAACATCTCTCGTACAGCCCTCCTCACACCACATTTCGCTTCGCATAATATTTGTTTGTCTGCAAGGCTTTGGCTATTTTTATGTTTGCTGTGAAGTTCCCTTTGCTTCTGCAGCAGTTTTCTAACACGGTTGTTATACCACAGTGGCTCTTTTCCATCTCTTATGGTCTTGCTTGGCACATACTCATCTAACGCATATTGTGTCATATGGTGAGATACACAACTTTGATATCCTTGGGGGTTGCTGCTTCAGAAAGACCTCAATCTTTGTGTCACTGCAGTACTAATTTTGAAATAAAACACAGAGTCTGATACTTTTCTTATCATATATTGTGACTGATTACCAAGTACATAGGTGGAATATGCACTGGCCATTTGACAGCCTCCGAAATAGTCTCAGACAAACAGCTTTCAAAAGACAATAATACAGACAGACGGACCTCATTGCTTATGTGCCACTTCCTTTTATGTTGAACACATGATTGAATTTGAGATTTAAAAAATATCAATTAAAAGTCATGAGATAATATTGGTTACATGTATAAAAAAATGGGGCCACATATTGCCCTACTAGTTCTAATATATAACTAGGAAAAGTTTATGTAGTTCCAACTGTAATTCCAAAGAATATGAAGTACAATAATGTAAATTATATTTTAGTTAATTACAATCCAATTACTTTGAATAAAATATTACCGACAGTATTTTGGTTTGCTCTCAAGTAGAGCTATCATTTTAGATGATCACAACAAATAAATATCATAATTTTTCAGAAATAGAGGAGAGGTAAATTTTATGGAATATGTGGTACAACTTGACTGCACAGTTCATATCACAAAATTTCAAAGTTGGATTATTAACAAACAGCTTATTCCGCTTGGTTGCTGATATAAATTGGGTAGCATATTAATGTGATATTTAATCTGAGATAATAAACTTATTTGTGAAAGCTTCTTAAAAGGAAGTATACTATTGGAACTGGGTATAGATATAATTTATACATTTATAGATTTTTTAAATCTGAGATAATAAAATGATCTGTGAAAGCTTTTTAAAGGGCAGTTTACTATTGGATCCCTTTTCTTTGGTGTGGGGCACATCCCAGAAGGGTCAACCAAATGTCCAATGAAGGTGACACACAATTGCTGAAGTTAGCATTTATTGTTATTAATTATGAAACCATGTGCTGCTAACTTGTCCAACACAGTGTGTAAACGAATCTCATTTTCATTGGAAGACTGCAAAAAAATTATCATGTCATCTAGGTAATCATAGCAGATGGACATGTTAAATAGGAAGCTGTCAATAAACCCCTGCCAGGTCTGGGCTCCTTTTTTTTAACCCATATGGCATAGTGGCTGTGCGGTTCTAGGTGCTGCAGTCTGGAACTGAGCGATCGCTACGGTCGCAGGTTCAAATCCTGCCTCAGGCATGGCTGTGTGTGATGTCCTTAGGTTAGTTAGGTTTAAGTAGTTCTAAGTTCTAGGGGACTGATGACCTCAGATGTTAAGTCCCATAGCGCTCAGAGCCATTTGAACCATATGGCATAAATAAAAACACTAACAGACAGAATGGCATGATATCGCAGTTTTCGGTATATCCTTGTTAGCCATAGGTATCTCTAAGTAGGCCCTTTTACAGTCAAGTTCAGTAAAGGATAGCTGTCTCTTACAGTCTGGGAGTTGAAGTACCGATAATTGACACATAATTGCCAAGTACTATTCTTTTGGAGGACACGCTTAAATGTCTCTCTTGTTGGGCAGTGAGTGTAGATGCTGCAGAACGTGAGTTGCCATTGAGCCATATGAAATCCACTAGACATATATCAGTGATGGATGAGCAGAGAAGGTTGCTCGCATATCCAAGTTGGAACATCTGAGTGCAGAGTGATTGGCAGATGTTATGTAGAGCTCATCCAGTAGTCCATTAAATTTTGGGCATGCAGTCACACAAATAAAATTTCTTCCACTGATATTTCGCCAGTGTATCATACGGCCACCCTCAGAGTGAGTTGTAAGACTGACAACATGGTGTCAAGTGCAGACTTATATGCTCGACTGTGGTGGTACTCCTCATGCAGATCACAGACAATGGCCGGTGGCAAAGAGATACGCTTACACACACGCCACCTGTGGTGAAGGCATACAACCATTCAATTCGCTTATTGATGTATGTTTGGTGATGCTGACGCCATGATGAATTCTCTGCAGATTAATTACCCCATCAGTCAGATTCCATGCCTTGTCCAAATTAAAACCATTATCTCTGTTTATTAAATTATTAGCTAATCCAATCTCTATAGCTTCCTTGAAGACAGAATCGCAAAATCCAAAAATACAATACCAATCGCCGTTATTTAGGGTTTGTTTTTAGGCTACCAGTTTCGACGATACATTATGTCATCTTCAGGCCTACTTAAGTCGAGTAACCTTCATGTTACAAAATACAGCAGCACTTTTAACTGGTCCCGTAAGATTATTGTGGGCATGTGTGCTCCTTGGACAACTGTTAGCAACTACTGCTGACAGTTGTCCAAGAAGCACACATATCGACAATAATCTCATGAGACCAGTTAAAAGTGCTGCTGCATTTTGTAACATGGAGGTTACGTGACTTAAGCAGGCCTGAAGATGATGTAATGTATCGTCGAAACTGGTAGCCTAAAAATAAAACCTAAATAACGGCAATTTGTATTGTATTATTGGATATTGATTAGCCATAGACCTACACTCCAGACAGAGGATGGAGTTACATTCACCGAATCCCAAAAGGAAGAGGTAGACGTTAAAATATTCAGCTCACTGTAGTTCATAGAATGCCCTGTATCAATACAATGGTGCGTATTGTTTGACCTAAGTATGACTTCTCACAATTTCCGCAAGGAATCTGATCACACACCCGCCTTACAAAGCAATAAATCACCCTTTACAGAGCCGAGCAAGCTGCAATCTTCTTGGGAGGCCTGGAGATCGCCTTACCACCATGTTTCTTGAGAATACGGCCTATCTTCGAGGAAAGAGCACCCACATAGGGCAAAAACACACTTGATCTGAAGGAATTATTATTTTCTTCCCCATCACATACCTGCATTCTAGGTTTTACATTGAATGTTCACGAATTTGTTGCAGAGAAAATCCATTCACTTTAAAAATGCTCTTGAGATATGTGAGCTCATCTTGCAAATTATCTTTATCGGATATACAGGCCCTACACCCTAAGGGCTCAAGTACACCTAGGGTCTGTGAAGGGAGATGTCAGCTACTGACATTTAGATGTAGATTTGTAGGTGTTGGTTTACGATATACAGCATGTCCTAATGTGCCATCAACTTTATGATGCACAACAAAAGGGGAGGCAGCATTTTTTTTAATTTCCATGGTAAATTTGATACTAAAATGGATAGAATTCAAATGAGCAAGAAATCGATATAATTCATCCATCCAGTGCAGCAATACTGCGTCAGTCTTACGACTAACTCTGAGGAAGGCCGGACGATACATGGCCAAAATATCAGTGGAAGAAATTTTATTTGCGCGGCTGCATGCCCGAAATTTAAAGGACTATTCATTACGCAATGAAAAGTTGAAAATTCTCCTCATCCAGAAGTGTTTCACATTTCAAGATGAGATCGAGAGGTGTCTCTCACTACAAAGTAGGACATGAGGCCGTATCATTGGCATGAAGGGAGTCTTAGATCTTGCTGCTGATTAGCCGTTGGTCACTCTGGCGCAGGAGCAGAGTGCGGTTCAGGACTGGTAGCAAATAGTAATGCCTGATGAAGTCGACGACTAAGATGGGTTACTCTGTTTCAACCACCAAGGACGCCCAGGGTATAGGTGTGTGGTTGCTGACACCGAGTGTGGTGGAGGTGGTGCCAACCACTGGTATCACAGAGTCATTAACTGTGCACAATTGCATGGGCAAAGGTGAACGTGTAGTAGGAGCAAAAGACAGTGGAATCTTTTTGACATTTGCTCTCGAGTCGACTGCAAGGTAGGAAGTCAGTTGCACATTGTAAACAAAGAGGCGAGAGCCATTTGGTAGAAGACACCTGCAGACACTATCACGAAATGGGGATTTTCGATGACTTGAAGAGAATGAGCGACTTGGTGTGATGGTATCAGGCCGTGAGATCAGTTTGGGTATAAGGAAGACGGTCTGCAATGTAGTGTGTCCGAACGAAAGCAAGTGTGGAACCAGCAGAGGCGGTGCGCGTGTGTGTAGTGTCTGGCTGACTTGCCTTGTTTTGACTGGCAGGCATGGGTCAGCGCTTGGGCAGAGGCACACTGGTGGTAGTCTGCACTGCAAGCGTTTGTACATGTTTGTCGCCTGGTAGACCAAAAAGAGGAGTAGCAGGTGCTGGCTTGGAAAATTTTGACGAGTCCTGGTAGACATCGGGTGGCTGGCGACTAGATGGTAGGAGGTGGTCAGGAGAGCAGGCAGTGAATCAGCTGGATTCAGCCAGGGTTGTGTGTTATCAGTGATGCAGGTGGGGATACTGTCAGCTGTAGCATGGTCATGATGAAAATTAATTAATGAGTGGTGCTGTGTGAGCACTAGTATTCTGACAGCCAGGCATAGTTTGAAACCTAGTGGAGCATCCTCGTATGCGAGCATAGCTGTTTTAATGCTCTCCAGCAGTTTTAACAGCAGCAAAGTCCACAGAGCGTGATCTAGGAGAAAGCTTGAATCAATTTGCCCTCAAAGCTTGTGGCACAGCATGGAAGGTGTTCTGTCACTGAGTGAGGTTTCACTTGTCACTAGATGAAGTTGTTGCTCCGGTGAGCGGAGTATGTGTTGAAGCAGAAGTGCCCTGACAGTCTCGTACTTGTTTGTTTGTGTGTGCACATGAAGCAGAAAGTCACTTATGAGATCATCATTATCATCAAGGAGGTTGAGAAGTACTGCAAATTTATCATCGTCCTCAGTGGTGCCTGCGGACTACATTGTGCACAGTTTTGGCTGAGGACGTGTGGAGTGGTAAGTGGCATGGTTATGTAAGGATGGCACCACCTTGAGGTGCTCATTGCCAAGTGCAGTAATTGCAGCAGGAGAGGAGCCATTGCGGAGTGACACATCATAAAGTGGTGAAGAAAAATGCGGCAAGGCAGGCGTGAAAGTGTTGGGATGGAGCACATTGTGAAGAGATAAAGGAGGTGTGTGCGGCGCATTAGACGTGAGCCAAGCATGAAGGTGGGCATTACCGGCGGTGTGCGGTGCATAGTGCTGGTCTATGAGAGCTGCTGGATGCTGTGAGAACGTGGTATGCTCATGAGGTAATGAATCTTGTAAGGGAGTTATTCTAAATCCGAGAGGAGCTGTAGTGTGTGCACAACATGCATAGAGATGGCGGCTGCAAGCGAATGCACGGCTGGTGCCAAAGATGTAACGTCACTGAGGTGATGTGGTGGTGGTCGCAAAGTGGATGATGCAGGCGGACGCTGCGTGATGACCTAGTCTGTGTTGGTTAGTTCACTTTTATGTGCAGAAAGATCACTTGGACCCAGGTTATTTTGTCCAGGAGGTGGTAAATAGTTTGAAGCAGTTGGAGGTTTCTTTAGCGGGGGCCACTGTTGACCAGCTATCAAGGCACTCCGGTGGGAGTCCATATAGTTTTGCAAAACTTTGGGAATGTTAATGCACCTAGATTCACTGGCACTAAAGGAGTGTACATGGGAATAAGTGTTATTATTTCCTGTGTGGAAGATCAGAGCACTATGTGTACTGCCAAATGGAGTGGAAGGAAGCCATTGTTCACTGAGAATCACATTTGCTATTGTAGCAGAACTGCTAGACAAATAGTCACCTGGCATCATTACAGTGCTGTCACAGTAAGGTCACACTTAGAATATGACTCACGTCATTGGCTGATTTGGTGTGAAGTGGCGTGAGTCTGGTGCGGTAGATGTGGAAACAATGGAAGCGTTGTCGTCGGTTCACTACACACTGCTGGATCGGACACTTTGCCCAGGTTTTGACGAAATTGTACCAAACTGAGGCCCAGAAAGTTTGTAGAATTCACAGGCATTAATGAAGAGGTAAGATTTATGTCCTTCGGAGAATGAAACGATTGAGCTGGAGGTATCTGCAGCATTGTATGACAACAGACTGGAACGGAAGATTTTACATTTTAAACACAGGGTGGTTGAATTTTCATGGTGACCACTGTAAATCATACAGAACTTGAGATAGTAGTTATGTATGATAACAACTAACAGGTTGTACGATCCAATACAAATATATTTTGTTGCCCTACAAAGTACAAAGCATGTTGTTACAAACATCAGTCAGAGCAAACTGCATATCCAGAGAGGTTAGTTCAGCTACCTCAAGGCAGCGATATTGTTCCAGGTGACTTCACAGAATTATGTCCCCGTAGTATCATAATAATTATATATTTTTGCATTCAATTCTAAAACAAATGAACCCTCATTCCATGGATAACCTTCACCAAAAAACGTCCCATTTTTGCATTTTTGCAAACGTCCCATTTTAATGCTTGGTCAGTGCTGCCACTGTTATCTATGACTTTTTGTAGATATTGTCAGCCGCACTAGTTAAAAATGTTGGCAAATACTCCAAGTGGTCGTGCATCTTGCTTCCATCTGCAGTCAGTTTCCTCCATTTGCTGCGATCGTCAGTGAGTTGCTCCCACTTGTCACTGTCAATATTAAATGTACACATATCGCGCTTGACGCAATCCCTAAAGTGTATTGAAGGTCTGCTACGAGGTCTCTCTGCTCCTGCTATTTCACTGAGTAATGTGCGCCGGGGTAGACGGGAGTGGTCAATACGATGCAGATATCCTAACAACCGCAGGCGACGTTAGTTGACCGTGGCAATGATACTCTCTTGTTTTGCAGTTTTCAGAACATACCATTTATCACACGATCCTTCCATGGTATTCCCAAGATGCTCTGTAAGCACTGCAGGTGAAAGGCGTTGAGCTCTCTTTCCTGTTTTGCGTACGACGTCCAAGTCTCAGCTCCATACAGGAGAGTGCACACACATTTCCGAAAGTGCTCGCAGCCTTTGATATTCTTGCATTTATCTCGTCATCCAGGGAGAGATCTTCTGTGATTATTGAACCAAGATAGCAGAATTTATCGACTACCTTCAACAAGGCGTCGTCGAGTTTGATGACAGGCGGATCTGTGTATCCTTGTGCCAAGACAACCGTCTTCTTTACGTTTGTAGACATGGACAAGAGATTGCAAGTAATAGAGAATTTATCCACAAGGTCTTGCAGATCGTCTCGAGTATGCACTACAAATGCAGCATCGTCAGGAAACAAAAGACTGTTTACAACTAAGTCTTCTCAGAAGCACTTGGATCTGAGTAGAGAAATGTTGTAGAGCTTCCCATCAGCTCTGGTATACAGATGAATGCCCGGGTTAGTTTCACCAAAAGCAACTTTGAGGAATGCTGAGAAAAAAAATTGAACAGAGTGGGAGCCAATACGCGGCCTTGACGAGTCCCTCTTTTCACAGCAAACGGATATGATGTGATTCCGTCGAAGACCACAGCACCCTCCATATCTTCGTGAAAAGCTTTGATCATCTTTAAGAGCTTTGGAGGACACCCTATCTTCAAAAGTGCTGCATACAGTCCTTCTCTGCTGACTGTGTCGAAAGCCTTGTTTAGGTCGATAAAGACAATGAACAGAGGGGACTTCTGCTCGCGGCACTTTTCCTGAATTTGCTGGAGTGTGAAGATCATATCAACTATAGATCGTTAGGTACGAAGCCCACATTGTTCCTCAGGGCATAAGCGCTTGGCAAGCTTCTGAAGTCTGAGAAACACCACACGGGCAAATGTTTTTCCAGGTATACATAGAAGTGAGATTCCACAGTGACAGTTGCAATCACCGTGATCACCTTTACCTTCGTATAAAGTAACAATAATGGCACAGTGCCCTCAGCCTAAAATTTCAGTAAGAGATTGAAAAGTAACGGAAAACTGGCTTAAGTTTTATAATTTCTGTGGAAATGTTGTCTTTGCCAGGGCACTTCCCACATTTGAGCTGTGCAAGTGCTCTTTGAAGCTCCTCCATCGTAGGGGTGGCATCCACGTCATGGTAAAGTGTCATCTGAGGAATTTCATCCATTGCATTTGGACTAATGTTGATGAGATTAGAGGCTGGAATAATGTTCTACCCAACGGTGCAGTTGACGATTACTATCTGTGATGACTTTTCCATCTATTACCATGAGTGGTACGCTCTTCTTTGGAGTGGGTCCAGTGGCCTGTTTGATGCACGAGTACACACGACCAATGTCGCCAGCATTGAAACCTGTATGCCACTGCTAAGTTGCTCCAAATAGGAATTGATACAGTTGCGGACAGTACGTCGAACAGCTGCCTTTGCTTTGATTAGCTTACTGGGTGTAGAATTGCATGGTTTTTTTTATGCCAGAAGACTATGGCCTGACGCTTAGCCTCAAGGAGAGGTTTCAGGATGTCTACGTTCTCGATTAACCAATCCTGAAATTTTACTTCCAGATTACCGAATTCATTTCTAGCCGTAAGGGAAAGAAGCGATTTTATCTTCTGCCAGTCTTCAGAAATATGGGCTGCTGGGTTCCAGGGATCCACCTCTTTTCGTATATCATCACTAAACACTTCTACTGCCTCAGTGTTTCTTGTTTGGCAAAAATTAATGTTTGTTTTGCAAGGTGTTCTGGCAGAGTGAAACCTTTTAGCCACAAAGCGCACTTTTGTCGCTGGCAGTGCATGATCTGTGTCACAGACAGCACTAAGGAAACGACGTGTATGAAGAAAGTAACGCAGATCTTTCCTTTTAGTTGGAATAAGATCTCACTGGTGCCAATGTTGTGAGTCGAGGTGCATCCAGGAAACCTTGTGGTTCAGTTTGCCTCTAAATTATGTATTGGTTACACATAACTGATACTTTGCACAGAATTCAAGCAACCACAGACCATTTTCATTCATGTGGCAGTTAGGCCAAGTGGCAAAATCACAACCAATACGACCGCTGAAATAACCAAGGATGCATAGATGTTCTCAGAGTGTGCTCCTTGTACCACATCACTGAGTTCATCATGTATATCACTGAAAATAACTTCCACTGGTTGAATCATAAAACTGTAACTAACGTATCCATTCATACACATACACACACACACACACACACACACACACACACACACACACACAAGCACACTCACACAGGGTGAACATTAATAAAACTGACAAACTCCAGGGATGGATTCCTGACTTTAAGAGGAGGGAAAAAGGTCCTATGAACATATGTCTGGAAATGCATCGTTGCCAGGGCAGTTGGCACTGACAAATGAAAGTTCCTCTGATCACGAGCCATGTTTTCCTTGTGTGTTACAGGCTGTGTGATTGGCGCAGTGTACTGTAAGGAACCAAATGGTCTGGTATTTGTGAGATAGTGTTTGTGTACGGTCAAGCAAATGGAAATGGTCGAGGAGCAGAACATAAACACCAGAACAAGCACCTTCACAGACACCAACCACATCACACAACATTTCAATAACTTTTTGGGCATTTGTGTGATCATGGGTCCTTTCAGACAGACGAAAGTACAGGGAGGCAGTGGACTGTGCATACGCCAGGTTTGGAGGATCAAGTTCTACAGGATATTGAGATGAACCCTAGTACAAGCTCCAGGCAAGTGGACCGCCAACATGGTGTAATCCAAAGAATGATTATGTGTATCCTGCATGCACTGAATCCCATCTGTTGTGATGTGGATGTGATGCAGCTCTGTACTGTGTTCTGCGACGAGCTGTTGTCCGTGCGTGCACCCTTTACATTTCCCAACACTTGTTCGTAGGACATTTTTTCATCCATTTCCAGCCAGGAATCCATTCCTATATATATGTTGTTATGCATCTGTGGTGCACAAACACTTCGTGACATAATTCTCTATGGTCTTTACCATGTGCAAGTCTTATTGACCTTTTCTGTAACAGCGACATTCTTTTATAGTGGACATCAGCTGCCAACCTCATAATCCAATCCTATATTTAATAAAGGGGTAAGTTGTCCCATAGTATACTATTTCTAATGTTTGGCCAGGAACTATCTTTGCGAGCTGACTAAAGAGGTAAAAGCCAATACTGGCCTTTCCATACACAAAATTAATGGGGTTTGTCTTCATTAGTGTGCACACTAAGAAATTCACAGCTGCCAGTTGCTGTTACCAAGATGTTACCCACATTATTTACGTTAGCTTGTTGAGACTACCTGTCTTATATGTCCATAACTGAGACTGGATGATCTTGTGCTGAGACTTATACAAGTGACTGGCAGGCCCTGACTCTCAAAAGTATTATGATATGTATGGTAAATGATACTAGCGATGTACAGAATTAGATATCTTCTGGCACAAAACGCTGAGTGGTTTGCTTGTACTTTCTCATGGTCATAAGGAAGCAGACGCAAAGGCAACAGGTTTGTCACTCGACTGACAGCCATACACCAGGAGGAGAAGCCGTGGTCATTGTGGCTGTTTCCTGCACCCTTTATTAAAACATGAAATTGTTATGTAGGTCTGGTGTCCTTCCTTTCAGACAAATGTATCTGGAAGAACATATACGATACATATATAATGCATCGATCTTTCAGTGGAGATGCACAATAATGTCGACCTCTCATGGGAATACAATAAGGCTCTGAGTGAATAGAAATAATGGACAGGGACATTACTCAGTACTGTGTGTCATGTGAATATCTGGGTCAGACGGGGGTTAAGGCGACCACTCACATAAAGTGGGAAATCTGGGCTCGAATCCTGGTCTGTCGCCGGCCGGAGTGACCGAGCGGTTCTAGGCGCTACAGTCTGGAACCGCGCGACCGCTACGGTCGCAGGTTCGAATCCTGCCTCGGGCATGGATGTGTGTGATGTCCTTAGGTTAGTTAGGTTTAAGTAGTTCTAAGTTCTAGGGGACTGATGACCACAGCAGTTAAGTCCCATAGTGCTCAGAGCCAACCTCGTCTGTCACAAATTTCCTCTTGTCGCCATTGAGTTATTTCAGTGCCTCAATGCAGCGAAACTTGGAAATTTCTTTTGCAAGTATGAAACTATGTTGTTGTTACTGAAATGAAAAATATTTTGTCTGTAAAATGAAGTCGGTCTGTGTTAATAAGCAGCCATGAACACTGCATATCAATGTGAATGTCTGGTATAAGTGGTTATCTGTAACAGTACACAGTAATACTAATGTGATTGTCTTGTATAAGTGGTCATTTGTAATAAACGTTGTGACCAGTTTATTACTGGAAATGTACATACTCGCACTGTGGATTTTATTTCCAAAGTATTTATTTTGAAGAAAGTATTATTCTATCCAACATAAATTAGAGGATATAAACTGAAGGACTGATTGATATTCTGACCATAGGAAATTTTCCATGACACATGATATCTTTGAAAAATACTATTTACGAAAATTGAAAATTTGTGTTCCAGAGAGTGATATTTGTGAACTGAGAATATTTTGACTGGGAATTATGATGAAAGTTTAAGTCATAGTATACTAAAATGTAATCAGTGTAGACAGAATGTTAGTAAATAATTTGACTTTACATAAAATGAGAGACATTACTGTGATAGTTGCACTCTTTACTTATCTGGTATAGTGTGTGTGATCTCTGGGAGGCATAGTAATGGAAGGAACACGGATTCTAGAGTACGCTAATTTCATGGTATCTGGCTTAAATATTGCTGATTAATGGTATTAAAAGAGTTGGTGTGCCTGATCTGTTATTGTTTACAGGAGTAGAAGGGTTAAATTACCAACTGTCAATATTTTACTATTATCCCTCAAAGAACTAATTAATACAGAACGTTATGAGAGGTTACTTGAGCTGACTGGACATAAATACTGGGGAATGATCCGATAAGGATAATTGCATCTGGCCATTAATGAATTATCATATGTGTTATATTAACAAGACCAAACCTAATATGGACGCTTATTGTACACCATTTGACTTGAGACAGAGTGTCGATGCAGCTGCAACATTCTCTCTGAGGCCCTGATTGTTGGAGTATTTTATTTGTTATATCAGCAGTAGTGAAACATTCTAGCTCCTTACATTCTCTACCACAGAATAAGATTGAGGATTCACCTGCGTAGCTAACTATATGGGAGTTAACGGGCTGTGCAATATGATTAACACACTGCTTCCTTTTTTTACGAGCTTCGTGTCAGATAATGTTGTGGAAGATGTACAATATTTCAATGAGACAGCTGCGCGTCATCTTCAGATGCCTACTAATATGTTGCTGCCGGAGAAACAGGCAACGGTCTTCGCATCTGGCAAGGTGCACTGGATCTCGCCGTGCTCTATGTTTCATCTACGATGACGTTACAGCCTCCCTCCTTGGTGCCTGCGCTTTTCTAGTCAACGTGTACATTGGCGAGCCACTGCAGCAACACTTCAGTAAGCACCTGAAGATGACGAGCGGCTGTATCGTTGAAATATTGCGCAGCTTCCACAACACTCCGATGCAACACTCGTGAACCAATGAATCTGCTAATACGTCCAGAAAGCCTCAAACAGCACAAAATTAATATATGTGATGAAAGGGAGCAAGGAGATAGGCCTTGTATTACTATTTCCGCAATGAATTGACAACTTGTGATTTTATCATCTAATTTATAAGTCAGTTTAGTGCGTTGCTCAGGACTCAATAGATACGTGGCTGGAAGTTGCGTAGATGGATCCCTGATGTGGCATGACTTCAGTTTTTTAAGATGTAACCTGTGACTTACTGTGTCCAAAGTTTTCTTTGGGTCTAAAAATATACCTGCAACCTGCATTCTCTAGTCAAACAGGGGGTCCACCATATGAAAGGATTATGTAATTGCTGTGGTCTCGCTTAGCTCTTTGCTGAAGCCACGCTGAGAATCTACAAGTAGTTTGTATTGTGTACTTTGAATATCATACTAAAGGTAAGAATTAATTATGGTATCTATACTCGTACTTGGAGATATCTTCCTTACTTCCTTCTATACATAGGCTTCACAACACTCATTTTTAGAACAATATGGTTCTTGTTTTCTCTACTTTTGCAATTAATCGAAGGTAAGACGCTCTGGATTCCTTTAAGTACTCCTTAGTAATTACATTTTTATGCCATCTTATTAAGATGATATTTTTTTCTTTAAATGTGTATTACGTTTCACACTTTTCGCTCATTCATCTCCATAAATTCATACCTCATAAACCGAGTGTGTTGACAAAGGATCATGATCTATGCACCGATAGTATTGCTGGTTGGAAAACACAAGAAGGGCTTCCGTCACAGAAGGTGCAGGCCCAACACAGGAAGAACGTAGATACAGGAACCAACGGTATAACAGCTGTAAACTGTCGCACCTATGTGGGGAAAGTACCAGATCTCCAAGCGCTAATAGAAAGCACTGATGCTCAAATTGCTACAGGCACTGAAAGCTGGATATAAGCTCAGCTGAAAGTTTTGCGAAGAACCTACCGGTGTTCCGAAAGGCTAGGCTAAACACGCTTGGCGGTGGCGTGTTTGTTGCTATTAGAAATAGTTCATCTTGTCGCGAAATTGAAGTAGATAGTTCCTGTGAGTTAGTATGGGCAGAGGTCACTGTTGGCAACCGGAATAAAATAATAATTGGATCCTTTTACCGACCTCCCAATTCAGATGATACAGTTACTGAAAGGTTTAAAGAAAACTTGAGTTTGATTTCAAAAACGTACCCGACTCATACGATATGTTGGCGAAAATACGTGTTTAATTCCAGAAGTATGCAGCAGCAGCGCGGTTCCGGACTGAAGCGCCTAGAACCGCTCGGCCACAACGGCCGGCTAGCAGTTAGTTCATGAGCCCACGCGAATAGTAAACGGTTGTGAAAACACTCTTAACCTCTAAGCAACAAATAATCCTGAGTTAATAACGAGCATCAAAACGGATACATGGATTAGTGAACACAGGGTTGTCGTAGCGAGACTGAATATTGTAACCCTCAAAACCTTCAAAAATAAACGAAAAATTTACCTATTCAAAAAAGCAGATAAATATTCACATGACACCTTCCTGAGAGACAATTTCCACTCCTTCCAAATTAATAATCTGAGTGTAGACCAGATATGGCTTGAATTCAAAGAAACAGTATCGGCAGAAATTGAGAGATTAATACCAAATAAATTAACAAACGACGGAGCTGATCCTCCTTGGTACGCAAAACAGGTCAGAATACTGTTGCAGAAACAACGAAACAAACATGCCAAATTTAAACAGACACAAAATCCCCAAGATTGGCGATCATTTACAGAAGCTAGAAATTTCAACTTCAATGCGAGATGCTTACAACAGTTTTCACAACGAAACTTTGTTTCGAAACCTGGCAGAAAATCCAACGAGATTCTGGTCGCATGTGAAGTATGTTAGCGCAAGAAACAGTCAATGCCTTCTCTGCGTGATAGCAATGGAGATACAATCGGAGACAGTGCTGCCAAAGCAGAGTTACTAAAAACAGCCTTCCGAAATGCATTCACAAAAGAAGAAGTAAATAATCCAGAATTAGAATCAAGAACAGCGGCCAACGTGAGTAACGTAGAAGTAAATGTCCTCGGAGTAGTGAAGCAACTTAAATCACTTAATAAAATCAAGTCTTCTGGTCCAGACTGTATACCAATTAGGTTCCTTTCAGAGTATACTGATACATTAGCTCCGTACTTAAAAATCATATAAAACCGTACACTCGACGAAAGATCCGTACCCAAAGACTGGAAAGCCGCACAGGTCACACCAATATTCCAGAAAGGTAGTAGGAGTAATCCACTTAATTACAGGTTCATATCATTAACGTCGATATGCAGCAGGATTTTGGAATATATATTGTGTTCGGACATTATGAATTGGCTCCAAGAAAACGGTCTATTGTCACACAGTCTACATGGGTTTAGAACACATCATTTTTGTGAAACACAACTAGCTCTTTATTCCCATGAAGTGTTGAGTGCTATTGACAAGGGATTTCAGATCGATTCCGTATTTCTGGGTTTCCGGAAGGCTTTTGACACTGTACCACACAAGCGACTTGTAGTGAAATTGAATGCTTATGGAATATCGTCTCAGTTATGTGACTGGATTTGTGATTTCCTGTCAGAGAGGTCACAGTTTGTAGTAATTGACGGAAAGTCATCGAGTAAAACAGACGTGATTTCTGGTGTTCCCCTAGGTAGTGTTACAGGCCTTTTGCTGTTTCTTATCTATATAAACGATTTCGGAAACAAACTGAGCAGCCGTCTTAGGTTGTTTGCAGATGAAACTGTCGTTTATCGACTAATAAAGTCATCAGAAGATCAAAACAAGTTGCAAAACAATTTAGAAAAGATATCTGAATCATGCGAAAAGTGGCAGTTGACCCTAAATAACGAAAAGTGTGAGGTCATCCACATGAGTGCTAAGAGGAATTCGTTAAACTTCGGTTACACGACACATCAGTCTAATCTAAAGGCCGTAAATTCAATTAAATACCTAGGATTTACAATTATGAACAACTTAAATTGGAAGGAACACATAGAAAATGTTGTGGGGAAGGCTAACCAAAGACTGCGTTTTATTGGCAGGACATTTAGAAAATGTGACAGATCTATTAAGGAGATTGCCTACACTACCCTTGTCCGTCCTCTTTTAGAATACTGCTGCGCGGTGTGGGATCCTTACCAGATAGGACTGACGGAGTACACCGAAAAAGTCCAAAGAAGGACAGCACGCTTTGTATTATCGCGAAATTTGGGAGAGAGTTTCTCTGAAATCGTACAGGATTTGGGATGGACATCATTAAAAGAAAGGCCTTTTTCGTCGCGACGGAATCTTTTCACGAAATTCCAATCACCAAATTTCTCCTCCGAATGCGAAAATATTTTGTTGACACCGACCTACATAGGGAGAAACTATCACCGCGGTAAAATAAGGGAAATCAGAGCTCGTATGGATAGATATAGGTGTTCGTTCTTTCCGCGCTGTACGAGATTGGAATAATAGTGAATTATGAAGGTGGTTCGATGAACTCTTTGCCAGGCACTTAAATGTGATTTGCAGAGTATCCATGTAAATGTAGATGTAGAGATTGGTCAGTATGCGAAGTAAATATTTGTCAAAAATACTACATATAGTGTTTCAGTATTGAACAATATTACTATCATGATGGTTTTGTGTTCATCTCCTTGGGACCTTTAGGACACCGCCACAAACTGTGCTGCATGCGATATTGTATAGCAGTTAGTGTCGCTGGCTAGTGGGAAGCGTGTCGTCACTTCAATCCTGACCACCAGCTGTTAGTTGGTATTTAGTGTTTATCATTTCTGAAAGGGTGTTGAAAGCTATTCTGTTTGTGTTGTTTGCATATTCAGAAATATTCATTGTTTTTATAAACAGCAGACACTCTGTCCAGGATTTCAGTACTGCTCTGTCCTAGTGTTAATAAAAAACCGCGCTTTCACTACTAAAAGTTGTACGTCATTGGTGTCCCTGCTTTCCAATATCGATTTCCTTGTAGTTACGATGTGACATTGTTTGGTGGAAACTTAGCATATTTTAAAACATTTGAATCACCATGGCTCCACTTAATCAATTTAACGCCGTTGCCTGCGTGAACAGGAACCAGAATAGATGCAGTACATCTCACAAGGTCTGTATGTTCAGGAGACCAATGGATTTCGAAACCTGCACAACAGGCATCCATCAACATTTCCTGGAAATGGTGGTAAGGACCAGACAAAATGCGGAAAGAATTCATTCGTACAAGTAATCAAATACAAATGGTAGGGTGAGATGATGTGTTTGACAAATGTGTACCTTTTACTTGGGTGGGAGAGCCCAGTAATGGTTTGAGTATAATGAAGGGAAGCTCGATAGTTGGGCCAAACTCTGGGCCAAATTGGCAATCAGCAGCAAGTCTGTTTACTAGAAGAGCAGGGCGTGAGGTCATAGGGAAATGGCACACTCTTACATACAGAATATTTTGATACTATGCCACATTGTGAATCCGAATATGAAAGAAGCTGAAATAATCTGACAACTGATGAAAGAAGTTGCAGAAAATAATTGAGAAATTCATCAAGTGGTGCCATCAGTCCTAGGAATTGCAACAGAAAAGAAGCAGGTGAAAGAAGTATGACTGACTCCTGAATGTGGTCCCTATAGCTGTTGTGGTAAGTAGGATAGCACTAACAGCTCTAGATTTAAAATGACACTTATCTCTAGATTACAGGATTTCAAGAGAAGCGATTTAAAGGGGCACGATTTGAAGAGGCAGTAGGTTATTGTAACGTTATACACGTCTAGGCGAGTTATATGGCCACTAGAATTTGCTTGTGAGGTTGAACGACCGTGGGCCCAGGATCCAGTGCACAGCCTTTCCAGAGCGCTGCATCTGGGGCAGATCGAGACCATTGCTGGCTCAGCTAGGCACGTACAAAGGCGAGTAGTGCTTAGCTGGAAATGGGTAAACCCTAGAGCATGTGGACAGTAGTCACTCACTTACTTGGCATGCAGAAGATTCAGCAGAAACACAGAGTTGAAACCAGTCTGAAATATGGCTGCTTACAGCTCTTAGAAATTCCATAATAAATCACAGTTAAATAATAGAGAAAATCTGAATACAAACGTGATTTTAAGAAAAAGAGGTGCATCCAATGAAACATAATATTTTCAATATCTTAACAACCATAAAAGTTAATATTTTACAATGACTAAACATTTTCACCATCAACCTTAGAATTATTAAACACTTCATGCGATTTCAACAAATGATATCTCATATGATAGCATTGCACCATAGCTATCATCCCTGGAAGCTATTCATATGTGTCTAATTTATTATGAATTTGTTATGTATTTGTATTCTTTACGCAAATGTCTTTCAGAACATTGCGTTTTCCACAGTAGCACAAAACCTGATTTCGGCTTGAATACAATGCATCTTGCAATAGTTGTGAAGTTATTTAAGGAATATGCAACTACTTTACCAATAGCATTATTTAAATGTTGATTACAGTTAATGTTGAAAACCGTGGTAACTCAAAAATGATCAGCTGCATGTGTTAGCTGATACCACCAATGAAAAGAGAAGCAAAAGATGCTTCTATCAATCAGGCATAAATGACTGTCAAAACAATGTTTAATAATAAATTATTTTCATTTAACATGTGTTCTTTGGTACTAAATACTAGCTTATTTATGTATGAACGAACTATTATTTTTATATAATATGAATTGTAATATGAGTGTAACCAATTGCCTACAACATTTCTTTCATTTAAATATTATTACAATAGATTAGTTTAGTGGTCAGGTTGAGTCAAAATCATGTCTGTAGAACGTAAGAACGATGTATTTTTGGTCGGGATGGCCTTCAGTCAATGGAGGAGCAGACAGTGGCAGAACACTGCTGGAGTTAAGTGGAGATAGATAAGTTTTGAGTGGTGCACTCAAGAGAGTTATTCCGGACTTTGATGTTCATGCTTGAAATATGTAAACCTCACTGTCTCAACGTGGTTTATTCAGTTATGTGGGTAATTAATTCTAGGCAGTGGAGAGCTGCTATCATACTTCAACTTTTGAAGGGACTTACATTCGACAGGTCTGAACGTGCTGCAGTGTAGAATTCTTTTTCCGCTTGCATTATGGAACTAAGACTGACAGAGTATGAATTACTACTCTCTGTATTCTGGGTGTTTTGTAGTTCATAATGCTGAACTCTGAATTATTTGAGCTGGCGAATATTTTGTGTGTTGTGATTACAAAACCGTCATAGTTTTTGCGAGTCTTTCATGATCCTTTAGCTTGAGGATTCTGCTACCATTCTCCTAAAAGTCTCAACGCAACTTTATTGCATTTAATAAGATTATTTCTGTCTGTATTATACTTAGTTATTGTAGAACCACTTTCCATTTATTTGAGTTTTACTTTCCTGAATAAACATTATTCAACAGAATTCTCTGTCATTTAAGTCAATTACACACGTTAGAATGGAAGCCTATTTATTAGTTATTCAATGATCTCTGTTTAATATGTCTGTTGATTTTATTAATTCGCAATTCTAGACATTTGCCTGCAGGTTCACAGCTACAAGTTATTATTTGTAGCGAGTTAGCTGCTGGGCATGAAAGCAGAAGTATGCGGCTTGACTTTACGACATTATCGAGCTTTTCTTTTTACCTACGATCCAAGCAACATCAGGTACAGTAGCAATTGGTTTGCACATATGCATATGATTAGAGAGCGACTATTCAACAGAATATCCATTCAACAGAATATCCGTTAGGTAACGTCGCATTGTCAAGGATGGAATGGGAAGAGATTTTTTCTGAAGTTCGCTGATGAAGACTTCTGGTGTCAGGTTACACACTTGGGCAACTTACATTCAAGGTCACTGCCACATCTTGCTTCCTTACCACCCCTCCTGCCCCTGGAACAATAAGATTCAAGCAAACCCTTACCCTCTTCTTGAGAAGGTGCATTCATTCTGGAGCTACATAATTTACACAGAGGATCAGAGTGTAGCTATTCGTTAATAACAAATTAATGTTATTATAATTACACTAAGTCACATCACTCAAGTACTAGGCAGTAGCTATTTGTTAATAACATATTAAATTTAATATTATATAGGTTTGTAATTTGAGACACCATCAAACATGAAGTACTTTCATTTTTTGTATTTTTCAGTGTTTTCCACAAATTTGTGTCCTTTTCTACATGTTCCACAAATTTACATTGTATTTACAGTTCTTCATATTTTTAAAATTTTTACATGTTATGTCTTGTTACATGTGTTTTGTCCCAATTGTGTTGACATCACAACTTTGAATCATGTTACATCATGGTGTGGCACCTAGTCAGCATTGTGTTGTGTCATGTCATGGCACATAACCTTGATGTCACAATCTTCTCAGTCTACCACAATGCAGTATGTACCCACAAGTATCAGAATAATTTATCATTGTTAAAAAATTAATGACGTCATCGTCAGTTTTACTGATTTCCAACTAAAGATACTATACCAGAAATAACACATCGTGATGGATAAACCCTTGCTGAGTCACCACTATATTACTAGATTACGTGATGTTATAGTTTTTGTGTTAAAATTAGCACATCGTTTGAAAAATTTATGATATCATGGCACTACTAAGGTATCTAGAATTCAAGGAAGGGTCTGCCACCCATGGTAAGAAAGGCAAACCGGAAATCTGTGCGTCACTCACTGGATAAGTGTCAATTCCTCTCCCCCCCCCCCTCCTTTTCTCTCTAGAAGAATCAGAATCAAGTGACCCAACCATCCCACTTTCAAACCTAGCGCTTATACGTGGATGATCCCTTTTTCAGCCAGACAGCACTCCCAGATGGAATGAAGGCACGTAATTACAATTACGATATCTAAACAAATAAAACCTGCAGTGTTATTAATATATGTGACGTTACTACAAAACTCATATATTAACTACAGAAAAACTCCAAGCATGGTCATCACTATTAATGTAGATTCGACTGAACCACTGAGTTGCAAAGACACACATTGCACAGCTAGAGTACTGCAGTATTTTTTTTTTTTTTAAATGCTTACATCCAGTCTCATGCATTCGCCAACTCATTGCTACTACAGTGTCGTGGGATCTCATCGCAAACTAGAAAGCAACATGACATCTTTCACTATGTGTAATTCATAAAATAAATTGCAGTATTTAAAAAATTCGCTTCCTCTCTCATTACATTCGCCAACTCATTGCTACTACATCGTGATGGGACCTGATTGCAAACTAGAAAGCAACATAACGTCTTTCGCTATTTGTAATTCATAAAATAAAATGTTGTAAACAATACAGACACCTCTTTTGGATAAAGTTGACATTTTTTGCTCAGATATGCCATTGCTGATGGTGTAAGGAATGAAAGACGCAAGTACTCACTAATTGTAAACTGGCTTGAATATGTGCGAGAGCAGACCAAAGCAAAATACCTTTTCATACACATGGTGTCTGAAATAATGCATTACCAAACACGAATTATGTATTTCTCTCAACGGGACATTGAATATTGATTTTGCAGGATGATTATCTTCTCTTCTGGGTACTTCATGTGACCTGTTTTTACAGAACAGTGTGAGTGAATAACTGTTTTGCGGCAAACTTCAATTCCTGCCTCAGTTAACAGTTCTCGCCACAATGGCGATTAGACACTTGGACAGAGGCAGTTTGGAATTCCCATGTGAATTTTGTGTGACAATAGTTACATTTATTTGACTCTGCAAAAGTGCTGAACTCATTTTGATATTAGTTATGGCTAAAGATGTGATGAATGAATATGTCGTCCTCAACACACCGTGCCAGAAATGTGTATGAAAATTATATGGACCACTGTAAATATTGTAATGAGTAGTTATTGCAAAAAGAAAAGAAATGAAACGTCTGTGCAGTCTCTTCAAGATTCTTAGTAGAGGAAACGCCAAACTGTGTGCGAAAATTTGAAATATTTTTTTGTCAATTTAATATGTACCTACCTTCCACATAGCCACAATGCAGAATTTTTTTTTTACTCTTTGATGCAGTTCACAATGTCTTTACTGTAGAATCAAACTTAAATGCAGACATTGTCTTGAAAATGCTACGAAACAAATTCAGAATTTTTAGGGAACAGTCTGACAACCTTTATTTTTATCGTTTAATATACATTGCGAAGCTACCTGTCACTAATCCTCAGATGAACCCATAATAAAAGCTTTTACTCATTAAATAGAGCTGTAGTACATACTGTACTGAATGATAAGAGTAAAATCAAATGTGTTGCACACAGTCTTCTGAAAATGGCAAGAAACAAAACTCATAATTTTTAGGGCACAGGCTGACAACATTTTCTTTTATTACCTAATATGCATTGCTGTTTACCTGTTACTAGTCTACAGAAAAGACATAATAAAATACTTTTACTCTTTAAATGGATGCTGCAGTACACAGTGTGCTCAGCAATGAGTGTAAAATGAAATGTGTTGCACAGTCTCTTGAAAATGATGTGGAAAAAAACTCCAATTTTTAAGGCACAGCTTGACAACATTTTCTTTTATTGCTTAATATGCCTTACCTGTCACTAACCTCCAGATGAACCCATAATAAATTGGTTTTATTCTTTACAGTACATAATGTGCTCAGTGATAAGTGTAACATGAAATGTAAGTGTTGCACAGTCTCTTGAAAACGCTAAGAAACAAAAAGTTCGAAGTTTTTGGGTACAGTCTAAAATAAAATTCGACTTGAGTACTTAATAAACATTGCTTAGTACATACAATATGCTCACACTTTCAGATATACTCAACAGAAATTTAACGAAATCACTGCTATTGTTTTCGTTAAAGACTGAATAATAATTATTTATTATTGTTGCTTTTGGTTGCTTACTTTGCCTTTCTTTAACTTTCTTCTGTAAGTACGAACTTTGTTGTAGAACCTCTCTCTTATTTACGTGTGGTAATAAAAAATTCACTTTCAAAAGAATTACATACATTTAAAAATGACGTGAACTCATATTAACTGATTAAGAATGTTTAGTTGAAATTTAAATCCTTTACATCATTCGGCCTTGGCACACATTTTCTAAATGCAGTGGGTTTTTCTGTTAAATATTTACTGAATTCTATCCCGGCGTTAACTATGGAGCACAAGATTATCTGTATTAGCAGAAAATGGTTAATTGTTGCCAAGCCGACATTTAATTATCACTGATCAAACCTACTTCGCTATACATTTAAGTTATTTGAAAGAACCAAAATTGTTAAATTTCAATGTTAACTGACATTAACTATCCGCCTACGAATGCACAAACGTATAATTAGTTTAAAAAATTCATCAGTCTCAGGATCACTGTAAAAGAAGAACAATTTCTTAATTCACTGTTAATTTTTATCTATCTGTTCCCGATTTACGGGTTTGGTTGATTTTTCCTTTAGCGGAACAATTTTTCAAATGTACCGCCGCTGCAAATTGATCGGTCGCGGCACAGCCCAGCAACACCGCTAAAAATGCTGAAAATTCTTTAAAGAAATTTTTATAGATGATATGGGCAAGCTAATTTACATTAATAATACACACTTTTGATAAATTCTGATATATTTAGATCAAACAATAATCCAACTCACATTAATTTGTAGCGCCTCCTCTAATGGCGGCTAAATCTAGACAGAGACAAAAGAAGTCTACTCATTCATAAATCGCTTCGACACAGCTTCCTCTCGCATTCAGCTCTAGACAGAGAAGACCAAAGAATACGCTGTACATATTTCTTTTATACTACTGCTGACTATTAACATTTCTTTGTAATTTGACAATATTATTCTCCTCTGGCTAACTTTCACATCTCTGTTATCGCAGATACTGACACATTTCTCAATCATATAACAAATATAGAAAAATTACTATCCTAAATACAGAGAGAATACTACTACAAAAAAAAATATTACGATAATAACAAATGTCTTTTACACAAAATTCAATAATATTTTTTGTTCAATAATTATGGTATATACTACTTTCTCAGAGCGGCGTATATGGTACAAATAAACTGTTGTTCATTAATAGCGTGAGTTTGCCAGGGAACGTTACATTGCCCCCTGGCAGCATTTGGCAAAGAGTTTCTATACTTTGACACAATGGTGCCAGTAACGTTCTTTACAATTCTGTATTTTTTATGGAATGGCTCTTTTAATTAGTCCCAGGGTTATATACGTTCATGGCTCCCCCATTTGGGCGAAGGCAGACAGGAAACCTGGGCAAAACTGTGCCGGAGCCCAGCCATCCCAGTTGGTTCATGATTAATATTGTCTCTTTAACAGTCATTCATTTGAATTAATTTAGCAGTTTGTCACCAACGGTTACATAATATCACAGTCACATACAGTTCAACGAAAGTTTTTTGTGTGTGATTAACTACTCGTTATTATTAATTTTGGGATATACTGCAAGGTCACTTGTCCTAGGATATATCACTTAGTTTTTTTTATCTTAAATCACTTAGCACAGGATCACTTTCCTCCCCATGAACCATGGACCTTGCCGTTGGTGGGGAGGCTTGCGTGCCTCAGCGATACAGATGGCCGTACCGTAGGTGCAACCACAACGGAGGGGTATCTGTTGAGAGGCCAGACAAACATGTGGTTCCTGAAGAGGGGCAGCAGCCTTTTCAGTAGTAGCAGGGGCAACAGTCTGGATGATTGACTGATCTGGCCTTGTAACATTAACCAAAACGGCCTTGCTGTGCTGGTACTGCAAACGGCTGAAAGCAAGGGGAAACTACAGCCGTAATTTTTCCCGAGGACATGCAGCTCTACTGTATGATTAAATGATGATGGCGTCCTCTTGGGTAAAATATTCCGGAGGTAAAATAGTCCCCCATTCGGATATCCGGGTGGGGAATACTCAGGAGGACGTCGTTATCAGGAGAAAGAAAACTGGCGTTCTACGGATCGGAGCGTGGAATGTCAGATCCCTTAATCGGGCAGGTAGGTTAGAAAATTTAGAAAGGGAAATGGATAGGTTAAAGTTAGATATAGTGGGAATTAGTGAAGTTCGGTGGCAGGAGGAACAAGACTTTTGGTCAGGTGATTACAGGGTTATAAATGCAAAATCAAATAGAGGTAATGCAGGAGTAGGTTTCATAATGAATAAAAAAATAGGAGTGCGGGTTAGCTACTACAAACAGCATAGTGAACGCATTATTGTGGCCAAGATAGACACAAAGCCCATGCCTACTACAGTAGTACAAGTTTATATGCCAACTACCTCTGCAGATGATGAAAAAATAGATGAAATGTATAACGAGATAAAAGAAATTATTCAGGTAGTGAAGGGAGACGAAAATTTAATAGTTATGGGTGACTGGAATTCGTCAGTAGGAAAAGGGAGAGAAGGAAACATAGTAGGTGAATATGGATTGGGGGGAAGGAATGAAAGAGGAAGCCGCCTTGTAGAATTTTGCACAGAGCATAACTTAATCATAGCCAACACTTGGTTCAAGAATCATAAAAGAAGGTTGTATACCTGGAAGAATCCTGGAGGTACTAAAAGATATCAGATAGATTATATAATGGTAAGACAGAGATTTAGGAACCAGGTTTTAAGTTGTAAGACATTTCCTGGGGCAGATGTGGATTCTGACCACAATCTATTGGTTATGAACTGCAGATTGAAACTGAAGAAACTGCAAAAAGGTGGGAATTTAAGGAGATGGGACCTGGATAAACTGAAAGAACCAGAGGTTGTACAGAGTCTCAGGGAGAGCATAAGGGAACAATTGACAGGAATGGGGGAAAGAAATACAGTAGAAGAAGAATGGGTAGCTCTGAGGGATGAAGTAGTGAAGGCAGCAGAGGATCAAGTAGGTAAAAAGACGAGGGCTAATAGAAATCCTTGGGTAACAGAAGAAATATTGAATTTAATTGATGAAAGGAGAAAATATAAAAATGCAGTAAATGAAGCAGGCAAAAAGGAATACAGACGTCTCAAAAATGAGATCGACAGGAAGTGCAAAATGGCTAAGCAGGGATGGCTAGAGGACAAATGTAAGGATGTAGAGGCTTGTCTCACTAGGGGTAAGATAGATGCTGCCTACAGGAAAATTAAAGAGACCTTTGGAGAGAAGAGAACCACTTGTATGAATATCAAGAGCTCAGATGGCAACCCAGTTCTAAGCAAAGAAGGGAAGGCAGAAAGGTGGAAGGAGTATATAGAGGATTTATACAAGGGCGATGTACTTGAGGACAATATTATGGAAATGGAAGAGGATGTAGATGAAGACGAAATGGGAGATAAGATACTGCGTGAAGAGTTTGACAGAGCACTGAAAGACCTGAGTCGAAACAAGGCCCCGGGAGTAGACAACATTCCATTTGAACTACTGATGGCCTCGGGAGAGCCAGTCATGACAAAACTCTACCATCTGGTGAGCACGATGTATGAGACAGGCGAAATACCCTCAGACTTCAAGAAGAATATAATAATTCCAATCCCAAAGAAAGCAGGTGTTGACAGATGTGAAAATTACCGAACTATCAGTTTAATAAGTCACAACTGCAAAATACTAACGCGAATTCTTTACAGACGAATGGAAAAACTGGTAGAAGCCGACCTCGGGGAAGATCAGTTTGGATTCCGTAGAAATGTTGGAACACGTGAGGCAATACTGACCTTACGACTTATCTTAGAAGAAAGATTAAGAAAAGGCAAACCTACGTTTCTAGCATTTGTAGACTTAGAGAAAGCTTTTGACAATGTTAACTGGAATACTCTCTTTCAAATTCTGAAGGTGGCAGGGGTAAAATACAGGGAGCGAAAGGCTATTTACAGTTTGTACAGAAACCAGATGGCAGTTATAAGAGTCGAGGGGCATGAAAGGGAAGCAGTGGTTGGGAAAGGAGTAAGACAGGGTTGTAGCCTCTCCCCGATGTTATTCAATCTGTATATTGAGCAAGCAGTAAAGGAAACAAAAGAAAAATTCGGTGTAGGTATAAAAATTCATGGAGAAGAAGTAAAAACTTTGAGGTTCGCCGATGACATTGTAATTCTGTCAGAGACAGCAAAGGACTTGGAAGAGCAGTTGAACGGAATGGACAGTGTCTTGAAAGGAGGATATAAGATGAACATCAACAAAAGTAAAACGAGGATAATGGAATGTAGTCGAATTAAATCGGGTGATGCTGAGGGAATTAGATTAGGAAATGAGACACTTAAAGAAGTAAAGGAGTTTTGCTATTTAGGGAGTAAAATAACCGATGATGGTCGAAGTAGAGAGGATATAAAATGTAGACTGGCAATGGCAAGGAAAGCGTTTCTCAAGAAGAGGAATTTGTTAACATCGAGTATAGATTTAAGTGTCAGGAAGTCGTTTCTGAAAGTATTTGTATGGAGTGTAGCCTTGTATGGAAGTGAAACATGGACGATAACTAGTTTGGACAAGAAGAGAATAGAAGCTTTCGAAATGTGGTGCTACAGAAGAATGCTGAAGATAAGATGGGTAGATCACGTAACTAATGAGGAGGTATTGAATAGGATTGGGGAGAAGAGAAGTTTGTGGCACAACTTGACTAGAAGAAGGGATCGGTTGGTAGGACATGTTTTGAGGCATCAAGGGATCACAAATTTAGCATTGGAGGGCAGTGTGGAGGGTAAAAATCGTAGAGGGAGACCAAGAGATGAATACACTAAGCAGATTCAGAAGGATGTAGGTTGCAGTAGATACTGGGAGATGAAGAAGCTTGAACAGGATAGAGTAGCATGGAGAGCTGCATCAAACCAGTCTCAGGACTGAAGACCACAACAACAACAGGATCACTTTTCATAATGTTTCCACTACCTCCGTGTTACAAATTCATCTCTTGCACTTGTTAGTGTTCATTTTCTCTTATCAGTTTACGGACATACATAATAAATGTTCAATGTTCATCAATATGGAGTCATAGACATGTTATGCAGTTTATGTAAATATTTTGGAAAAAGTCAATAATGCTGTAGTTGGTGAGCGGTGCGGAGTGATTGTTGAGCGGCGCTCGGCGCGGCGCGTCGGCTCCGTGTAGGTCACCGCCCCCGGTGTTGACAGCTACGGCGCGGAGAGGCGTGTGGCTGTCTGGTCTGCTACGGGCTGCTGCGGCCGCTGCATGGCTGATGTAGCCGGATGCGCGTTGTATATCAGCTCGCCCGTGTGACGTCTTCTAGGAGTGCTCCAGCAAACATGCAACAAGATCACAAACAGTGTACTATCCTTATGGGCATTTTTCCTGCTGTGGGAAAAAACGCACACAGTTATTGGCAGTTATTATTCAGTAGGCCTTCACTAGTCTGGTTTGCACAATGTTTCGTTGTCACAGTAACACGTTTTATGGGCACACAATATTTTTCACCATGTCATGGCTTGTCATTAGTCACACGCAAGTTTTCACCTTAGGACAAAATGTATCTCTGTAGTCAATGCGCTTTCCTAGCGTCCCTTGACACACAAAGAATTAAAGTTTGACACTAACTTGGTCCACCGTCCGTTATCGGCTCACTGTTCGTGTCGTGCTAGTTCCTTGTCCACTTGCACACACGGCGATGATACAGTTTTTTATTACTTATACACAACAACTTCGTGACGTATTGCTGCAGGTTTAACAGTCACTGTCTGTCTCTGCCACACAATACTGCACTTTTGTTTAAGTTCCTTTATTTTTATTTACAATGTCCGTTGTGCATTTTTTGTAACAGCACATTCGTAACTCTTTACCAAGGTGTGTGATATTTGCGTACATGGTAACAAATATTAAAATTTCGTATTAGTTTGCCCAAAAATCATCTATATTCGTGTTCGAGTAGATTTTATTTGTGCATTCCAGCCGGATTCAGGCATATTGTTCAATAACTCCTTTGAAATTATGTCTTACTTCACTTGTAAACGTAACTACAGTGTAGTCTCTGTAGGCTAAAATTGACTTGGACTATATCAGGCTAGCTCCTTTTTTACTGATTGAATCTGCACATGCTTCAATTGAAGCTTCCTTGTGCGTAACTTTGCGCTACTTAAATTTGCAATAACTTTGCCTCCCATGGTGCCCTCGGGTCACTACTGGGTGCATTATTCTCTCTGATAACATTGGTTAGATAATAAAGTTCTCAGGGCCTCATATTATTGATATTGTTTTGGGTTCGAATCTGTCAATCTGACAGCTACACATATATACATATATACACATATATAATAAAAAGATTGTACAAGAAATATTTCAAGTTTGACACACATATAGAATATTATGCAGTACACAAACTAATCATTACTAAAATGTTCCTCCTGACTGATCTCTGCCACAATTTAACACTATAAATAATTGCACTAATCAGGTTATCTGTGCAGACATTTAGAGCATGTTTAAGCTAACATTAATTAAAAGAAGACATAATACAAATATTCATAAACAAAAGAGAAAGTCAATCATATTCTTATAACTAAATACTTCTACACTAGTACATTATCTCTACAGATCACACATCATTAATGTTCATTCATTTACAAAAGAATGGTGTCCACATAGGACTGTCATTTACTGTAGGAATATTTTTTACATCCGTACTCTCCATGAGTGGGGATCTGCTAAGAGATAGCTACTATTTCCTTCTTGGACTAAGGAATGGAGTATGAGGCTCGACAGTAGGTTTTGTGAGGCTTCACCTCGATATTGTACTGATATCCCCTAACAATTCCTGGTCGTTCTGAAAATACATCTGCATAGTTAGTTAATAACTGTACTAAATCCTGCTGTTGCACTGAGTTCAAATTTTCGGACTGTGATACTTTGTTCACTAGTGCGTCCACATTTGCTTTTAATTGATCACTTTGTACGTCTGGATAATAGAGATTTTGTCCTTGACAATGATTGTCTAAATGTAGTATCCACTGATTCCTACACTTTATGTTAATAGCATTACAATTAGGCACAGGTACCTCTTCAGGTCTGAGCATGGACAATTCTATCCTCCTACCAGCGTTCATCAAACTTAATTTTCCCCGAGAAAGGTCGATTACTGCGTCCCTTTCTCTCAAAAAATCTACCCCCAAAATGCAGGCTACCCTTAAACCCTTTACTACCAGGAATGAGCTTCTTCCCCTATATACATCTCTACCCGCACTTGGAGTTTAATTATTTGTCGCTGTGCACTTATGGCTCCAGTGAATTTACAACTGTTCACAGGAAAAGTCAGCATACGCCTTTCTTTCCCCAGTACTTTGAATAAGTCTATACTCATGACACTGACAGTAGCACCTGTATCTACGATCGCTTGCACATCAATATTGTTAATTTTGATCTCTGTTATCGCTTGTACTTTGTCTTTGTGCTCCTTTATGCACGTGGATGGTTCAGTTATCAATTCGTGTCCCATCTGTACCCCGTCATTATACCTGAGGATACAGATTCCCAATGTTTTGTTCGGTGTCGGGCTGCTCTCACTCCAAACCTCAGCCGACGATGGAGAGCGTATCTCGGCTGAATCTAGTTTGTTGAATTATTACAGGTGGATGGGTGTGGCTGCTCTGTGTCACTGACCTCCACTATGTGTAAGTTGTGTTGCGTCGGCCGCTACGGTTGCGCAATTGGCGCATTTTGTGGTGGCGGTCGGTTATTGTCATATCCTTCACTGTTTGGCCGGTCCGTACTGGGCCTCTGGTTCTGTGGCCAAGTTCGGTTTGCATCATTATAGGTATTAGTGTTCCACGGCCCCCTGGCATTTTTCCATCTACTATTGCTTGGTGGGCCTGTTTCATATCGGTCATCAGACCTCCTTTTCCTGTCATTATTCACCGGCGGACTATTGCCGTTCCGGTCTCTACCTCTATTCCCGTTTTGTACATAATCTTGTCTCCTATTGTTACCTCCGCCGTTTCCATTATTTGGTGGAAGCGTGTTATTTCGACTATTTTTATAACCGTTTCCGTTACTTCTAGCCTGTTCAGAGGCTGCCTTAACATCCTCCTGAATCAGGTCAGTTGAGTCCAGAACAGACAAGAAATGTTCCATGTCATTCTCCGGCACGTGTATAAGTTTTTCCTTTACGTGTATCGGCAAGTGTGATTTCAAAAGTCTGATCAAATCCCGGGATGAAATCTGCTCGTCCCAATAACGGGTCTTATTAATGTACTTCTCAAAATATTTTCGCAAATTGCCTAATCGTGGAGAATACGGCTCTGGATTATATACCTCCTTCCGTAATCTCTCCTGAATACATGTTGACCAATATTTGGCCAAGAATGCCTTTTCAAATTGTTCATATGTATCGCAACTGTCAGCTGCTTCGGTTGCCCATAATGCAGCATCTCCTTGTATGTAAGACATAACAAACTGTATTTTCTGGGTATGACTCCAAACGCTAGGCAAAATGTTTCTAAATCCCTTGATAAACACTACAGGGTGAACAGATTTCTTCTCCGTTGTAAAGATCTGAAACTGTCGATTTCTAATCAGGCTTTCTTCAATCACTATTTTGGAATGGCATTTATTTGTTTCGCTTACATTGGTTGCCTGTTGTGTCTCGCAGTCGCAATTTTTCACTGCTGTATTTATATGCCTATCATTGTTGGACCTGAGTGGCGTGACACACACCTGTGAGTCGTCATGTCGCAAGCTGATTTTTATTTCGGCAAGACGACTGTTGACATTCCGCTGCCACGGCGTACTCTTCCGCTTAGTTCTAGCACCGTTTTGGGTATGGTTTCATAGTTTTGTCTCAAACTAACTATCTCGCTTTGCATAGCTTCCAAAGATTGCATTAACTGCAAGTCTCTCTCATGCTTTTCTTAATTCACTGTTAATTTTTATCTATCTGTTCCCGATTTACGGGTTTGGTTGATTTTTCCTTTAGCGGAACAATTTTTCAAATGTGCCGCCGCTGCAAATTGATCGGTCGCGGCACAGCCCAGCAACACCGCTAAAAATGCTGAAAATTCTTTAAAGAAATTTTTATAGATGATATGGGCAAGCTAATTTACATTAATAATACACATTTTTGATAAATTCTGATATATTTAGATCAAACAATAATCTAACTCATATTAATTTGTAGCGCCTCCTCTAATGGCGGCTAAATCTAGACAGAGACAAAAGAAGTCTACCCATTCATAAATCGCTTCGACACAGCTTCCTCTCGCATTCAGCTCTAGACAGAGAAGACCAAAGAATACGCTGTACATATTTCTTTTATACTACTGCTGACTATTAACATTTCTTTGTAATTTGACAATATTATTCTCCTCTGGCTAACTTTCACATTTCTCAGTCATATAACAAATATAGAAAAATTACTATCCTAAATACAGAGAGAATACTACTACAAAAAATATTACGATAATAACAAATGTCTTTTACACAAAATTCAATAATATTTTTTGTTCAGTAATTATGGTATATACTACTTGCTCAGAGCGGCGTATATGGTACAAATAAACTGTTGTTCATTAATAGCGTGAGTTTGCCAGGGTGTCACTAACCTCCAGATGAACCCATAATAAATTGGTTTTATTCTTTACAGTACGTAATGTGCTCAGTGATAAGTGTAACGTGAAATGTAAGTGTTGCACAGTCTCTTGAAAACGCTAAGAAACAAAAAGTTCGAAGTTTTTGGGTACAGTCTAACATAAAATTCGACTTGAGTACTTAATAAACATTGCTTAGTACATACAATATGCTCACACTTTCAGATATACTCAACAGAAACTACAACTTCTCTTGTATTTCATGCGGCGAAGTCCAATCCAAATTACTGTAAGAAATCCCTTAATACAAAGTTATCAATGCTTTATTGGCACTTGTTAACAAATTGCATGTTTGTTTCTGTCTCAGGTTCTTCAGCCGATGCTTCTTTGATGATTTTTCTGACGTTTCACTAGCGTGAGTGACTAGCATTGTCAAAGCTTCACTGTTCGTTACTGGTGGTGGATAATAATAAACGCATTTATGGCGCTATGATACGCACTTATGGCGCCAGTTGTAAATAGGTAATGCATGCTGTTTCTCAGAGAAATCAGCTACGTAAGAATACAGAAAACTTTTCAGAGTTTACCTTTCGTTCCCTTCTGTGATCGCATCACTGGTACGTAAAATCTGCGGGTTATAATCAGATCTCTCATCTTAACAAAGAATACTTCATCTCTGTGAAGTAATCCACTGCTGATCAGTTTTTTAATACTAAGTTCATATGGAAGGTCGGTCTTTAAGTATAATTTTTCACTGCTAAATGAAGACAAAAAGCGCATTGATTAGGCATTCCTGTCGCGATTAAGAAACGAGCAGCAGTAGGCCTTGTGTTGTAGCATTTCACATGGACTGCTTCGTTTGACGTTACAAAATTATAGGCAGGCCTTGTATTCTCGAAGGTGTCGACTCAGCCACCGTAGTACATATGTTAGAAACGAACACGTTCCCCTGTTGGTAGAAATAATAACATCATGGCATATTCCATGAAGTGAATGACGCCATTGAAAACTCTATAAGCACTGCAGTTTTACTGATTTCCAACCAAAGATATTATATGTATAAGAAATACCACTTCATGATGCATAAACCCTTTCTGAACCACCGCTATGTTACTAGATTGTGTGATATCATAGTTTTTGTGCTACGATGAGCACATTGTTGGAAATAATGAGTACATGGTAAATTTATGAGATCATAGCACTGCTACTACATTAAGAATTCAGTGATAGGTCTCCCACACATACTAATAATCGCAAAGCTGATATCTGTGCATAGCTTAGCAGATAAGCGTCAACTCCTCGCCCCCATCCCTCTCCTTTCTCTCTGGGCGAATCAGAAACAAGTGTCCCAACCACTCCACTTTCAAAAGTAGGACATATGCATGGATGACCCCATTTTCAGCCAGACGGCACTCTCTGGTGGAATGACGAAATGTAATTACAATCAGTCTGGAGCCGAGCGAGCGCTACGGTCGTAGGTTCGAATCCTGCCTCGGTCATGGATGTGTGTGACATCCTTAGGTTAGTTAGGTTTAAGTAGTTCTAAGTTCTAGGCGACTGATGACCTCAGAAGTTAAGTCGCATAGTGCTCAGAGCCATTTGAATTACAATTACGATATCTAAACAAATAAAACCTGCAATATTACACTACTGGCGATTAAAATTGCTACACCAAGAAGAAATGCAGATGATAAACGGGTATTCATGGGACAAATATATTACACTAGAACTGACATGTGATTACATTTTCACGCAATTTGGGTGCATATATCCTGAGAAATCAGTACCCAGAACAACCACCTCTGGCCGTAATAACGGCCTTGTTACGCCTGGGCATTGAGTCAAACAGAGCTTGGATGGCTTGTACAGGTACAGCTTCCCAAGCAGCTTCAACACCATACCACCATTGATCAAGAGTAGTGACTGGCGTATTGTGACGAGCCAGTTGCTGGGCCACCATTGACCAGACGTTTTCATTTGGTGAGAGATCTGGAGAATGTGCTGGCCACGGCAGCAGTCAAACATTTTCTGCAATGGGAAGCCCCTTGTCACCTATTGTGGCCAATTTGTTTATGGAGGACTTTGAGGAACGTGCTTTGGAATCAGCGACCTTGAAACCTGCGTGTTTTCTCAGATATGTAGACGATACTTCTGTTGTTTGGCCTCACGGTAGTGAGAATTTAAACCGATTTTTGGAACATTTTAATTCAATCCACCAGAATATTCAGTACACTATGGAGGTGGAAAAGAATGGATGCCTTCCCTTTCTTGATGTATCGGTCAAAAGGAAGACTGATGGCACGTTGGGACATTCTGTTTATAGGAAGTCTACCCACACTGACTTGTATCTGCGAGCTGATAGTTGTCACCATCCAGCTCAGCGTGAAGGAGTACTTCGCACCTTGGTTCACAGGGCCCACGTTATCTCAGACCCTGAAAGTTTGGCAGCTGAGCTAGCTCATCTCGAAGTCACCTTTCGTCAGAATGGTTATAGCGAGAGGCAGATGAAACGTGCGTTGCGCCATCAGCCTTCTGTGCAACGGGTGAGTGACGATAGCAACGAAGTGGCCCCTAAGTCTACGGCCTTTTTGCCTTTCGCAGGAAGCATTTCCAACAGGATTGGCCGTATTTTGCAGAAATATGATGTGAAATGTGTTTTTCGACCACCTTTTAAGATTAAGGCCCTGTTGGCGTCCGTAAAAGATGATCTTGGTTTGCGTAAGGCTGGGGTCTATCGTATTCCTTGCAGTTGTGGCATGTCATATATTGGTCAGTCAATCAGGACTGTGGAAGACCGGTGTATTGAACATAAGCGTCACACACGCTTACAACAGCCGAGCAAATCCGCTATTGCAGAACATTGCCTTGACACCGGTCATCCTATGGAATACAACAACACGGAGATTCTGGCTTGTACGTCCAGCTATTTGGATAGTGTTATTAAGGAAGCTGTTGAAATCAGACTATCGAGCAACCTTATTAACAGAGATGGTGGATTTTGTTTAAATGCTGCTTGGAATCCGGCTCTGTCTCTCATCAAAAAACAGAGGGACATAATTAGTGCTACCTCACCTGTTGATTAATAGTAACTATCGATATTTCTGATGTTGGTTATCTTTGTTTGTGTCGACACTTGTTCTGTGTGTGGTGTCTTCCTTGTTTTTCCTCTGTGAACCGAGGTATTGAATTTCCTTGCACGTTCCTTCTTCCTTGCATTTGTGCCTTGAGAATGGCAGGGTGTGCTCCTGTCGAAATATCGGCGGTGTTTGACGACGTCACCCGGCAGCAAACCCGTAAGTTATTTGAACAGTCAATTCGCCGGGAAAAGTTAAGGTCTCACATGGTTTGAATATGTGTGAGAACATCCAAAGCGAAATACCTTTTCACGCATTTGTTGCTTGAAGTAATGCATTACTGATCATGAATTATATATATCTCTCAACAGGACATTAAATATTGATTTTTCAGGAGGATTATGAGCTCTTCTGGGTACTACACGCAGTTTATATTCATTAGAGAGTGTGCCGTGACGTAGCTGTTGCGTGGCACACTTCAGTTACTGCCTCGCCCCAGCAACCATGGTGTAGCACAAGTATTGCTGTGGCAGCGCGGGACAGCTAATGCCAGTTGGGGGTAAGGAACTGGAGCAGCAATGTGGACCGGGAGCGTGCGCTGGGAGCCAGAGCCAGGTCGCCATGGGAAGTGGCTGACAAGTCTGCCTAGGATTGGTCAGGACCAGGCATTGGTGTGACAGTCAAGCTTGTTTTGTGCCGGTGTGGTCGCCCCAGGATGTGCAGTATCTGCACAGTTATGTATTATGGAGGATCACTGGGTGGGATGACGTAGATGCAGTGGAACAGCAGTGAGATTTGTGAGCGAAAGTGAAAACACCATGAAGGAAGCTCAATTGAGGTGCCTGGAGTCGGAACGGATAGCATATCAGCGTAGGAGGCAGCATGGCCGAGGATGGCCAAGACTGGATATGATCTGTTGTCAGTATAGGGGCATCATCTCGCAGGAGGAATTGACGGTGTTTGTGTCTATATGTCCAGAAGATACAGCAGCTGGGAGCAAGGAAATACTGCTGTAAGAGGGGTTTATGTGTAGTACGATTTTGTCGTGTTAACTTATGAGTCTGTGCTGGCATTCTTGAATTGCCAAGGGTCTAGTTGGCGCAACACAGCGAGGCTGCTGTTGGACCGTATATTTATGGAACAGCGAGTTATACGACTGACTGTGTTTCGCTGAAATCGGGCTAGGCTACTGTAAGACGTGAATTTTGTAGAGCGGCGATTTATCTGAGAAACAATATTTCGGGGGTAAACTTTCGTGAAACTGAAATTGTTTTTCAGTGTGTCTTGTAAATCTTATACATATTTAATTAATCTGTTACTGTAGATTGTGTATGTGAGCACAGTTTTCATTAAGTTGCTGGGTTTTGTTGGGTTGTCCTTGTGCTTGGTTTTGTTGCAGTTCATATTTCCTGCCACTTGGTAAAATTGATTACTGTGGAGAGGGTGTGGGGCATTTTATTGTGTGCTATGTATTACATTAACGTGCACTGATTGTTTATTCGTTTGTGCCCCTTTAAAGGTTTTATTTATTGTTATGGGGCTAGAGTTCATTTTCTGAATATTATTCTATTACAACATATCTCAAGATCGTTTAGTAAAAACGATTGCCGTGCTAGTTCGTAGTTGTAATTTCTCATGCATACTCTCTGTTCTTGCATGATGGTACATATTGTTAATAAGATTAATTTGCATTTGATTAAGAGACCGTGCTCGCGAAAATCCAAAGTCAATCGACACTCACGCCAATTTCCTGCACGGGAAGAGATACACGTGCAAGGTGGCAGTTAATGTATATCTAGGATAGTGTCTGCAACATTTGTCAGTTTCCTGCAGGACGCACATAGTATAGTTACGAAACACACGAAATATTTCTGAGGCAAGAAAACTTTACTGGGATTGGACAAAAATATAAAACCCCGCTGGAAATGCATGAAAAACTAAACTCCGTCCGAACAGACCATGAAGGCCCAACGGGATCGACCGCTGGAAATGCATGCTTGAACATAAATGCGGGAACAGATGCAACCTGCAGTTGTATTTGACCACGAGCGGTGTGTGTACAAACTACTCAATAAGCTGCAAGTGTCAGTCATGGTCAGAATAGTGTTCTGTACAGCTGGGAGCGCACTACGTCGAAGCTAAGTGATTTCGAACGTGGGCAAATTGTTGGTACTCGTACGATGTATGCTTCCATGACCGAGCTAGCTCAAGTGTCTGATGTTTCCATGAGGCATCACATCGAAGATTTACAGGAAAAGGACAAAAATATCATCCTTAAACCAACAGGCGGACGAAAGTGTGTGCTGACTGTCGTTAACGAGGATTGTGACGAAATATAAGACAAAAGCTGCAAAAGTCAGTGGAGAAATGAATATCCCACTCGCGAACCCTTTCCGTTCCAAAACAACACCAAGGAAAGATCCAGAAACAGGGAATTTCAAAAGCATTCATCGGTTATGTAAATGCCTGCAACAAGACAACGTGGTGCCGAAACCATAAACCCTGGAAACTGGAGCAATGGAAGAAAGTCATTTGGTCAGATGAGTCTTGTTGCGCACTTATTCGAACGTGTAGCCGAGTTTACGTCATTAGAGTGAAACATGGCGGTGGTTCAGTGATGATCTGGTCAGCAGTATCGTAGTATTTCATGGGTACCCTGAATGATCGAACTATTCTCAAGGATTATTTGACGATTCTGGCTGAACAGGTCCATCTGGTGGTACAATGTTTGTTCTCCAATGGCGGTGCTGTGTTCCAAGGCGGCGGTGTGCATTTTCACTCAGATCGTCCAAGAATGGTTTTGTGAGCACAAGTATGAATTGTCACATCTGCTATGGCCACCACAGCCACCAGACTTCTATATTATTGAGCCTTCGTGGTCTACTTTGGAGAGAAGGGTGTGTGATCGCTATTCATATCCATCATCGTTTCCCGAAATTGACGCTATTTTGCAGTAAGAATGGTATAAGATTCCTAGAAAACCATACAGGACCTGTAATTATCCATTCCGAGATGAATGGAAGCTCTTTTGAACGCTAACTGTTTTCCTACACTTAATTAGGCATTGTCATGTGTTGCGTTTTTGCTGTTTCCATGTTACTGCCCACCCCCTGTATGTTAGCATATGCAGGAACATAACCACAAGGCAGACTGTAAAAACAGGTTTTGCATCTCAGGTGAAGACACAAATCATTCTGCTTATGGAAGCGGCTTTCAAAGAAATATCGTAATCTTTTAGAAACCTGTGTCAGACAGCGTTGCAGTCAATAACTAGCGTTTTCAATCAGAAACAAGTAATCTCGTCGCCTACAGCCGAGGGAAACCTTCTGCATAACTGCAATGTGGTGTACGGTGCAGACCGCAGGCCTCTGCTGCACGCTGCGGAACAAAGGGCAGAGTTCTGCACGCAGCTGGTATAGAGTGTCACTGCCGGTCCCGTACCGCAGTCTTGACTAGTATGCCGGTTACAGTCCTCACGGTATCATTCTACAGACATGACACAACGTAATTTGTGTTATCTGGAGGTCATTCAGAATAGCGAAGCAAGTCATGACAGGCAACACAGCTATGATCTTTGTGTTTGTGACCGAGCGAGGTGGCGCAGTGGTTACACACTGGACTCGCATTCGGGAGGACGACGGTTCAATCCCGTCTCCAGCCATCCTGATTTAGGTTTTCCGTGATTTCCCTAAATCGTTTCAGGCAAATGCCGGGATGGTTCCTTTGAAAGGGCACGGCCGATTTCCTTCCCAATCCTTCCCTAACCCGAGCTTGCGCTCCGTCTCTAATGACCTCGTTGTCGACGGGACGTTAAACACTAACCACCACCGCCACTTTGTGTTTGTGTACGAAAATCACGTATAGATCCCCGACTTTCCATGGGCGCGCAACGCAAGGCTCTGCCTGCACCATCGACAACCTCCGCAGTGCGCGACAGTTCCACGGCTGACTCGAACTGGCCTCCCAGCAATACAGGCTAAGGTGGGAAACTCTAACTCGACTAATGCGAAGCTCGGCCCTCCGCAGCCAACTTTCAGTGTCGCCAGGCGCCTGTGCTCGTTTAGAGGCTCTGCAAATATCCGCCGCTGAGCGGGGGAAGATAAGTTAGTGCCGTTGCCCTAATTGTTTTCTGTACTGTATACTATCCTGAGCTATTCCAGACTGCACGACGCAGCCTTCGGTTCGCTGCAGCAGCCTCGGCCCTCTTGTCATTACAGCGTGTAAGCTGAGAAGCCGTCTTCGGTTGTTTGCAGATGACGCTGTCGTTTATCGACTAATAAAATCATCAGAAGATCAAAACAAACTGCAACACGATTTAGAAGAAATATCGGAACGGCGCGAAAAGTGGCAGTTGACCTTACATAACGAAAAGTGTGAGGTCATCCACATGAGTGCTAAAAGGAACGCGTTAAACTTCGGTTAGACGATAAATCAGTCTAATCTAAAAGCCATAAATTCAACTAAATAACTAGGTATTACAATTACGAACAATTTATATTGGAAGGAACACACACAAAATGTTGTGGGGAAGGCTAACCAAAGACTGCGTTTTATTGGCAGGACACTTAGAAAATGTAACAGACCTACTAAGGAGACTGCCTACACTACACTTGTCCGTCTTCTTTTAGAATACTGTTGCACGGTGTGGGATCCTTACCAGATAGGACTGACTGAGTACATCGAAAAAGTTCAAAGAAAGGCAACACGTTTTGTATCATCGCGAAATATGGGAGTGTCACATAAATGATACAGGATTTGGGATGGACATCATTAAAAGAAAGGTGTTTTTCGTTTCGACGGAATTTTCTCACGAAATTCCAATCACCAACGAATCCTCCGAATGCGAAAATATTTTGTTGACACCGACTTACATAGGGAGGAACGATCACTAGATAAAATAACGGAAATCAGAGATCGTGCTGAAAGATATAGGTGTTCATTCTTCCCGCGCGCTATACGAGATTGGAATAATAGAGAATTTTGAAGGTGGTTCGATGAACCCTCTACCAGGCACATAAATGTGATTTGCAGAGTATCCATGTAGATGTAAAATCAATCATTAGTGAGCTCTAGAAATTTCTCTACATCCATAGTAAGATAACAAAAGGTGTATATATTCAGTCTCTAGCGTCTTCCATTCCATAGCTCTGATCAACTACTCCACTTTCACCAAAACACCTTGCCACCATTTTTTGCCGTCGAAAACTGAAATTTGAGTGTGCTTTTCGCAAACATTCATCATGGGCTGATGTTCTGTATTTTCACAAGGCTGATAGGTGATCTCTTGAATGTAAGGAAATCGCCTAATGGTTTTTCATCACTTGTGACGTAGTTGTTCATAAATTTCACAATTACCTAAATTTATTCACATGTGCAGGTGAAAACAAGTAGGATCAAGTATTCTATAGGAGTCAGGCCGGGACTGCAGCAAGCCATAGTGATTTACAATTTCCGTGATTTGTCTAAATCATTTCACAAGAACGTCAAAATCATTTCTTGACGAAGGACAATTCTCACCCTAATAGAGACAGTTTAATCTTCATTATCTATACAAAAAAGATAAACCAGAAACGTAGAAAACAGGTTTCTCCGTCGCTGGTGCGTCACGTTCTCAGATACAAACGAAAAAAGTGTGTATTTTTTTTTGTTCCAAGTACGAAACAGATTTAATGAAGAACAGTGCAATTAATCGATATTAAGATGTATATTATTGCAGCAACATATTCAGCACCAGTTTTCAGTATGTTCCTTGCTATGTTTCCCTTCTTATGATAACTGTTAAACAATCGAAACTGGTTACATAGTATGAAATTAATAGTTATTATATCGATAAATATACACTTCTGTAATAAGATTAGACTTCCTTACTCTCTACGATTGCATACTACACCTGCATCTTTACTTACGTGCTGTGAGTACCGGTACCTAACTTTAAACGCAATTAGACTTTAATTCACGGTTCGGACACCGAACTCTGTGCTGAATCTTAAAAACTCTGATGACGAATTCTGCGGATTACTCTCTTAACAACACCAGTACCAATATATCACTAAATTAAGTTAAAACATCTTGGTTATGGCCGTATCCCACGAAAAATATCGAATAGAACTTACATTCTGAATGTCCAGTTACACGCCAGTTTTTACGCTGACAGTGAAACAAGTCTACGTGATTTACCTTTATTTAGTATTATGATGGAAAAGAAACATACTCTTCTGTTTCAAATGACTCAGAATATAAACATATTTAGAAATAAAATAAGTTCTCTAATAAATAATGTTTCTCTCTCTCTCTCTCTCACACACACACTTACAAAATGTTTAGAACCTTCTTTACGTATCGTAATAATAATAATAGACCTATGTGATCTCTGGGATTCTGGAAGTTTACTATCAGAATCATTATTGAAATGCGCCTGTAATATATTTTTGGATTCAGGTATTTAATTGTATTTTCTTATCAGTTTTGGAAAATTTGAGAAAATCTGTTCTGCTAAAAGATTTGTTGACGTCTACGTAAGTGTGTAAATATTTTTCTCAATGATATTTGCTTAGTAAGTGGCAAATTTTGCTCTTCTTGTCTTTAACATGAACATTTCGTCAACTTCAGTCTCATCACTACTACATGCTATATCGTGTGACAAATAAGTAGAGAATTACGGGAGGAAGCTTCTGTTGGTTGCAGAGATAAAAATTTCATTCTACGTGTTGGTACTCCAGTTTCAAGGGGTATTTACCGATTGTCATTTTTATTTTGACGTTCAAGTTGTGAAACAACTGTTTCAGCCTACATAACTGCAAAATAACGTTGAGCACTAAGCGTTCTGTGCTGCTATTGGCCGACACTCTGACGTCACTAAGGAACAACGTCTGCATCGGGAACAGTGCTATAACGCGTGGACTGCGCATTATGTGATGCATATGTGGTACGTTTTAGTTCTGCTGAAATAATGAAACGTAAATCACTTTTGTGCTATTGCTAGAATTTTACTGCTACATTCTGAAACCTGCCCAGATTTAAACAGATATTGTTGATTAAAAAGAAATCAATCACCTACAGAATCGAAAGATGACAAAAAAAGTGCAAAGCATAGTCTGTTTCTGCAGATTTCTGTAAAAATAAAAGTTTGGCCTGAGCATGCAGTTTCCTAACTGAAGTCTGAGTATAGTTTCTACGAGCAAACAAGATCTAAATACTGCTCATTTTCATTTTGCGGTTTGTCCAGAACGAGAGGCTGACACTGCAGGTAGAGGATATCTGAGATTTTCCCCTAAGAAAACTGTGAATTTTCTCAGAAACGCGGCGTAAAGTTATCCACTTGCAAACGTCCTCTTTGATCCATTGAACCCGTTTTGACCTCTGAAACAATCTTCTGATTTTATTGTATGAAAATATTTTGCTCAGTATTCTGTGGATTTCATGAGACACAATTGCATTTATATTACTTTTTTCATCGTGCGGACGTCGTTTCATTGATGACAACTGGCGTCGTAGATCTTTATTACGCTCTCGTAGTTTCATTCAGATGAGCATTTCCCGTCAGTAATGCCGCTATGGTATTTTGTAAACTGACTTTGTCTCAATCATTACAAACAACTTTATCTGTAAATGTACATTTATCGGCATTGTAGTCCATGGTGAAAGCTTTTATGAAGTCTCTGTGCTCCTTCTTCTATAGATATCACGTTTTGTGACACTGGTGCTGCTACTAAAAGGCAAATTACACGATGGAAATGCGTCGTTCATAAGCATTCGTTTCCGCGGTAAATTTAGCTGACCTGAACGGATGTCTGTAACAGCATCAGTTCCTTTGAAACCGCGAGAGTATATTCTAGCATTTCCAACGTTCGCAGCGTCTTCTCTACAGCATTTCGTCAGCAAATTCTTTTGCAGACTTGAATAGAAAAGAAAAGCATGCAGCACTACTTCAGTCCCTTTCGTGTTGCCGTGCGAGAGTTAATAGCTAACAATAGTACACAACCTGACATTACTTGCACACAATCAAAGCGCATTCATTTGCAAATCACCCACTACGCAAAAGTAGCTAAACGAAAACGACAACACTCACGAAATGACGTAACCTCGAAGATACAAATATGGACGTGATGTGTTCCGCTCTGACGTCATGCATACAATGGCAGGAGCAGGAATACAAATGCTTGCATACATGTGATTTTACGTAGTAGCTTACACAATTATCATTCAATCAATGGCACCAGCAATGACGAATAGGTGTAGGTAAGAGTCTCATAACATTTCATAAACAGTAAATACACAAAAAATCAGTTTATACAAATATTCACATAAAATATTTTCAATAGTTCAATAAACAAGTAGCACTCCTCAGAGTAGTTGACAGTTCCAACAGTAGCACCCAGCAATGGTCAACAGGTGCAAATAGTAGTCTCATAACATTTCATCAGCAGTATTTAAACAGCTCTAACAGTGGCACCCAGAAATGGCGAGCAGGCGCCGACACCAACAAGTGACATTATCTCAGTAGCAGCAGTTCCATCAGTGGCACCCAGCAATGTTGAACAGGTGCAGACACCAACAAGTGACATCATTTCAGTAGAAGCAGTTCCATCAGTGGCACCCAGCAATGTTGAACAGGTGCAGACACCAACAAGTGACATTATCTCAGTAGAAGCAGTTCCATCAGTGGCACCCAGCAATGTTGAATAGGTGCAGACACCAACAAGTAACATCATCTCAGTAGAAGCAGCTCCATCCGTGGCACCCAGCAATGTTGAACAGGTGCAGACAGCAACAAGTGACATCATCTCAGTAGAAGCAGTTCCATCAGTGGCACCCAGCAATGTTGAACAGGTGCAGACAGCAACAAGTGACATAATTTCAGTAGAAGCAGCTCCATCCGTGGCACCCAGCAATGTTGAACAAGTGCAGACACCAATAAGTGACATTATTTCAGTAGAAGCAGTTCCATCAGTGGCACCCAGCAATGTTGAACAGGTGCAGACAGCAACAAGTGACATTATCTCAATAGAAGCAGTTCCATCAGTGGCACCCAGCAATGTTGAACAGTGCAGGTAAAAGTCCATAATATTCACTATCACCAATCAAGCAGTTCATCAGAGTTTATCAGCAGAAATTAAACATTTCCAAGTGGCACCCATCAATGATGATAGGTGCAAGCACGAACAGCAGTTTGAATGCACACACAATTGCTTTTACAAAATTATTATCAATGCTCTTACACTAAACATACAAATTATAATAAACTCACAAATGATATCAGATAATTGTCTTATTAAATATTACAAATACACAAATATCAGTAAATCTATAATATTTATGGGTGTCAGTGCAAGCCACAACAAACAAGTAAAATAATATTTAGGAGGTAGGTCGGTACCAATTATTTGGGATTAGGATAGGAAAACACACTCACTCATCTTTTTAATTAAATAGTGTTAACTGTGTAAATGCAATTCTGTCAAAAATTTGATGTTCAACATGTGTATCAAGTAGTAGTGGCACCAGTGCATAACAGTCAATAATAGATAGTCAACGTCATAGTCATAATGTCAAGACCAATGTTTGCCAAGCCAAATCAAATGTACGGTTGCTGAACAACTGTCAGTGTGCCAAGATATGCGAATACTTCCTCTCTTCAAAAAAAGTATATACTGCTTATTGATTTAAGAAAGTGTGTGTGTAGACAGTCCTCCTTCCACTTGAGTGTTCTAGTCTGCCATCTTCATCCTCCTTGTTCCATATAAACCAACAAAAAAAAAAAAAATGCTCCTCATGTAATTTACCTCTTATCCACCAAAACTCCAATAATCATCAGCATCACATAATCTTAATACTTCAATAATACGTTTTACGTCGATACATATAAACCTTATCATCAATATCATTTACCTTACCTCTTATCCACGAAAACTCCAATAATCATCAACTTCACACAATCTCAACACCTCAATAATACCTCTTCAACATGTCGATACATATAAACCTTATCGCCAATATCATTTCACTTCCATAACAACTCTTTCCTCTAGTCAGTGTCCTCGAACAAGTACAGATAAAATCCTAGTGCAAACTTCAATTCATCATCCCATACAATCCAAAGACAAAATATCCACACACAACCTCTGTGTTATCCATCTGACCCAAATCTTCTACTCATTATGAATTATAAAATACATTTTGGTTACCTTGACCATCATTAAATAAAAGAAATGCATACATGACCTCTAACAGCCTTTAGTTTGAATAACTTTCAGTAAGTAAGTACGAGTACGGAGTGTGAATGATCGTAATATTTCACAGTGTGTACACCACTTCAAGAATCATGGCAAAACAGAAGCAAACAAGTGGAGTATTTCTTGTGTCAAGTGTCACTTGCTATTTCAATTGCTCACGAAGAATGCAGTGTAATAAATGTCAATGGTCTAAACCTAGTGTTGGTATGTCATGTCGTTAGCTTCCTTCCTATTAGCATAAATTTATGCAGCTTCCATAAAACCTCCAGCTCATGTGACTTCAATGAAGTTTCTTGTACCAATGTCGTTCGTAGAATGATAGCAGTTCATTTTATTATCTTAAAATATAAGGCACTGAGCGTAAGCAAAACATGTCTTGTGACAGCCAGAGCGAGAGCACCAGCAGCAGCGAGTACTGTTTGTATAAAGCGTTTATTTTGCATTTTGTTTACGACCTTCCACTAAGGAAGGGATTCTATTTGTGTTTATCTGCTCTGCATAGTAACTAACAGTTCTTGATAAAACTTTACGTAGTTTTCGTGTTAGATTTCTTAGTGTTTTCTTGATCGTTTAGAACAGAAAGCGCCCTAAAACCGTCTTTGTTTGTTTCGTGGCCGTTAGCCACTAGTCACTTGAATCAGCAGTTGTCTTGTGACAGCCAGAGCGAGAGCACCAGCAGCAGCGAGTACTGTTTGTATAAAGCGTTTTTGTACTTATTTGCTGCGCTTAGCTTTTAAATAGTTTTTCTGGGAGAACCTAGCGTAGTTTTCGCGTCTCGTATTTCAGTGAGTGTTTCTTGATTATCAGAGTAGCTCATCAGAAGATTATCTTGGGAATTTGTCACCGTATAGGGTAGGGTAAACATAGTCATGTGTAGGGACTGTGGTTGTTGTGAGCGGACGCAAGGAGAATTGGCCACTCTTCGGGGGCAGGTGGAGGCTTTGTCTGTTAGGCTCATCGAGCTAGAGGCGCAGGCGTCGGCTCGTAGTGGCGTTGGGGCAACTGTGGTGAGACCTATGCCTACTTCGGTGGCCTTGGAATCACATGGAACCCCTGATGTCGCTGCGTCTTCCGGCAGTGAGCATCTTACCGGTCAGCCATCACTCCAGGGTGAATGGCGGACAGTGGTGGGCTCGCGCGTGCCTGGCCGAAAGGCGAAGGTGGGATCTGGCCGCGTGGCAGCTGCCTTACCCCTTTCCAACAGGTACGGGGTGCTTCCTAGTGGTGATGACATCGTTTCCGAGCCACCACAGGATGCCTCACCTGTTGGGCCAGTGGCCGATTCTCCGGCAAGGTGCCGACAGTCACAGAGGGCGGGCCTATTAGTTATAGGGAGCTCCAACGTTAGGCGGGTTATGGAGCCCCTCAGGAAAATAGCGGGTAGGTCGGGGAAGAATGCCAGTGTGCACTCGGTGTGCTTGCCGGGGGGTCTCGTCCGTAATGTGGAGGAGGCCCTTCCGGCAGCTATTGAACGCACTGGGTGTGACCGGCTGCAGATAGTAGCACATGTCGGAACGAATGACGCCTGCCGCTTGGGTTCTGAGGCCATCCTTGGTTCCTTCCGGCGGCTGGCTGATTTGGTGAAGACAACCAGCATCGCACGCGGAGTGCAAGCTGAGCTTAGTATCTGCAGCATAGTGCCCAGAGTCGATCGCGGTCCTCTGGTTTGGAGCCGTGTGGAGGGTCTAAACCAGAGGCTCAGACGACTCTGCGACTATAATGGTTGCAAATTCATCGACCTCCGTTATTGGGTGGAGAACTGTAGGCCCCCCTAGACAGGTCAGGCGTGCACTACACACCGGAAGCAGCTACTAGGGTAGCAGAGTACGTGTGGCGTGCACACGGGGGTTTTTTAGGTTAGAGGGACCCCCCCTTGGGCGAAACGATAAAATACCTGACGGCTTACCAGAGAGGACATTATCATCGTTGATAAAGAACGTCCGTCCTCAGAGACCAAAAACAGGAAAAGTTAACGTAATATTGGTAAACTGCAGGAGTATCCAGGGCAAGGTTCCTGAATTAGTATCTCTTATTGAAGGAAATAGTGCGCATATAGTATTAGGAACGGAAAGTTGGTTAAAACCGGAAGTGAACAGTAACGAAATCCTAGACACAGAATGGAATATATACCGCAAGGATAGGATAAACGCCAATGGTGGAGGAGTATTTATAGCAGTAAAGAATTCAATAATATCCAGTGAAGTTATTAGCGAATGCGAATGTGAAATAATCTGGGTTAAGCTAAGTATCAAAGGTGGGTCAGATATGATAGTCGGATGCTTCTATAGACCACCTGCATCAGCAACCGTAGTAGTTGAGCGCCTCAGAGAGAACCTGCAGAACGTCGTGAAGAAGTTTCGTGATCATACTATTGTAATAGGGGGAGACTTCAATCTACCAGGTATAGAATGGGATAGTCACACAATCAGAACTGGAGCCAGGGACAGAGACTCTTGTGACATTATCCTGACTGCCTTGTCCGAGAATTACTTCGAGCAGATAGTTAGAGAACCAACTCGTGAAGCTAACGTTTTAGACCTCATAGCAACAAATAGACCGGAACTTTTCGACTCCGTGAATGTAGAAGAGGGTATCAGTGATCATAAGTCAGTGGTTGCATCAATGACTACAAGTGTAATAAGAAATGCCAAGAAAGGAAGGAAAATATATTTGCTTAACAAGAGTGATAGGGCACAAATCGCAGAATATCTGAGTGACCACCATCAAACGTTCATTTCTGAGGAAGAGGATGTGGAACAAAAATGGAAAAAATTCAGAAACATCGTCCAGTACGCCTTAGATAAGTTCGTACCGACTAAGGTCCAAAGCGAGGGGAAAGATCCACCGTGGTATAACAATCATGTACGAAAGGTACTACGGAAACAAAGAAAGCTTCATCATAGGTTTAAGAGTAGTCGAATCATAGCTGATAAGGAAAAGCTGAACGAAGCGAAAAAGAGCGTAAAGAGAGCAATGAGAGAAGCATTCAACGAATTCGAACGTAAAACATTGGCAAACAATCTAAACAAGAACCCTAAAAAGTTTTGGTCATATGTAAAATCGGTAAGCGGATCTAAATCCCCTATTCAGTCACTCGTTGACCACGATGGCACCGAAACAGAGGACGACCGAAGAAAGGCAGAAATACTGAATTCAGTGTTCCGAAACTGTTTCACTGCGGAAAATCGTAACACGGTCCCTGACTTCAGCCGTCGCACGGACGCCAAAATGGAAAATATTGAAATAAACGATATCGGAATTGAAAAACAACTGCTATCACTTAGTAGCGGAAAAGCATCCGGACCAGACGAGATACCCTTAAGATTCTACAGTGATTATGCTAAAGAACTTGCCCCCTTTCTATCAGCAATTTATCGTAGATCGCTGGAAGAACGTAAAGTACCTAGCGACTGGAAGAAAGCGCAGGTCGTTCCCATTTTCAAGAAGGGTCATAAATCAGATGCGAATAATTATAGGCCTATTTCGCTTACGTCAATCTGTTGTAGAATAATGGAACATGTTTTGTGTTCTCGTATTATGACGTTCTTAGACAATACAAATCTCCTTCATCATAACCAACATGGATTCCGCAAACAGAGATCATGTGAAACTCAGCTCGCCCTATTTGCCCAAGAAATTCACAGTGCCGTAGACACTGGCGAGCAGATTAATGCCGTATTCCTGGACTTCAGGAAGGCATTTGATACGGTTCCGCACTTACGTTTAGTGAAAAAAATACGAGCTTACGGAATATCGGACCAGGTTTGTGATTGGATTCAGGATTTCCTAGAAGAAAGAACACAACATGTCATTCTTAACGGTTCAAAATCTGCAGATGTAGAGGTAATTTCGGGAGTACCGCAAGGAAGCGTGATAGGACCTTTATTGTTTACAATATACATAAATGACTTAGTTGACAACATCGGTAGCTCCGTGAGGCTATTTGCAGATGACACGGTTGTCTACAAGAAAGTAGCAACATCAGAAGACTCGTACGTACTCCAGGAAGACCTGCAGAGGATTAATGCATGGTGCGACAGCTGGCAGCTTTCCCTAAACGTAGATAAATGTAATATAATGCGCATACATAGGGGCAGAAATCCATTCCAGTACGATTATGCCATAGGTGGTAAATCATTGGAAGCGGTAACGACCGTAAAATACTTAGGAGTTACTATCCGGAGCGATCTGAAGTGGAATGATCACATAAAACAAATAGTGGGAAAAGCAGGCGCCAGGTTGAGATTCATAGGAAGAATTCTAAGAAAATGTGACTCATCGACGAAAGAAGTAGCTTACAAAACGCTTGTTCGTCCGATTCTTGAGTATTGCTCATCAGTATGGGACCCTTACCAAGTTGGATTAATAGAAGAGATAGACATGATCCAGCGAAAAGCAGCGCGATTCGTCATGGGGACATTTAGTCAGCGCGAGAGCGTTACGGAGATGCTGAACAAGCTCCAGTGGCGGACACTTCAAGAAAGGCGTTACGCAATACGGAGAAGTTTATTATCGAAATTACGAGAGAGCACATTCCGGGAAGAGATGGGCAACATATTACTACCGCCCACATATATCTCGCGTAATGATCACAACGAAAAGATCCGAGAAATTAGAGCAAATACGGAGACTTACAAGCAGTCGTTCTTCCCACGCACAATTCGTGAATGGAACAGGGAAGGGGGGATCAGATAGTGGTACAATAAGTACCCTCCGCCACACACCGTAAGGTGGCTCGCGGAGTATAGATGTAGATGTAGATGTAGAGTAAATATATCAGTAGAGAACAGAATGTTAACAAGTGGATGTAGCACAACCCCTATAACGAGGCTCTGCCAAGCGAACAATCTATAATTAATACCATAGTGTGACCTAAACTCCATGTTCGCACACCATATATCAGCATTTCTACATACCAAATTAAAGAGTAGTTCTGACAACAAAACAGAAATGTGTAAATATGCAATCCATACGCAAAGCAGCAAATATATATCTTACATAATAAACAAGTCATTAGCATCATATCAGCATAAGCAAATAAATGTTCATATGTAATCTTAATAAGTAAACATGAAGGCGCAAGCAGATAAATCACGAAGTATAACTTACATACATAACCATATCAGCACAACTAATCAGGTGACAATTATAATTTAAATAAATAAGCACAGGAGGCACATAATAAAAAAAAGTGACATAAGTGAAAAAGCAGTGCAGCCAAGCGATGCATAATATACATAAGTAACAACCCTTTTCATTAATCAATCATTGTCAAAATCAGTTAACACAAAGTATAAATCACGTAATTGCGAGCAGCAAATTACGTCTAAAGTACGTACCTAAGTGGAAATACGTTACCTGAAATTTTCTCGATAGCAAGTCCTCTTAACGTCGGACACACACAGAATTTACCCGAAGTTCTTAAATATTCTATACAACTGTATCCTGAAAAAAACTGAACGTTAACAACATAATTTATCAAGTCACTATAGCTTTATACTGAATTTAATCAGAGAAATTAGACTGTGTATTTGTTTACGGCTGTCAGTGCATTCACACTGAGCGCTCGATCAACTGTTGGTACGCGTGACGTAGGAAGTAATTGTTTGCGGTCAACGACTGCCTTGTGCGTGCGCAGTCTTGACTGTTGCTTTGAGTATGTGCCGCCGCCAGAACACGGCGCGGTATCCTTGTATTCTCTGCGTGTTTACGTATACCTGTTAGTTTCTCAAAAATGTGTCATTCCACAAAAATTTTAACGTTCGATATATGATGTATTCCCTTAGAGCGCCGAGATTTAGGAGTTTCTACTTCGACAGTGTTATAATGAATAATTTTGCGAACTCTATATGGACCGTTATAAAGCAGAAAAAATTTGCGGCACAAGCCTTTTCCTTTGTCAGACAAACAGTGAGACTTAATTAACACCTATGGCCAACTGACAAGGTTTTTAGACGACCAGGACGTTTAGCTGATTTCTCTCCTCTAGCAGCCGCAGATGCAATATTTTGTAGAGCCAGGTTGACAACTTCAGAATGCCGCAGTTTCTGTGAAGGCGGAAATGAACGATTTCAGAAATGCGATTTGTCGGTGCTTTATTTTTTAATATCAATATAGGCGCTAAAGAAGTTGAATCATTAGGGAGTTCATTCAGAATGTTTTGAAAAATATGAAGATACGGATCCCACGTTCTGTGTTTCTGATGACAATAAAGTCGACACAATTTATTGATTTCCTTCATCCATCCCTCTGAAGCGTTAGATTGAGGGTGAAAAAGTGAAATGAAAATTGATTTAATCTTACGACGCCGTAGAGTATGAAGCAAAATTTTAGAGCGAAACTGTGATCCATTATCTGATATAACTTTATCAACATGACCCACTTCTTTAAGAAAATGTTTGATGAAAGCATTAGATACTGAACGAGCTGTTGCTCTGCGTAAAGGTGTAAAATACACATATTTTGATGTCAATTCCACTGCTACCAAAATGTACGCAAAACCATTAGTAGAACAAACCACTGGACCGAACAAATCGACTGCAGCCATCTCCTTTAATTTCGCTGGAATGATAGGAAACAACGGTGCTCTGTGAGAAATAGTTGGCGGCTTAGCCTTTTGACATAATTTGCATTTGGCAAGAACAGATCGAATACGTTTTTCGATATTACTGAAGTAGAAATTTTCTCGTAATTTATGAAAGTATTTTCTGGGACCAAAGCGTGCATAACTGAAATGTGTATACCAAATCAATTTATTAACCCACTCATCAGGAATGCAAACTAACCAAACAGAGTTGTCGACCGATTTTCGTTTAAAAAGAATATCATTGCGAACTAAATAATACTGTCTAATCGCTACGCTTTCCTTTCTCCTCCACTTCTCCATAATGTCCTTCCAGATTGGATCCTTGTTTTGCTCCTTAGCGATGTCTTGGAGCGAAGACGAAATAAAATTTTCAAACGCAGCACCTTGAATATACATCAAACAATAATTGTTTTCTTTGCAGTCCTCCTCAGCACTTTGTTTCAAACCCATAGGTGCACGTGATAAAGCATCAGCAATAATATTTGAAGAACCCTGTATGTAAACAATACTAAAATCAAATTCCTGTAGATACAGCACCCATCGTGACAATCTTCCATGTGTTAATTTTGTTGACATAAGAAATTCCAGAGCTCGATGATCGGTGTAAACCTCAGTATGTCTGCCATATAAAAATATGCGAAATTTTGTGAAAGCCCAAACAACAGCCAAGGCTTCAAGTTCCGTAATCGAATAATTCTTTTCTGATTTAGGGAGGACACGACTTCCAAATGCAATAGTTTTCTGTACTACAACGCCGTTTTCTTCTATCTCTTGAAATAAGTGTGCACCTAGGCCTTTGTGTGATTAGTCCGTCGCCAAACAAAAATCTTTAGACAAATCCGGATGTGAAAGAATTGGAGCAGCAACTAAAGCATCACAAAGTTGTTCAAATTCTGATTGAGCTTCCTCATCCCAACACCAATTAGAATTCTTTCCAGATAGTTCACATAAACGAGGTGTGGCCAAATTGTCCAATCTAACAAAGCGTCTAAGAAAATTACAGACACCAAGGAAACTACGAACATCACGTTTTGTGGTAGGAGCAGCATAATTACGAATAGCGTCTAGTTTCTCTGGATCAGGAAGAATACCATCTGTAGAAATAATATGACCAAGAAATTTCACTTGAGAACGACCAAATCCAGAATTTTCCAAGTTCACTGTAATGCCAACTCTTGCAAAAATACGTAATAATGAATCCAAAATTTTGTTATGCTCAGTCCAAGAACGTTTAGCAATAAGAATATCGTCAACATATGAAGTAATATTGTCACGAAGATAAACAGGTAAAATTTCGTTTAAACTACGAATTAATGCTGCAGAAGATATAGCAAGTCCAAACGGTAATTTACGAAATTTATATCAGTTACCAAAGGCTAAAAAGGCAGTGTATTTTCTACAGTCAGCGTGGAGTTCTATTTGCCAAAAACTTGCGCGCATATCAATTGTGGATAAAACTTTAATTCCATGGAAATGTTGAAGAAGTTCATCTAAATTTTGTGGACGGTCAGTTTCAGGAATGATGATATTATTTATCTGTCTGGAATCCATAACCAAACGAATTGACCCATCATTTTTAAGAACGACGTGTAGTGGGCTGGTATAAGGACTGACTGCTGGCTCAATAATGCCTTGATCTAACATGCACTGAAGTTCACTCTTAACCTTGTCTCTATAAGCCAAAGGAATAGCGTACATTTTTCCTCGAAATGGTGTGTGTTCTTTTATCTTAAATAAATATTGTAAGCCTTGTATAGTTCTTGTTTGCTGACTGAATACTGTACCATGTGAAGTCAAAATTTGGTGCAGTTCTTCTCTTGCAACGTCATCTGGCACTTCAGCTTTGTTAACCTTTTCATTAATTAATTCTTCGCTATTAGTTATATCATCCATCCCGTCTCTGTATCTATTGTCGTTGTCATGAATGAACACATTGTCGTCATAATACTCAGCGAAAACATCAGAAGTAAGAAACCTTGAACAATTTGTGTCTGATTCAGATTTCGTTACACACTCGAAAAATTTCAAACGACTCGGCATTCCGGGAACAGTCAAGTTCACACTTCCTTCCTTAAAGTTTAAAATTGCCTTATGTGTGTTAAGAAACTCCATACCTAATATAATTTGTGTACTGAGTAATGGAACAATAATAAAATTAGCAGAAAATTCATATCCTTGACAAAAGAATTTTAAGTTGGTCTGTTGTTTGACTTCCACACTTTTTCCAGAAATAGCTCCTCGAATTGTAGTTTTAGAAACAGGTAACACAGGACAAGCAATAGTTCTTACACATATACGAAAAACTGATTCACTAATAACATTCAATGGGATCCCGGAATCTAAAACCGAAGTGAACTTATTTCGTCTAGCAAAATGTCTCTCATGTCTCCCAGGCGTACGTAGTGTGAAGTCGTAGTGTCATTACTTCTTGAAGCGTCTATATTACTGCCAGAAGCCGAAGCTACAAGTCACTGTCGATTGTTTGCGTCACGTTTTTGATTATTCGCGTCATTTCGGGGATCAATTTCTACGATTTGCACTTGTCCCTCTGAATTTCTGTCACGTGGAGGTTGCCAATTAGGTCCCTCCTATCTGTTACATGTAAATTCTTGGTTGTGTCTGTTATTAAAATTTCTATTTTCCTGTCTATCTGCATGACTACTTCTTGTGTAATTTCGACTGTCACTTCTGAAATTATTGTTATATCTACTACCCTGGTTATTTCTGTAGTAAGAATTTCTATTATTGTATGAATAATTTCTGTCTTGATAATACCGATTACTGTTTCCGTATGATTGATCATTCCGGTAAGAATTTCCGTTATTATAATTGTCTGTGTAATTTCTGTTAGAACGCCTGTTATTGTCATAAGGCTGGTATCTATTGTCCTCTCTGTTTCGTCTGTCATTCTCAAAAATTACCCATATAACGTCCGTTCCGATCATTATCCCTTTTCTCTGAAAATCTGTTGTGATTACCGTTACTGAAAAAATTACAAGAAGTCCCGTCGTCGTTGTCATACTCAAGTTCTTGTAGCAAAGTCTTAAAAGTCTCAATGTCGACTTTACATCTTCTGGCTAAAGCAATTTGTCTTATCGATTGTGGCAGCTTAGTTAAGCAAATGCGAATTAATTCAGTCGGGCTATAAGGGTTGGAAAGGAATTGATTCTTTCGAATCATGTCTTCAAAGTATTCAGCTGGCGTGCGGAACTCAGACTGTTTAAAATTACGCTGCATAATAAGACTATGTTTGACTCTGTCTTGCGTGTTTTCGGCCCAATATACCGATAGAAATGCATGATAAAAATCACTTAAATTATTATAATGTCTAATAAGTGCGCGCATCCGCGTTGCCGGTTCGTTTTCTCAATATTCACACATAAATTCTAGTTTGTGACTTAGTGGCCAATTTGGTGGAAATGCGTACATAAATGGATTTAACCATGAACATGGATGTATGTCATTCTTAGGATTGCGAAAGAACTTGAATTTCCGAACAGTTAAAAAGTGTTTATAGTAAAAATTTTCGCCTCGTGGCGAAAAAGACCTACCGCGTCTGTCCCAGTCCGAATGTCGATTATTATCAAGTTCGCGCGCATGGCGCTCTCTTGTTGCATTTCGTAAATGAAATAAATTATTTTCTTCAAAACCCGCTGCTATCGGTGATTCCAAATTTCTTCTACCGTCTTTTCCTACGATTTCGCTTTCAATTTGTTTGACTTGCTTTCGTAACGCCTCAAATTCCCTTTTAACGCGTTCATTAAATTTTCCCTGATTTTCAACATGTTTATTTATGTTCTGGTACTCTTCGGTTTCTGCAAATGGCAATGGAGCTGTATCATCTGAATCTCTGTCCCCATTTAAACTAAGACTTGTCAATTTATCTGAAATCTCCTCAACTCTTTCCGATAAGTCACCTATTTGTTCTTTCTGTTTATTTACGTCTTCCGTAAGTGTCGCGACTCGGGTTTCAGTATTGACACATTTAGTAGTTAACTGTTCATGTTGTGGTGTTAGGTTATTTATTCTGTCATTTGGTACGGTTTCCTCGATTCTTTCAAATATTTCTTCCTTATTGTGTGCACGTTGTAAATTTAACTGTGAAAATTTTTGTACTATCGCGCGATCTCTTTCTTCCTGTTCTCTATCCTGTTCCTTTTGTCTAATTTCTGTTGAAATTAATCTATTATTGTGAGCATTCAAAATCGGTTGTACTTCTTCTCTAATTTCTTTCTTTAATTCATCTTTCATGTTTTTGAAACATGGCCCTATTCGTGAGTCTAACTGTGTTTCCATTGTTTCCATATCAGTTTCTAACCGTGTTGCCACTGTTTTTAATTCAGATCCTAACTGTGATCCCAGTGAGTCTAACCGTGTTTCCATTGTTTCCATATCAGTTTCTAACCGTGTTGCCACTGTTTTTAATTCAGATCCAAACTGTGATCCCAAATTTAATATTGCACTCATCAACTGCTCCATATTAACTGGTTCGAAATTCTTTTCGCCCCTAACATTTCCCGTAAAACTAACTTCCTTCGTCATAGCAGTAAAGCTATCTGTGTTCGATACTATGCCAGAATCTTCTGTCGTTAATCTCGTATTCTGAAAATTTTTTGATTGTGAAAAATTTTGAACTGGTTCCGGACTATTTTCCCGGCTTATTAAATTGTTTTCTACTTCAATAATGATCAATAATGATCATACTGTTCGCCTGTGTTGGCGAGTTCGCCATGTTAACAATTTCGTCATTCTGACTATCGATCATTTTTGCCTTTTTCATCGATCGCGTAATCATTTAGAAAACATACAAAACTCGTCACTATACGAAAATTACACACAATATAACACTTTATCACCAACAATACCATTAACACGAAATGCTTCCCGACAAACACGCCTAACGAAAAATTAAAACATTCACAATTGCACAAAATTGTCAAACCCGTATACGACTTATCAAAAATTAAATTCCACAAAAATACCATCAGAAGAATGACAAGACAACTACAAATGTCCAATTACAAAATCTATACATGCAATATAGACTACAATTACTAAACTACAAATTACTACAACAATACTACTGTCTGCTATTTTTACTGTCAAAAGAATTCCAAGGGACGATCCGAAGCAGCGGTCGCGACATGCATGGGTGCTTAATTATTTTAAATGAAAATATTTTTAGTAGCTGTATGTCTGGCTACGAAGTCTCGTAACCGGTTGGCCCTGAGTAGTATTAGCACGCAATCTGACTGCATAGAATAACAACAAAGATTGAAAGGAAATTTCCGTTAACACAATTAATTAATTAAGTCCCCAGCAACTATAAAAGCTACGAAACAACAAAGCACAAATGTAACTGTTGTGTGTGTCGAAGTGTGATTCAACGTACACATCTGGCACGATTCTTCCTCAATACGACAAGATATTTTAAACACCATTTACAATGAAGTAATTAAAAAACCAGATACACTATAATTGCACATAGAAACCAGAATTACGGTCTAATACACGAACACAAGCCAGATGCTTTGTTGACTGAACCTGTGACCAAGAGGCATTGTTATTTAGGAAATTTGAAATAAAATTTTTTTTGTTACCTTCATATATATTGACGAAAAATACACTGTGATCATTCCAACATCCCCAATCAAACAACATCTGCTGTCTCATCCAACAGAACAACTGCACACGACATGCCCTCAAATAGTACTGCTATCGACATCCTCTCCACAAGCACTGCCCACGGCAATCTCTGAACTACTACTCCCCAGTGGAGGCGGCGGAAAAATACTCTTTGGCGCAATCTCTGGCGCTGTGACTCAGTGTAGCCACCTTTCAGAAGGTAGACTATCGAAATTTTGGCGTTACTCAATTGCAGATCTCTAGGCAATCCCATTAATAGCGTTTGCTGATGTAGCTACTTTCACTTGGGACGGTAATAACAACAATAGCATTCGTAAGTCACCTAGTGGGCCGACGTAACTCCACATGCCTTTGCGGGGACACATGTACAAGATCATTTCTCTGTAAATGTTGGGCGTGATATGATTATTATAGTAGTCGGTTGTACCTGTTGTGTTACCATATAGTCTTAGCGTGATCTAGATTTTCATGAATACGAGCTTCTAGCATTATTGGAAGTGCCTTCTTTGGTTACAAAGTTGGGTATGTTCTTCCAGCATGACGAGGCCCCTCTATATTCTACTCGTCAGGTAACACATCAGTTAAACCTAACATCCACCTGAAAATGGATCGGCGGAATGGTCACGTTTTTTTAGCCTCTGAGGACCTTATCCCTTTATATTTAGGAGGGAGAAGTCTTCAAAGAAAAAGTAGAGACGAATCGATATTTTGGATTATGGACAGGGCTGCCCTCATAAAAGAAAAATATACACGATATTTTCTCAAGGTAATTTGAAAGTGCACTGAAGCTGAACTTGTAATTTATGAAAATGAACTCTGAACTGAATCATTTAGCTTTACTCATTACTACATAGGTATTTTGTGAGTTACGTTCTAATTGTATCTCAGCTATAAATGTAAACTGTACACATTTTATATGGAATATTTCTTTTAGGATCAGTCTATAGTGACACCTCCTAAAATATTTAGTATTTCTCCTGAAATACCACATGTCTGACCATTTCTTGGGATACTCAGTTTAAACCTGTAGTCACAGCAGTTGCATCATAAACATAGGATACTATCTTAACAGATTTGAGTGATTCATGGGTCAAACTGTAAAGATATGTGGGACCTGTTTGTTTTCTGTGAATGAGATAATAAACTTATTTATACGAAACAGGTGTCACAGATTATTATAGGGTAAAACGTAGTTTTCAAGTTGTGTTTGTTTTAATCGATGCAAATAGACGGTGATTAGGACTCTATTTGTGTGCTTCTTCCAAGCATTCGTCAAATTTTTGATACTCCGTTTGTCAGAAAATTTCCAGGACAGGTTCCTTTTATTTCGGAGTTTGCAACGCTAAAAAGGAACAAATAGCTTTCTTATGTTACCTAATATGTGTGAGTCTTTGAAAATGACCACAGCCACGTTTCCGTGCAAACTCACTAGGTGGCAGGGCTGTGCTTAGTAACTCACTGTTTGGGTTCTTAGCGTATTAGTTACGGTGAGACAACAGATGCTAATTGTGAACAAAAAGTAAACATTAAGTTCTGCGCTTAGCTCGGGAAAACCCCTAGTGAAATATGGGCAATGATTGAGCAAACATAACCAGGCGACGCACTTTCAAGAAGTCGTATTTTTGAATAGCACCAAAGGCTCGTGAAAGAAGAGATTCAGTGCAAGAGGATCACAGATCTGGTCGCGTGTCTACAGCACATATCGAAGAAAATGTAGAGCTTGTAAGGCACATATTGAGAGAAGACCGTCATGTAACTGTGTGTGCGATATCAGAAGAACTTAATTTGAATCGTAATGTGTGTTATAAGATTTTACATGAAGGTTTATGGAAACGGGAATTTGATGTAAAACTAGTCCCTCATGCACTAACGGACGAACGGAAAGACGAAGAATTTCTGCTGAAATACAGGTTTGAGCCAGATGTGATCCCACATTTCTGTCAAAGATTATTGCTGGAGATGAAAGTTGATGCTACAAGTATGGCTCTTACACGTAGCGTCAATGTGCTGAATGTCAGTCGTGGATCAGCAGCCTCAAAAAAAGTCAAACGGCAACCATCGAGAACGAAGACAATGCTGATCACATCCTTCGATAGTTCACCATTAGTATGGTCCTCCACGTCAAACAGTGAACCAAACTCTTTACATCTTTGCGACAAGCAACTCGACGTCTCCGCCATTGTTTGTAGCATTCTCAGGACTGGTTCTAACTGCGTGACAATGCAAGACACCATAGTGTTTTATCTCCTACCGAGCATCTTGTTAGACATTTTCTTGTTGCCACCTCACATGCGCAATATTCCGCCTACCTCTCGCACTGCCATTTTTTCTTGTTTCCGCGCGTGAAAAGGCGACTGAAAGGAAAGCTTCACAAAGATATCACAGACACCAACGGGATGTGACAAATGAGCTTATAAGCATCGCAATTGAAAATTTCCCTGCTTGTTTCCAAGACTTCCAGAAATGTTGGCAACTATGTGTAGATGGCCAAGCGCACTACTTCGATAGGAGATAGGACCTTATTTGGTAAGTGAAATTTTTTATTTTTTAAAAATCTGTCCTGAAACTTCTGACAATATATTAATTACTAATGTTGCACATACAATGTTTTTACGTTTTTTAGGCCTTGCAGAAAAATTCCATGTCTGCTGTATCAACAATAAATGCTTTAATTTCGTATACTTGTTCGAAAAAATCTTGCAAAGGCTTTGTAAAAGTACGCGGTTTCTAGACAATTCCACTAAATATTTAATACTGGGCAATGGCTGCTGAAAGTGCTTACAATGTTAACTTGCGGAAATTGGATCGACGCTTGGTAACTGCATGTAGTGCATGCAGTAATTAACTACGCTAGTAGGCTCTTCGCTGTTTCATCTAGATGCAAACCACGACGTGTACATTGACCGGTTGGCGGTCGATGAATCAGTGTCATCCATATGCTATGAGCTAACTTTCGACACAAGCTAATTAAGCCACGTGCTGACCCATTTAACTTAACATTTAGTCCACTGGCTTGCCATACCATTCAGGAAATGTCGCATTCCTTATGTTCGCATGTGAGGTATTGTCAGTAATATTTCTGACAGGGTCGCGTGCTTCGCAGTGTCTGCCTCTAATGTCACTAGTAAAAAGGAAGTTCGAGTCTCGGTCCGGCATACAGTTTTAATCTGCCAGTAAGTTTCATATCAGCGCACACTCCGCTGCAGAGTGAAAATCTCATTCTGGAAGTTTAGGGTTGATCGTCTAGCCGACGACGAAGTCATTTGAGACGGAGCAGAAGCTGGCTTTTAGGGAAAACGAGAAGGAAATCATGCGTTTTAGGGGAACCAACCTGGCATTCGCCTGAAGTGATTAAGGAAAATCGAGGAAAACCGAAATCTGCGTGACCAGACGGTGACATGAACCGCCATTTTCTCAAATAAGAGAGCAGTGTCTCACTTTTTGTTACATCGTTTGGTTTACTTATTGAGAAACGTGCCTTGTGCGAGACGGTGTTGATGTTTCCTACATTCATCTGTAAGACATCTGTTGCTGTAACTATGGCTTTCAATTTTTTTAAAACTTGTCAAAAACATACACTCTTCGGTGACGACTCGTTGAAGTCCAATCCTCCCTGCATCTTCCTTGGTATCAATGGGACAATTACGCACCATTTTGTCACCTGAAACAACTTACGAACGGATCTCACTTATAGGAAGAAAGGAAGATTAGGGTTTACCGTCCTGTTGACGGGCGAGGTCATCAGCAGTGAAGAACAAGATTTAGGGGAAACACGGCGCACCTAAAACTGGATGGTCGGACATGGATTTGAAACGCCGTCTTTCTGAATACCAGTCGAGTGTCTCACGAGTAAAAAAAAAAGTTCAAAATGGCTCTGAGCAGTATGGGACTTAACTTCTGAGGTCATCAGGCCCTTAGACATAGAACTACGAGGTGCATTCAAGTTCTAAGGTCTCCGATTTTTTTTCTCCGGACTGGAAAGAGATAGAAACATGCGCATTGTTTTAAAATGAGGCCGCGTTCATTGTCAGTACGTCCCAGAGATGGCGGCACCGTACAGCAGATGGAATTTCATCGCCAGCGGCGAGAATGAGAACTGTTTTAAATACTTAAAATGGCGACGTTTTCCTTACTTGAACAGCATGCAATCATTCGTTTTCTGAATTTGCGTGGTGTGAAACCAATTGAAATTCATCAACAGTTGAAGGAGACATGTGGTGATGGAGTTATGGATGTGTTGAAAGTGCGTTCGTGGGTGCGACAGTTTAATGAAGGCAGAACATTGTGTGACAACAAACCGAAACAACCTCGGGCTTGCACAAGCCGGTCTGACGACATGATCGAGAAAGTGGAGAGAATTGTTTTGGGGGATCGCCGAATGACTGTTGAACAGATCGCCTCCAGAGTTCTGTGGGTTCTGTGAACACAATCCTGCATGACGACCTGAAAATGCGAAAAGTGTCATCCAGGTGGGTGCCACGAATGCTGATGGATGACCACAGGGCTGCCCGTGTGGCATGTTGCCAAGCAATGTTGACGCGCAACGGCAGCATGAATGGGACTTTCTTTTCGTCGGTTGTGACAATGGATGAGACGTGGATGCCATTTTTCAATCCAGAAACAAAGCGCCAGTCAGCTCAATGGAAGCACACAGATTCACCGCCACCAAAAAAATTTCGTGTAACCGCCAGTGCTGAAAAAATGATGGTGTCCATGTTCTGGGACAGCGAGGGCGTAATCCTTACCCATTGCGTTCCAAAGGGCACTATGGTAAAAGGTGCATCCTACGAAAATGTTTTGAAGAACAAATTCCTTCCTGCACTGCAACAAAAACGTCCGGGAAGGGCTGCACGTGTGCTGTTTCACCAAGACAACGCACCCGCACATCGAGCTAACGTTACGCAACAGTTTCTTCGTGATAACAACTTTGAAGTGATTCCTCATGCTCCCTACTCACCTGACCTGGCTCCTAGTGACTTTTGGCTTTTTCCAACAATGAAAGACACTCTCCGTGGCCGCACATTCACCGGCCGTGCTGCTATTGCCTCAGCGATTTTCCAGTGGTCAAAACTGACTCCTGAAGAAGCCTTCGCCGCTGTCATGGAATCATGGCGTCAGCGTTGTGAAAAATGTGTACGTCTGCAGGGCGATTACGTCGAGAAGTAACGCCAGTTTCAGCGATTTCGGGTGAGTAGTTAATTAGAAAAAAAATCGGAGGCCTTAGAACTTGAATGCACCTCGTACTTAAACCTAACTAAACTAAGGACATCACACACATCAATGCCCGAGGCAGGATTCGAACCTGCGACCGTCAAATCAGAGAGATGCCCTTCTCGATGACTGATAAAAATCCCTCAGTACGTGGCGTGGCGTACACCACAAATGAGTGTATTTAAGTAGGTGTCAGTACGAACTTTTGCTTTGTCGGGATCAGAGACTGCGTTTCTGTGTATTGCATGACGTGAAGTACACCAGTGTGCTAAACTTAAAAGCGAAAGTAACTTAAACACGCTGCGTTGCTACCAAGTAACATGGATCGATGAAAATTGGACCATACGTAGAGCGAACTGTTACAGTGCAGTACAGTACAGTACGGAAGTCAATCGAACGAAATACGCAGTTAGACAGATAGGAAAGGAACTTTTGTTCAAAGATAATAATTAAAATTAAGTCACCGTAATTTATGATGTTCACCTAGACATTACAAAAGGTAGGACATGGTTCTTAATAGGGTGTGTGAGCACCATAGACGGCAATGCATACTCTGCAACATGTTCCCATACTGGTCACAAGATTTGCGAGGCTTTCTTGTGGTAGTGCGTTCCATTCCTCCACCAGCAAGGTTGGCAACTACTGGATACCTGTGGAAGTACTGCAGTACGTCTGTCCAACCCATCGCACACGTGTTCGATGGGACCAAGTCCGGGAATCGGGCACGCCAGTCCATTCGCCGAATATGCTCTTGTTCCAAGAGCTCTTCCAACTGCCCAGTTCGATGTGATCGCGCATCGGCATCCATAAAAATGAAAACAGAGGCGAATGTACCCCTCAAAAGACGCACATGGGGATGGAGTATAGTGTCACTATAGCGTTGACCGGCTAGTGTACCGTGTTCAAAAATTTGGAGGTCAGTACACCCGTGCAATTTTATACGTCTCAACACCACAACAAACGGGACCACAAAAATCATAAATGATCATTTTCGACAATGGTGGGGGTATTCTCATGTGGTGGGAAGGAATGAATCGCCCTGCCACGAGAACTCCTTAGTAATATTGTTGCCAGCATGGGAGCACGTTGCAGAGTAGGCTTTGCCGTACGTGGTTCAAATGGCTCTGAGCACTATGGGACTTAACATCTGAGGTCATCAGTCCCCTAGAATTTAGAACTACTTAAGCCTAACTAACCTAAGGACATCACACACATCCATGCCCGAGGCAGGATTCGAACCTGCGACCGTAGCGGTCGCTCGGTTCCAGACTGCAGCGCCTAGAACCGCACGGCCACTGCGGCCGGCCGTACGTGGTGATCACACACGTAATTTGTACTTTTCAGGGACCATCATAAATCGCGATGACTTCGATTTAATTATTTTCTTTGAATAAAAGTGTTATTTCGATCGTGTCGTTGCGTGTTTGTTTCATTAACCTTCTGTACTATACTGTAGCAGTTCACTCTATTAACGGTCGAAGTTTCATCGAGCTATCTCACTTGGCAGTGACACGCCATGTGAAAGTCACTTTTGTGCTTAACTATTGGACATCAATATATTATAGGGGCAATAAGTATGTACACACTGGAATGTTATACTACATATTAATGTAAATTCATTTGTATATGACTTCTGAAACAAATAAAAGTTGACCTAACTCCCCAGTTGTATTGAGCAATATAATTTTCCGTTGCGGTGTCAAGTTCAAAATTATTTAAAAGAAAGTAACGTTATTTACAGTGAACCGACAATGAGCTGAGGAACAAAGAGAACACCGGAAATTACATTTCATCTAGGAAAGTACTGTAAACTGATACATCGTGCTTCACTGATCGACGGAGTTGACAATTTTTTGAGGAAGAATTGTGCTTTAAATGCAGAAAACACAGTAAAATCGAACACTACCACTGATGAATATTTTTGAGGAGCGCCCTAGAACGCACGCACAGGAGTTCCGACTAACGAGTGTGTGCTGCACAGCTGCGAATACTGTGAACGTGAACACCAGTCTTGCAGGCGGACTGCGTCAGGAGTACCAGTAAGTAAAACCAAAGTCGTCGCATGTACAAGGAGGAGGGTGGTGGAGGGGGCAGAAGAGGAGGATACGCAAAAACACACTAATACAGATTGTTAACATCATTCTTCCCGCAAAATAGTGTCAAGTTCAGGTAACGATGACTGAGGTGAACAGAATCAACGACCCTTCTCTCTAAAGTAGACGACAAAGGTTCAATAATATTGAACTCTGTTGACTGTGGTGGCCAGGGAAAATACATTCCATCCTCATGATCACAGAACCAGTTTTGGACTATCTGAGCTGTGCGAAACGCGCCCTGTCGGTTTGAAACAAAGCATCACCACTGGGAACATTGTACCATGAGATGGACCAGATCAGCCAAAATGGTCACATAATACTTGGCGGTTGGGGGGGGAGGAGGAGGGGGGCATGGAATAGCACAGTTTTGTTGCCCAAATCATCACCGAACCCCCGCCATATTTAACTGTATGGACGTAACCTCAACCAGTGGTTGGAACCCGTCTGCAAGATGACTCTCCGATCAAATTACTTTCTTGTATTGCTCCGTAGTCTATGTTATATGGTTCTGGCACCACGTTATCCTATTATGGGCATCTACGTAACTGATGACTGGTTTTGGGATTCCAGCTCGCCAATCAGTTCCCAGTTTATGGAGATACCTTCGTGTTATTTTGGTGCTGACAAGGTTTACGACTGCGACATTCGGTTTTGCAATGACATCTGGTGGTTTCTTCCTCTTATTTTCTGTCACAGTCCTCGTTAATGACCGTCAGTCAACACACACTTTCGTCCGCATTGAGACTTAGCAGGTTGTGTTTACCGCTTTCCTAGTATACAGTATAAATCTTCGATACCGTGCCTCTTGAAATACCAAATTTATCGGCTCCCTTGGTTACGAAAGCACACACCACACGAGCGTCAACTATTTGCCCACATTCGTATTCGCGTACCTCCGACGGAGTGGACTCACAACTCCACAGAACACTGTTCTGTCCATGACTGACACATGTAAAGGGTTGAGGACATTGCACAGGTTCTGATCGTGATCAAATACAACAGTGTAATCTGCAGGTTTGGCTGGCAACAGCATTTACCTTGAAGCTTCCATTTCCTGTGGTGTATCCATATTTTTCCAGCCTCTGTACGTAGGACAGAAAGTTATTTTGATATGAAACGTAAGTTAGTTTGCTTACTTATGTATGTTAACGGAGTTGCCTGAAGTCTCCTAGCGTGATGAAGTTTACAACAGTTGAATGTTTTGCCTCCGAGTGGTAATTAGATGCTATTGTTCTTAACGTGGGGTTATATTCTTGGGGATCGGTGAGTGCGAGATTCAAGTAGAACTGTCTATGCAGCGAGTTCTGGCGGCTATCTCGTGCTGAGGCTGCATTGCATTTGCATTTTCTGGTCTAGTGCCTGGATTTTCCTGTTGTGTGACCACCTCGTTTCCTCATAGAAGAAGCGGGCAGTCGTTTGAAAATGGTCCCGTAGACGTGGAACTTCTGCCATGTCGTGGGGCGGACACTCGGAAAATCTCATGTTAAATCCAGAAACAAGTGAGGCGCACAGTTCTGCACTGTTCGCAGCTATTTCAAGCGATTTTTTTGTGGCCTCACCCCATACGTCTCGGTTCTAGGCGCTACAGTCTGGAGCCAAGCGACCGCTACGGTCGCAGCTTCGAATCCTGCCTCGGGCATGGATGTGTGTGATGTCCTTAGGTTAGTTAGGTTTAATTAGTTCTAAGTTCTAGGCGACTGATGACCTCAGAAGTTAAGTCGCGTAGTGCTCGGAGCCATTTGAACCATTTGAACCCATACGTCTGCGGCATTTTCGAGGACAGAGTGGGGCAGCGCCTTATACAACGTGATTCCTAGCCGAATCGGCAGGGCAGAAGCAGGATTGCAGAGAAGCCGTTTGTCATTATTCTGCACGCCGTGGATGTGTGAACGCCGCGTAAATAGGCAGTCCAAAGTTACGCTGAGATACAGATCCATAGATCTCCACGGGACAGGGCTGCCTCCTATGGTGGTAGGTGGCAGTGTTGCGTGGATGATTTGGCGAATGATCATAAGGAGCTGCGTCCTCGAGCCATTTACTTTGAGACACCCTTTGACAGCCCAGATGCTGAGGGTGTCGGAGGCAGGCTGCAGTCAGCGTTGTATCACATGGCATTCATGCCCCAGCTTAAGGTCGTGTTATTATCAGTATACAGTGCGAGATGCACATGGTCCATTTTGGGCGTATCAGCTGTGTGATCATGTATAAGGTCGGTCCGAAAACCGAGCCCTTTGGCACGGCAGCAAGGATACGACAAACTGTAGACATTCCATTTCTGTTGATCCATTGTAGACGCGGGACAGCAGCTGTTCCAGTATTTAAGAACGAAAATCGCCAAACAGCCGTGCAATTTAAGAAGTTATTTTATTTTATTGTCACTACCAGTTTCGGTAATCCAGTGCACCTCATGTATAGACATAAGCGTATCATTATGGGCATAATGGAGCCATCAGTTTCTGGCTGTCGCGATTTCGTATTTCCAGTGCTTCCTTCGAAGACTTGGTGGTAGTAAAGTCCTCCTTACTGCTTCCATCACTGGTTATTTTGCTGCGTAGGTAGCAGAATTCCTTAACATCATCTACTTCGTTATCACCGATCTTGGTGTTAAACTCCAGGCTCTCAATTCTCAATTCTTTTACTTCTCATTACTTTCGTCTTTCTTCGATTTACTCTCAATCCATATCCTGTGCTCATTAGACTGTTCATTCTGTTCAGAAGATTCTGTAATTCTTTTTCACTTTCACCTAGGATAACAATGTCATAAGCAAATTTTATCGTTGATATCTTTTCACCTTTAATTTTAATTCGGCTCTTGAGCCCTTCTTTTATTTTCGTCATTGCTTCCTCGATGTGCAGATTGAACAATAGGGGCGACAGACTACATCGTTGTCTTACACACTTCTTAATACGAGCACTTCGATTTTGGTCTTCCACTCTTACTCCTTCCCTCTTGGTTCTTGCACAAACTGTGTATTACCCACATTTCCCTATACCTCACCCCTGTTTTTGTCAGAATTTCGAACAACTTAGCCGGCCGGGTGGCCGAGCGGTTCTAGGCGCTACAGTCTGGAACCGCGCGACCGCTACGGTCGCAGGCTCGAATCCTGCCTCGGGCATGGATGTGTGTGATGTCCTTAGGTTAGTTAGGTTTAAGTAGTTCTAAGTTCTAGGGGACTGATGACCTTAGAAGTTAAGTCCCATAGTGCTCAGAGCCATTTGAGCCATTTGAGTCGAACAACTTGCACCATTTTACATTGTCGAATACTTTTTCCAGGTCGACAAATTCTGTGAAAGAGTATCAATTTTTTTTCGATCTTGCTTCCATTATCAACCGCAACGTCAGATTTGCCTCTCTGGTGCCTTTACCTTTCCTTAAGCCAAACTGATCGTCATCTACACACCCTCAATCGTCTTTCCCATTCTTCTGCATATCATGCTTGTCAGCAACTTGGATGCATGAGCTGTTAAGTTGATTCTGTGACAATTCTCGCACTTGTCACCTCTTGCAATTTTCGGAATAGTGTTCATGATGTTTCTCAGAAAGTTAGATAGTATGTCGCCAGACTCACACATTCTACACACCATCGTGAACAGTCGTTTTGCTGTCAATTCCTACAATGATCTTAGAAATTCTGATGAAATGTTATCTATTCCTCCTGTCTTACTCGATCTGAGGTTTTCTAAAGCTCTTTTAAGTTCTGGTTCTTGTACTGGATCCCATATTTCTTCTACATTGACTCCTGTTTCTTCTTCTGTCACGTCATCAGACAATTCTTTCCCCTTATAGAGGCCATCAGTGTACTGTTTTCACCTATCTCCTCTCTCCTCTGCGTTTAACATTGGAATTGCCTTTCCATTCTTAGTGTTACCACCCTTGCTCTTAATTTCGCCGAAGGTTGTTTTGACTTTCCTATATCCTGAGTCACCTTCCGACAGTTATTTCTCTTTTGATTTCTTCACATTTTCATGCAACCATTTCGCCTTATCTTCCCTTCACTTCCTATTTGTTTCATTTCTAAGTGACTTGTACTTTTATATTCCTAAATTTCACTGAAAATTTTTGTACTTCCTTCTTTCATCTATCAGTTGGAGTGTTTCTTCTGTTACCCATGCTTTCTTCGCACTTACCTTCTTTGAACCTATATTTTTGTTTCCATCGTCCATTACTGCCCATTTTAGAGATGTCCATTCCTCTTCAATTTAACTGCCTACTGAGTTATTCCTTATCGCAATATCTATTGTCTTAGAGAAATTGAAGTGCATCTTTTCATTCACTTCTGTATTCCTCTTATTTGTGCACTGATTATTCCTTGACTAGTCTTCAGCCTACTCTTCATCACTACTAAATTCTGATTTGAATTTGTATCTGCTCCTTGGTATGCCCTGCAATTCAGTATCTGATTTCGGAATCTTTGTATGACCATGATGTAATCTAACTGGAATCTTTCCATATCCTCCGGCCTTTTCCAACTATTCCTCCTCCTCTTGTGATTCTTGAACAGGGTATTCGTTATTACTAGCTGAATTTTATTGCAGATCTCAATTAGTCTGTCTCCTTCTCATTCCTACTATCAAACCCATATTCTAACATAACTGTTTCTTCTACTCCTTCCCTACAACTACATTTCATCTCCCTTTATTTCCTAAGTTACCGATTCAATATCAACAGACATTTTTTTCTATCGCTTCATCTTCTGCTTGCAACATTGCATGTACACCTGAAATATCCTTGTCGGTGTTGGTTTGCTGTGGATTATGATGAGAACAACCCTATCATTGAACTGGTCATAATAACTCACTGTATGTCATACCTTCCCATTCGTAACGAATCCTACTCCCATTATACCAACTTCTACTGCTGTTAATATTAGCCTACATTTATCTGACTGGAAATCCTTGTCTTCTTTCAATTTCACTTCACTGACCCCACAATACCTAGACTGAGCCTTAGCTTTTCCCTTTCCAGATTTTGTAACTTCCCTACCACGTTCAAACTTCTGATACTTTAAGTCATAACGAAGAACACTGGACAAAAAATTGCCCACCCTCAGAAAACTTTACGTTAATACCGTGTCATATCAGTTCTAACCTTGACTGTGGTCTCAGTTTGGCGGGAAAGAGATCCATAAGTTTATTCATGTATCCCATATCCAGCTGGGGCCACCAATTATGAACAGATGCCATAGAGCCACCAAGTTGTGGGGACATTGATTGCTACATTCCAGACACTGTTCAAAATAGTTTCAATTCCAGACATTGTTCAAAACAGTTTCAGACATTTATTATCAGCTTAACATAGCATGATTTTGTAGGCCAATCGAGGTGGGATAGGGTAGCAGTAGGGCACCAACGGTGTGAGGGCGTTTTGTTAGTGCAGGATGTGTACATCATGGGCAAGTGTACATTAAGGGGCAAACCTATCGTACTCTTTTGTTTGACAGGTCCATGACATATTGTTTTGCTAAGTGGATTATGACCCCCTGGGGTTGATTTATGACCTTCTGAGAAACCTCCTCCCACCCTCCCCCTCCTCCTCCCCCTCCTCCTCCTCACAACACCTCAGGAACTTCCAATCATTTCCCTCCCCCCTCACTCGTGTAGGTACACTTTCAAGCCTGAGTTATTGAAATAACCCCCTCCAACTCTCAATTTGATTGACTAATTAATTAAAATGATCAACTAATTGACCTCTGCCCCTCTGGTGAATGCCCCAGCCCTCCCTCCACCCCTCCCGCCACCACCCTACTAGAAAATTGGCAGCTCTGTGCTGGAGAGGAAGGATCTTATGACAGGAAATTCAATTATATAGCAGAGGATACATTGTTTATTTATAAAAAAATTCCATTTTCAGAGATTGGACCTCTCTTGCAAATCATTCTCAGCTGTTTGAGAAGACGCAGGTGTCGTAAAGTACATCGAAAAGAAACAATTAAATCGATGGCTTTTTTTATTCCCATCGCACAAGGAATACCATCATGAAACACGCATCACATGTAATTACACTATTAAAAATCTTTCGACCGCGAAGCATACACTGTCCACTGTCAGCCGTCTGCTGGCCCACACAGAGAGCCAGCTCGCACCACTACACAAGCAGGTCATTCGGGCTCCTGCAAAGCGATGCGTCTGTCAGCGGCCGTGCCACTCGCCGGTGTCCGAGAGGTGTCTGCTCGTGCCCCGTGACTGACAGACCGAACAAAAGCGTCAGGTGGCGACACCCCTATGATATTTGACACCCGAGAAATTCCTGTCGAAACACCTGCTCTCTCGCTGATACGTCCGCAGCTCGTGGTCTAGTGGCTAGCGTTGCTACCTCTGGATGACAGGGTCCCAGGTTCGATTCCCGTCCGGGATGGGGATTTTCTGTGCCCGGGGACTGGGTGTTTGTGATGTCCTTATCATTTCTTCGTCATCCTCATCATTCGTGACTGTGGCTGGATTGGACTGTGAACAAAACTGGACTGTGTAAAGATTGGGACTATGTACGGGCGCTGATGACCGCGCAGTTGAGTGCACCACGAACCTAACTCTCTGCTGCTGTAGCGTGCCACTGCCGGACCTGCACACGCTGTCGGTCGCAGTTGCACCGAACCGCAAGAAAACCAGCGTTTACCTGGTAAACTCCCAAGCCGCCTCCTCCTCTGCAGAATACCGACGCACATTAGAACTCAAGGCAAATGCCTGACTAAGAATCGATCCAGAACTACTGCTGAAGTCAATAAATTGATTGAGTAATTAATTTAGGATCACGTGTTCGTGATGTAGGGGATATATGACGGGCACAGTCAGTCTCCGGAAGAAGAAGAACCATGAAACGTCGCTAGCAGTCAAGATCCTCGTCTGCCTCTTCATGGCAGAGTAAATCTAAAAGTAAGTACTCGTTACATGTCGTTGCTACTATTACTGCATGTTGCGGTTCCAATCCTCTCCCTCTTCTGTGTCATGTTACCTTTCTTGATTCAACTCCATGTCATTGTCCGTGGATTCTTATTGTTTCTTCTTCTTTGTTCAGCGGCCTCTGGCGTGTCTGGACCAGCAGCAGCCACCATCAGTTCGTAGGGACTTGCAGTGAACTCTGGCCTGCCAGGATCAGCAGCGGTAGCAACACCGTGGGATCCTGTAGCGCACCGACCAGCACGCTGGAGCAAGACAACGAGCTGCTATTATCCATACCACTCACTGATTTAGACACGCAGCAAGTCCCGACTCTAAGAAGAACTGTGCTGGAGGCCCTACACCAAACAGTGTGGGTCAGTACCGGTTTCCGGCGTATGCACCATACCAGGACATTCCGGTGCTATTGTAAGGACAGTGTTGATGTGGTGGATGAGAAGCTGCCGATTCCTCCCAGTAGTGTACTGCTTTTCACTTTATAACCCTACCATTTCCATTGCAATTTAGTACGCTTTTATCTAAATAACAGAAAACACTTTCTCTATGTTGCCACGTATAACACTCTTACTAAATTTAGTTTAGTGTCCAAATAAAGTACACTTTGGGAGGATAGTCCTGTTAATAGAAAAAGCTAATCAATAGAGTTACTCCTTTTACAGGATTTGACCGTGTGTTGTGTCTAATGGATAAGCAAATCAGACTATTCATTTCATTTCCTATAATCTTATCCAGCGGTTAGATAGAAACGCAGTATGAATAATATTATATCGAAACTAGGACAACTCAGTTCCAAGTTCATTTAGTGGTTTAAAACATGTACTAATCGTCGCCAGCCTATCCAGGCGATGAAACAGTGAAGTATTGGAAAAGCAGAAGTACGAATTTTCCCTACTTTCTTGCTACTGTTTAATTCGGTTCTTCAAATAAATATTTCTGCACTTAAACAGTTTTGGACTACACATGACGTTTCTAAAAGAGAAAAAGCCCAGTAGATAACTTTCAAGAAAGCTAAAAAAAAAATTGGCCAGGAGGGACGTTTAGCACTTTCCATAATCAACAAACTTAAATACTAAAATATTACTAAAGCACACACTTTTTATACTGAACATTTCACTACAACAAAACGTCTTTCTTACTGGAATTTAATTTCAACTCTCTACATTCATGTAATATATTTTAGTAAATTTGCTTCACTCTAACTGAATTTTACATAAGCAAACTTTTACTATAGTACTTTGCACTAGTTATGAAAACTTTCCCATTATTTACACAAAAATAGTTTAAATGGTGCCTCTTTATATTAACTTATCACTTCATAAATCTGTAAAACAAGATACTTAAAGCTAATTAATAGAGTTACCCGTTTTACAGGATTTGACCGTGTGTTGTGTCTAATGGACAAGCAAATCAGACTACCCATTTCTTTTCCTATAATCTTACCCAGCGGTTAGATAGAAACGCAGTATGAATAATATTATATTGAAGCCAGGACTACTCATCCAGTTTCTTTAAAGTTTAAGAATGATTATTAAAACACAGTTTAAATTAATTGTTCATGCTTTACACAAGTAAAACACATCAGGTGGCTGTAGGCCTGGTGTGGCGAAAAATTATAGCAGCAACACTCCGATAGTATGGCCTGCAAGTATCTTGTTGTATGGGCTCAGTTTCTCTTCTTGGCGCCGTTCAATTTTACATACAGTAGCCCAACAACTCGCAGCTATGCCGTAAGACGTTTGCAGTCTTCATCCGAGGCATTTTTGTGCAAATTTGTAGGCAAAGCTTCTCCTGCACTACAAAGGTGTAGCCTTAATCACTTCTGCCTACAAACTATGTGACTTACTTCCCGCTCATGCTGTAGGTAGCGCGCCAGTTCTCCATTGCCACCTTTCCCACTCCCCAGAGCCACTTTCGCTTCAAATGAAAGCACACTGGCTTTTACATAACACTTATTTCTTACATTGTTCCTAAGCGTGACCATTTGTTAGAATTCTCAAATTTACATCAACGTGATCAGTTTGTACACACAAATATTTTTAAATACAAAATGTCATCAGAAAATTATTTAACGTAATAAACAATTTACATAGTAATTTACATACATTGCTCAATACAATGCAAAGAACTTCACTCACCAGTACAGTACACTTTACGTATACAAAAAATATAGTACCAATATGCGAAAATTTTTAAGCAAAAAATTATAAAAGAGTATAGATGAACCATAAACAAATAGTGTTATAACTTCAACTTATAATTTAACAGCTAATGGTTCAAAGGGCTTAAATATTGCTGTAGAAGCATCAGCGGACAGTGACTGGCGTGTTGTATTGGAAATTGAAAAAGCATGGAGAAGTGTTAAAGTGTGATTTACAGAGCTGGAATGGAATGAACTGTGTCATGCAGAACATTTCATCAACCAACAGATGGCCTCCGAGTATTCTCCATCTCCGGACATTTACTGTGCAAGTATGACTCTTTGTATAACATCATTGTACGACGGCATGACACTCATCATGAGATCTGGAGGTCAATACATTTATCTGCAACACTCCACCATTACGAACTACTTCGGTCTACAGACGGTGCTATCCCTTGTGCTGGAAAGATTGAACCGTGGGCCATGTGTTCAAACAGTGTATAAAGACATCGTGAAGTATCTCCATACGTATAGTGTGCATGCAGATGATAGAGAACAGTACATGAATATGGTGTCAAAAGAAGAAGCTAAAGTAAGTCCCATCAGTTTGAGAGAAATTCATAGTGGATTTACTGCGTAAAAGAAATAGTTATTCGGAAAATACTGTAAAAAATTAATCAGTTGTTTTTGTTGTTGAAGATGTAATGCAGTCTATGTGTCATTGCTTAAATGTAAATAAAATAGACACTATCGCAAATCTTTGTCGTTTTTCTCATTTAACTACCCCGTCATTACATAAGGTAAGGTGTAGCCACTGTAGCTCACTCGGTCAAATGACAGCACTATAGTGGCTAGATATATTATTGTTATACTATTATTAATATTATTATTACAAGTGTTCAATTCTCCTAAAAAAGACCGTTGCACACCAAAACCTGCCGTAGTCGGCCGTGTGGGGGAAGTATTAGGACTTTGTTGTAAGTGACGAGTCCCGTGATGGTGCAGAAGGAGACCGGAAGAAGAAGAAGAATAATGGGGTACTCCTCCCCAATAACATGAGAGCGATAACTGTAGGTCCATCCAGCTGCGGCCAGACAAATGTTCTCATGCGACTACTAACACTCCTGGATGGAATCGGCTTTGAGTATGTATATGGATTTTCAAAAACGCTGTTTCAACCCAAATACCAGCTACTGCAAAAGATACTGCAGGGTATTGGTGGTGTAACATACACGACATTCAGTCAAAGCAGTCGAATTTCCCCACCAGAATAAGTAAAGCCAAACACAATGTTCATATTTGATGATGTTGCTTTGAAAAACCAAGATCAGATTTTAAGTTATCTCTTCTGTTTTGGTCGTCATGTGGATGTTGACGTATTTTATTCGAGTCAGATATATTCCAGAATCCACAAACAGTTGGTGAAGGATAATTCAAATCTTTTATAGCTTTCAGGCAAGACAATCTGAATCAAAAACACATTTACCGGGCACATGTAGTAACTGTTGTGTCATTCAATGATTTTGTAAAGATATGTGCAGATTGCTGGAATCACACACGGTACAGGTTTCTTGTTATTGATAACTCAAGAAAACGATGGTAGGTACAAACAGAACTTCCAGGAGTTTCCACACACACACACACACACACACACACACACACACACACACACACACATATATATATATATATATATATATATATATATATATATATATATATATGAAAAAGCTGTCAGTATACATCACACTATGGAGAAGTTCACACGTATATCAGGCAATCAGCCTGAGAGGACAGATGTGCATAGACAGATTATGCGTCTGCACATAGATGGAAAATTTCAGTATCTCGAACGTAAATGTAAGGAGGTAGAGATGTATGCCCAGACCCTTTTGAGACTGATCAGTGAATTAGATGCTAGGGTTAAGGAACTACAGTAGTACACCCACATCATTATCGGTAAAAAAAGTAGACGACTTAGCTGTAAAAGTTGATGGTACTGAAAAGAAAGTATACGACCTAACTGCAAAGGTTGTCTGAAATGTATATAAGGTGCGGTCCGTGAAGCACCCCGCTTTCTATATAGCAAGATGTCAACTAAACATAAGGTCATCGCTGCACGGTAGTCAGTTCGAGAGAAGTTACGGTTGCTGGGGTTAGGACATTTGGATCGGGAGCAGACACTGCAAGAAACGTTGGACCAGATACTGAATCTCTCGATGAACTCTCTGTGTAATTATACAACGATGTCTATGATGCTAATTTCGTAGCTTAGAGAGAGAACGGAATAATCGAGTAAGTATGGAGACAGTAATTCGAGAACTGCACACATACTCTCGTAGCCATGTTATGATTAAAGGTTTGGATGACTTATGGCAGACTGACCTTGTAGATATGCGAGTATATTCACGTGAGAATAATAGATTCAGATATATTTTAATCCTTATTGGTACATACTTCAAATATGCCTGGGCAATACCTGTTAAAACAGAAACAGAAAGAAATGTCGCGAATGTGTTTGAATATTTGTTGCAGACAGGGACGAATCGAGGCCCGGACAACCTCTAAACCGATTACGGTGGAGAGTTTTACAATAGGTATTTCAAGACTGTGATGCAGCGGTATGGAAGACATCACTACTCAACATTCACCCACCTGACGGTGAGTATCGTGGAATGTCTGAGCAGAACAATAAAAGGTCAAATGCGGATGCGTTTTAATCTTCGCGGCTCATGATAATGGATAGATATCCTACCAGAAATAACGGCACAGTATAATCGAGCCAAACACAGCACAATAAAAAATGAGACCAATCGATGTTCTTGATAATGGACTCATGGATACGGTGTACTATCGTATCAAAATGCTGGATCCACGTAAACAGAAATTTAATGTAGTTGATTTGGTACATAAAACACAAAACAACACTTGAGAAGTCATACATCCAAACTGATCGAGTGAGATATTCGCAGTTTTCAAAGTGCAGAGAGCAAATCCCAGAACTTACATCCGAAAGGATAGTAATGGTACTGAAAGTTCAGGATGCTTTCACAACAAGGAAATACAGAAGAGCTCAGAGCCACATGTGTTTCTCATAGAACGAGTCATAAGACGTTGAGGGAATCGAGTACTAGTTAAATGATTTGGTTTTTCCGTTGACACAAAACAGCTGGACTGACGCTGAGGATTGCTGTATAGTAGGGGACACATAGCACAACGAGCACAGTAGCATAACATGCGTGATAGGAGACGCATTATAGGAGGCGGCGGTATTCTAGACAAACTAACAGTGGAATTGAACATTCCGGGATACAACTACTGTGGACCTGGTACAAAACTTCAAAAACGTTTGGGCCGTGGTGATAAGAGGATTAACCTACTTGAGGACGCGTGTTTGGAGCACGACATTGCATACACAAAACAAAAAAATCTCCCAGGATGTCATGCCACAGATCGAATTTTAGCTGATAAAGCCAACGCGATAAGCAGAAAAAAGGATATTGATATAGGATAACGCATTGCTGCATTTGTAGCTGATAAAAACATGCATGGTAAAATCAAGCTGGTCTTAGGCGTGATGAATTTCAGGCAAATTATGAATACTGCACGTCGTGCACTGAAGAAGAAGACAACCATGAAGAGGAAAAAGAATAGGTGTTTAAAAAACTGACAGCGATGTATGCAGTTAAAAGTGGTCTGAAGAGTAAAGGACCGGTTAAAGCACTCTGGGTTCTGCCGATGCCCAAGACATCAGGCAGAACTTTCCCCTTCCTCATTCCTGCCATTGCAGGTCTCTCAGCGGTGGACTCACTGGCTGGTGGTGCTGCTGCTATTTCCAGAACAGTAAAGAACTCTCAGAACTCCCAGGAACAGCTAGAGGAAGCAAGAAGACATAACGGCCATAGGAAAAGGACTATACCTGAAACCACACAAGAAAGAATTTGGTCTCTTCATAAATAAAAAAAGCCCATTAGTTATTCTACTGGACAGACCGCTTAAAAGCACAGATCTGCTCAAGTTTGGGAGGAAAAAATTCAGCATTCCAAGGTTCCGCGATGTGTTTATGCTGCGTACGTTACCGAACTGACTATGTGGAAATCAGGAGAATGTGGAATTGTGAATTTAGCTGTTGCTGGGGGACCAGAAACGCAGTGGGTGGGGTATATTAAGAAACCTACAAATAACGTCTGTTATTTGGACTCATTTGGAGGCTTGCAACCGCCAGAAGAGTTGCAATGATACTTCACCAACAGAAGAAGTGTGTTCTCCAATTTTCATCGCTGCCAAGACGTTAATACCAATTTATGCGGGTATCTGTGCATCATGTTTTTCGTAACGTTTACAAAGAAGCATGTATCTATATAAGGAGATGCATTACGTATCCACAAACCAGTCGAGTTACAGATACACTGTCGTACACTCTGACTATAAACAAACGATCGCAATATTTCGTGCCAATTACTTCCCACCGTTTGATTTAAACAACGGGGACTGGGGTGTTGCGCTGATTGGACTGGAGGCTTACAGCGTTCCGTATATCACGGAGGCTAACGACTAACTGCATCTGGATATTAATGGTGAAAAACAAATTGTAGAATTAGGACCTGGTGCATACGATATCGACGATTTAAACAAAGTATTAAAACAGCCTGGAAAATGTATTGAGCTACGTCTACTTAATTCTAAAATAAAGACAACTATTGCAACGATTGACTTTAACAGAAAAGTTTAATATGGCACCTACTGGGCTTCATGAATGGACAGATCCGATCACTCAGTGAATATACTCCCTGTCAGTACAGTTGGAGTCGAGTGTAATATTGCAACGAACTCCTATCTCAACAACATATTGATTCATACAATTTACGGATTCTTTCCATCAGTGGAAAAAGGGTATAGGATCGCTGAGACCCCTATAAACGCTATTTATCTCCGAGCAACAGTTCAGACCTTTGAACTATCTGGAACTGCGTGTTGTGGACCAGGATAATCAACTTGTTGATCTTCGTGGCGAGGAGATCGTTGTACGGCTACATCTAAAGCGGAAATAGCAGCGACATTGAACTTGCAGAGACCCAGAAGCGGCGACGGTGAGATTCAACCAGTCAGTGGATCGCAGCAGCCCCGTATTGTCAACGAAGACACAATGGGCGTAAGGTATAAAACCAAAGAACACAGCAGGCATCGCGGCACTTCACAAGAGAACAGCAAACTACGAGTTTCTTTAATCAGTGGGTCTGAAGCCCCGTAATGACGTCGTTTGATATAACTAGCCCAGTGGAATAGTACGAGAGTATTATACGCCAGGAATCCTTCTCACATACAACTTATGCACCAACCACATTTAACAAGAACGATGAAATCAGTATTGCCATCCAGCAGCAGGGCGCTTTAACCTTCCCATGCAAGAGTTTCACATATATTGATGAATCAGGTATGGAAAGCGATGGTACTGCCACGAAGGCATCGAACCTTACAACTAATGTTTTAGTGTTCCTGTTTCGTGAGATACGATACGAACTTATCGGGATCGAGATTGACCATACACGCACTGTAGGCATACCATCAGCTCTTAAAAGGCACGTGTCTGCTTCCCCCTCGGATATGAACGATTTAGAAAATGCTGGGTGGTTCACTGACGAGCAAGAGGATAGTACAATGGAAGAGTGTGTGGTGTCACCGTCAGACACCACACTTGCTAGGTGGTAGCCTTTAAATCGGCCGCGGTCCGCTAGTATACGACGTGTTGTGTCTAGACATGACAGCCTAGACACAATGAGAGGAAGCCGAAAGGCACGCGCTTAAACTCACGCAGGCTGACGTGAGGTCTGAAACGGGATACGTAATGAATGCTGTAAAGAAAAGTACGTAGCTTCTGGAATACTTAACTTTAATCCACATTTGTAGAACATCGCTCTTGATGATACATAAATAGAATCTCAATATCAATTGAATACGGCGCCTTGCTAGGTCGTAGCAAATGTAGCTGAAGGCTATGCTAACTATCGTCTCGGCAAATGAGAGCGTAATTCTCAGTGAACGATGGCTAGCAACGTCGGCTGTACAACTGGGGCGAGTGCTAGTACGTCTCTCTAGACCTGCTGTGTGGTGGCGCTCGGTCTGCAATTACTGACAGTGGCGACACGCGGGTCCGTCGTATCTAGCGGACCGCGGCCGATTTAAAAGCTACCACCTAGCAAGTGTGGTGTCTGGCGGTGACACCACACGACGGACCCGCGTGTCGCCACTGTCAGTGATTGCAGACCGAGCGCCGCCACACGGCAGGTCTAGAGAGACGTCCTAGCACTCGTCTCAGTTGTACAGCCGACTTTACTAGAGATGGAACTGACAAATTACGCTCTCATTTGCCGAGACGATAGTTAGCATAGCCTTCAGCTACGTCATTTACTACGACCTAGCAAGGCGCCACTATCAATTGCTATTTATCATGTGATGCCTGTACCGTCAGACCGATGTACACCAATTGTGGATTAAAGTTAAGTATTCTACCAGTTACCTCCTTTTTTTACTAGACTCAACTCCTATAACTGTTCCAGACCTCACGCCAGCCTGCGTGAGCTTAGACGCGTGCCTTTCGGCTACCAGTCATAGTGGATTGGCTGTCGGGCCAGTCCACTACAGAGTGCAAGAGATTTACTGCGTGTATACCTTTAAAACTGCTTAAGGAATACTTTGAGGGCCTTCGGCAAATTGTCATGAATGCTAAACGGGAACTTATTCTGTTACGTAGTGCAACGGGTAACAGCTCATACATTCAAGGAGCTCAAGAGGAGAACGAGATCATCATCAAGGAAATAATTTGGAAAATGGCACACATCACAGTACCGGATGAGCAGCGTTCGAAGCGGACGATCCTCTGTGGACGCAATGGACTTCAGCACTTTCGAGGGTGGACGCGCTTAGACTTGAACCTAGAGCATCTTCCGGGTGGTGGGTGTCGTGAAGGCGGCAGCCCGGGGCCCCTTCAGCACACACAGCCTACAGCGAGGAAGGCAGTACACAGTTTCATTTAACGGCAACATTTTTGAACAGAATAAGGGAGTGGCTGTGGATAGTAATTTATCACTCATAGTCGCCAATTTATTTATGGAGGACTTCGAGAACATGGCACTGGGGACTTCGGCTTTGCAGCCAATGTGCTTCTGGAGATATGTAGATGATACCTCTTTCGTCTGGCCACATAGACATGGTGCTCTCAGATTTTTGGATCACTTGAACTGTCTTCATCCCAGCACCAAATTTACCATGGAGGTTGAAAGTGATGGGATGCTTACATTCTTGGACGTCATGGTCTACAAAAAACCAGATGGTACTCTAGGGCATAGTGTTCACCAAAACCCGACACACACTGATCGGTATCTGCAGTGCCAAGAGTTGCGACCCACCTTAACAACGCAGTGGCGTCCTTAGGACTCTGGTATGTAGAGCATATGCCACTTCCGACGCGGACAGTTTAACACAAGAAATTGCACATTTCATAGCTGTTTTTAAGGAAAATGGATACTCTGAGAAGCAGATCCGTTGTGCTATGGAGTTCGGACCATCCCTGGAGGCAGATGAAGAGGAGCATTGATCTGTGGCCTTTATCTTATGGCAGGAGCATATGGTTTAAAATTGGAAGAATTTTAAGGAGTTTTAACATTAAGAGCGATAACCATTCACCTTACAAGGTTAGGGAACTACTCGTGTCTTTGAAAGGTGATTTGGGGCTTAGGAATCCTGGCATATATAAAATTCCGTGTCAATGTGGGAAGTCTTACATCGACCGCTCGATTTGCACATTTCAGGACGAGTGCGTGGAACAGCCGGAAAAATCTGCGGTAGCGGAACACTGGTTAAACTAGGAACATGGGATGAAATTTTACGAAACTGTGATAGTTGCCAACACTTCTGGTTTTTGGAACGGTGTTTATAAAGAGGCAATTAAGATTAGGTTAGCAGGCAATTTGAGTAATAGAGACAATGGGTTTCTTCCTAGCACGACGTGGAACCCTGTACTACCCCGCATCAAAACAGAACGTTCTTTGGAGCAGCCAGCCCGAGTGTTCGAAGACAGTCTCTGAGTGAGATATATCGTTTCCACCCGTGTTCTACTAAGGGTGGCAGTCTTGGAGAGCAGCAGCTGTAGTGGGCGGCGCATGCACAGTGTACTGTTCGGATGCCTATATAGGGCGTCGATTTGCAGCCTTGACATCAGTTGGCAGCGGGTCTCAGCAGCAGCAGCGTTCTCTTGAAGATAACGACCAGTTGGATCGCCGAAATATTGAATATTGATTTTAGGACGCGGCAGCAAACTCGAAGAGACTTTCAAGACTTTTTACGCTGGAAAGCGTACGAAATCACGGCAGTACAGGTACAATCTGGGAGGCAGAACTCAGGTTCCCACCCAGATGGTGGAAGATGGAAGCTTACAGTCAGTCCGGCTGGTCCTTCACCAGAGGAAGACCCAGTACGTTCGCATCTTCTACGAGGGTAATCCCAAAAGTAAGGTCTCCTATTTTTTTTATAAGTACGTAGATCTGTTTATTTCTACAATTACACTTGGAACATTTTTCCTATTTTTCGACATAATCACCATTTCTGTCGATACATTTTTGTAGACGCTGTAGCAGTTTCTGCATGCCCATGTCATACCAGCTCACCGTCATGCTGTTCAGAAAGTTATGAATTTCTTCTTTCACCTCTTCGTCGGAACTGAATCGCTTTCCGGCCAAATGTTCTTTTAACCTAGGGAACAGATGATAGTCACTGGGCGCCAAGTCAGGACTATAGGGTGAGTGGATGATTATGTTCCACTGAAATTATTGCAGGAGAGCGACGGTTTGCCGAGCTATGTGTGGGCGAGCGTTGCCATGGAGAATGTGTACGCCCTTGCTCAACATTCCTCTTCTCCTGTTCTGAATTCCCCGTTTGAGTTTTTTCAGAGTGTTACAGTACCTGTCAGCGTTAATTGTGGTCCCCGCGATTCAGCCTCGCATCAGTCACGACTGTGACCCGTTGGTAACGGCAGCGTGGAAGTCCACCCACAACCGGCAAGCTGCAGCCTCATAGGTGAAATCTTCAAGTAGGCGGCAAGCAGCACATCACGTTTCGAAGCTGAATTTGTAACTAGCGGAACTGTCATTCCGTCGGGATTGGTAACTGAGGCAGAATAACCAGACAGTGAGAACGAAGTGTCCGAAGTGGGATATTTAAAGCGAGACAGCACACCATAGCAGCAAATTAGGCGGCCCTTTGTCCTGTTTAGCAAGATTTGTCAGTGATCCTGTCTTCACCGTGGTGCCTCACACACAGACGGCTTTTCCCTTCCTGTGTATTTCTCATCAGCACCAGAACATTTTGGAGCGACGGAACTCTGATGTTTGCTGTTATTAGACCATATCATAGTCAGAAGAACGACATTCTGGGCGCCGTCGTACTGCCCCGTTTGCGCTTCTTGCTATAGCTCTGCTCGCTATGCAGCAATGAGTGCTCGAGTGTCGCCCTGCTTTTGCAGTACTGCTACTCTTCCCGTGATCTAGATTGCCAGTGTGACACACGGCCTGAGTCGGTCTTGGTTCTTTTACCATCTGTCTCAAGCAATAGCTTCGAAAATTTATTAGTGCATCCAGGAACAGCCCGTGCAACAGTATGAAAAACACTACCACATCACATAACAACCCCTGCCCTGAACCACACCCTCCACAGACTTCGGAATAAAAGTCTCATTGCGCACTCGATGCCTTGCATCATTTGATAAGATGAAAATCGCGACCACACTGCAGTTTCCGTGTTGTTTGGCCCACTGAAGACGTGCGGCGTTATGTGGCGCTACGAGCAGTGGCCTTTTGCGAGGTATCCTACTCCAAAATGCCAGTAGCAAGCTGATCCCTTCTCAGTGTCCGATCGGAAATTGATTGAAATGGACCTGCATTCATGGACAGCAGCAGAGTCCGTGGGATTTGAAATCGGTTGTGATTGACAAGGTGTGATATTCGTCTCCAGTCCCTGTCGGTCAGGATCTTTCTCCGATCAGTGCTGTTATGCAGTGTTACGTGGCTGAGAGTAGAAGACCACTAGTTGTAGACGCACTAGGCCTGTGACCGTCAAACTTTTTTGCTTACGAGGCAATATTGACTTTGTAAAGTGACACCTCGGGCCTCATAGGTAGACGGGGACAGGGGACAGAGCGACCACTTAATAACCTTGGTTATTGCTGCAAGCTTACCACATTTCGAATTTACATATCCGGTATCACAGCAAATACTTTTTAGTGAAATAGGATATAGAATATTGGAAGTACGTGCATTTTTCTGAAGGCTTACATAGTAGACGATTTTTCGTATCCAAGTGGATACTATGGCCACTGCCATCGCAACAGTATCCCGTGTTTTTTCTGATTTCCAGGCACACTTTCTGGGTATCGTGATGCCCTGCACGCGATTGCGGCAGACAGCTTTCAATCGGACTTCTGCATTAGACGAAATGTAACAGAATAGAGACGGTTTTAAAAAATGTAATTTAAAGAATTCAAAATTGTCACAAAGGAACAGAATGGCACATGATAGCTTTTTGCATAAAAGGGTTTAGAAATCAATTTTTTCCGTTGTGTTATGGGTTTTTATTGAAAGTAACTCTTACTGGGGTGAACGCCTTGGTCAGCGTTCCCAGTCGGACGCCGTGATGTCATTAGGAACCCACAGAAGAAATTATCAGACTGAAATGAATAAGAAGGAACTATATTTGTAGTCCAAAAGACGTTCTTTAAACATTGGTGTTGGAATAAGTTATGCCCTGACTACAGGTGAGGTAAAAAGGATAGTATAAATGGCTTATCTTACATCAGACGTTTCAAAACTAAAAAAAACTTTTACTAAAAAATAACGGAACAAGCTTCCCATGTCAGTCTCATTGACAACAACGGTGATGTACATTAGAACTAGTCTGACCACTTCTCGACAAGCAGCAATGCTGTCCGTGACAAAAAATTTGCAATGGCCACTTTTCTGTCCTGGCCACTTAACCAACATTCCTCTACCGATCTTATTATTAATTGGTAACCTACATATATTACTATGTTATATTGATTAATAACAGTTACTGCAATATGTGACACGATCAGAAATGTTTATTAAATGTTTTAATATAAGTTTTCTTTAATCAATGCATTGTATTACAGCAGCGTTAATATGATTTCACATTGCTTGGTACAAACATTGACTACATTTCAAAATTACCGTCTCTATAATGGGCCTTCACAAATCCGTGTTACTTTTATTTGACAGTTGATACCATAGGAACTGATAGGTGCTAGTTTGTCCACGCACATGAATTGTCAACATTGGAGGACAAACAATAATACATTGCCATTCTCACTTGTATTAACCCCGAAGTGGCTGCGCCACATACACTCTGCGCTGATGTAAGCGGCAAACGTTATTTAGCCCAGAGACGACTTCACCTACGTCAATTAAAATCAAGTAGGTCCTAAAATTTTACTGTCTCCGTAAATATTTCTGTTTGTTATTAATCAAGAGAAATACACTCTTACGAAATTCTTAACGTTAGTTGACAGTTTTGGATTCTGCTGTTAGTTGCCAGAAACATGTGATAATAAAACACAGCTGAGAGCCGCGGGCCGCACGAACACTCGATTCGTGCAGCAGTTTGATGACCGCTGCGCCAGACTGTCCGCGTTGATACAGCAACAAATCGGGCAACTACATTCATCGTGTCGGCATGGGCGCGTCCAAACACACTGGCTCCTTTCTGCCCTTCTTTCGCGGGTCCACTTTCCGACTGTCCTGTTTCCTTGCTGCAACATGCATACATACAGTTGACTGGAACATACATACCATTTCACTCCCATGAATGAAGGCAGTGGTGGAGCGTCACGTGATTGCCTGGTCGCGTTTCTATCCTTTTCAAACCGACAAGTGTACTGCTTTAAGGGAGAGACCAATATATTTCTGGCCACATCATGAAGAATGAAGGATAGTTGTGTTCAGCTGTCACAGTTTCCTGACGACGAGTAAATGTTACGTCCACATTCGTGGAGGATTCTGGATATCAAGAAACCAAATGAGAGCACGACTAGGATATGATCAAAGTATTATATTTGTTGTCTTTGAAGTAGTAGATTAAATGACTTCTAAAACTCGAGAAATTTTTGAAACCATCTCTTTAATGTATAGTTCCTTATTTTATTGTGGACAGTTAGTTAGCAGCCAGTATGAGTTACATCGTGTTTTACTACACATGTCATAGATAAAATGCGATAGGGATGCAGTCATTTTTGCTACTATCACACTTCTATTTTTAGTTTCTGCTTCAAGTAATTTTATTGCCAGAGGATGACGTTCTGGATAGCGACTTAAACCAGAATAACTGCCTTATGCAAGCAGCGCTCTCCCAGTTGAGCCACCCTAGCACGGCTTAGGGAGTGACTCATTTTCTCAACCTGCAGCTTACTTTTCTCCAATCTTGCAAACTTACCAGAGGCGACGCTGTGGAGTGAGCATCGATAGGAAAACCAGTACAACTGAGACATGGCAGTGATACGCTATCACCAGGACTAGGGGAGGTTCATGGCAGCCACATTCGACCACTGTCATGCTGGTGAGCGAGGCACGTGAGGAGCAACTGAGGTCCCGTAGATGCCGAAAGTGAGGCATCTGGAATGTTCTGGAGGTCTGCTGCAGGAATACTTGTGAAGGAATAGGGAATGTGTGGGAAGAGCGCTAAGGTGGCGGCCCAGTATAATATTGATTAAGTTCACGAATTTCATTTACTATAACATTTCACTGACACAAATATCAAAATTTTGTTGAAGCTTTCGCCAAAATGACAATACAATTTAATCAGCCAAAAATTTGACAGTATGGATGTTACAAGACATAAAGAACTGTGTACATCAATTCAGAATTCGTTACAGATGTCAACTGTCCAACACACAGGCAATTTCAAGCAATTACTAGAATATACGGGTAAATTTAGACAAGTGGTAACCATAAAAAAAGAAAAAAAACGAACACCTTAACTGATCACATAAAATTTTGAAGTGAATGAAATTAATTTAAAAATAATCCATCGTATTTTTGAAGCAGGTCAGAAATAGGTAATTGTGGAATAACTCTTTAAATAACTGATCACTGAAAAATTTAAAAATGTTAATGGTGGAACTAGTCACACAAAAAATATGGAAAAAGACAAAATAGCAAATAGTGTCGCTTAGGCCTATGTGTCGCGAATGAGTAGCGCGAAGTATTGTGAGTATACAGCTGAGGGTACAGCGTTCCAGAGGTGTGCCAATGAAGGAGTAACCTAACGTCAGCAGGGACGCTAGGAAGCAGGAGGAACTGCATTTTTGTCGTAAGGGTAGTATGGGCTACGTGGCCAGCAGCACAGAAGCTTCTGCAAAGAGCCGAGGTCAGGAGGATAGCGCTTGATCGCGTGGGAGGCGCGTCAGGCGGGCCAGTATAAGCGGCACCGCCGGCGCTGCTGAGGATTCGCATTCCGACCCTAGTCTGTCTCAGACGCTGGATCTGCATTACTCTGCCCTCGGGACGAAACTTAGTTTCTCGTTGCACTTAGCTGCACAAGGTGCATGCAGGATTGCACAACATAGTCAACGTGTTAGTACCTGAATTCAATATATTCCTGGAGCGTTTCATTCTGGCCCTGAACACGAAGGACACATCTGATAATCAACTCGTTTTTAACACGAGGAGAAACTTTCTCCCTAACGATACCCTTTCTTAAATCTTGCAGGGTTCCTTGTATACGCAAGACTTCCGCAATATCAGATGCTAACCGCCCCCTGGCAAGAGGATATAGTAATCGCAAAATCACGAGGTCGGACGTTCCCAATGCTTAGTCCTGTCTTTCTAACCGAACTAGCAGGCACAGCATTCCTCTGTTCGCGTTAAATCTTCAATATCGTGCATCTTCAAGTCCTGTAGCAGACACATAATGGCATTAGGCAGTTTCGTGAAAGGTTAGGATACAAGTTCCCCTCCACTGTGTCTAAAGGAAGGACTTGCAGAACCTAATAGGGGAGAGGGCGCGCGTTCTTCAACATTAATGGCTTCCTCCTGGCGCTGCACGGTATTAAGGTCTAATTGTAGCTCTATGTCCCGATTCAAGAGTTTTTCTAAAAGAACGTCATCCTCCTTACTAATCTGTACCTGTTTCAAACCGGCACAACTGTGAAATATAGAGACATGCCCATACCATGGAAGTATTTCTACATCAAGTAAGGAAAGCAAATTATTGTTTGTGGGGGCTTCAACGTAGATTTTCTGAAAGTGTCAGATAGAAAGCTTGACCTTGAAGTATTACTTGGTTCTTTTAATTTGACATCAGTTATTGATTTTCCTACTCGGCTGGTACAGGAAAGCAGCACACTGATAGATAACGTTTTCATAGACCAAGATAAATTTCATCAAATAAAAACTTTTCCTGTTAAGAATGGTCTGTCTGACCATGATGCACAGCTAGTTACACTATATGATATAGCTTCATACAGTAATGCAAAACAGTGCTCCAAAATAGTGAGTTCCATTAACGATTTAACGCTTAAAAATTTTAGGGAAAGCTTGCAGCAGTTAGACTGGGATGAGGTGTGCAAGGAACATGATGCTAATTTAAAATTCAACCTATTTCATGATACCTTTGTGAGTATATTTGAAAACAGTTTCCCTAAGAAATCAGTGAAATATAATTGTAAGAAACCATGTAAAAAGCCATGGCTTACTAAAGGGATAAAAATATCTTGCAAACAGAAAAGGGAAATGTATCTTATATCTAGGAGGAGTAATGATCCCAAAACAATGAAAAATAATAAAAACTACTGCACTTTATTAAGAAAAGTTATTAAAAAGTCCAGAAGTATGTGCATTATGTCTGAGATTAGCACATCTGATAATATAATTAAAACAAATTGGAATATTGTGAAAAGGGACACAGTGAAACCGAGAGCACAGGAAGACTGTATTTCTATCAAACACAATGAAAAGTTTGTTATCAAGACGTCAGAAGCAGAAAACATTTTTAACAATCATTTTTAAGTGTTGTAGAGAAAATAAGTTCCAGCTATTCATTAGAAAATGCAAGGCAGTATATGGAAGAGGCAGTGCCTGCGCAATTTGATAAAACTGAAGTTCAACCCACCTCTCCTACTGAAATTAGGAAAATAATAAATTCACTCAAAAGTAAAAGCTCACATGGAATTGATGGCATTTCCAACAGAGTACTAAAAGCTTGTTCCCAACAAATAAGTAGGATTCTCAGTCACAGATGTAGTAGCTCACTGAAACAGGGAATTTTTCCAGATAGAGTGAAATATGCTATTGTTAAAACATTGCTTAAAAAGGGGACAGATCTGATGCTATCAACTACTGCCCAATCTCACTTCTGACAGCTTTATCCAAAATTCTTGGAAAAGTAATGTATTCAAGAGTAGCATCCCATATTTGTAAAAATGAAGTACTAACAAAATGTCAATTTGGTTTTCAGAAAGGCTTTGCAACAGATCAAATATTAAATGCAATGAATAACTGAACATCACCCATTGGGATATTTTGTGATCTCCCAAAGGCTTTTGATTGTGTGAATCATGAAATTCTTCTAGATAAGCTTAAGTATTGTGGTATGAGTAGGACAGTGCACAAATGGTTTAATTCATACTTAACTGGAAGAATGCAGAAGGTTGAAATTGACAGTACAGATAGTCTACAAAAACTGGCAGAGTCCTCTAACTGGGGAAATATCAAGAATGGTGTCCCACCGGGTTCAGTCTTGGGTCCCTTATTGTTCTCAATGTATATTAACGACTTGCCGCTCTATATTCATGGAGATGCAAAGTTAGTTCTTTTTGCTGATGATACAAGTATAGTAATCACACCCAAGAAGCAAGAATCAGCTGAGGAAATTGCAAATAATGTCTTTCAGAAAATTATTAAGTGGTTCTCCGCAAGTGGACTCTTACTAAATATTGAGAAAACACAGTTTATACAATTCTGTACAGTAAATGGCATAACACCATTAATAAATATAGACTATGAATGGAAGTCTGTTGCTAAGGTAGAATACTCGAAATTTCTGCGTGTGTGCACTGATGAGAAATTGAATCGGAAGAAACACATTGATGATTTGTTGAAACGGTTAGGTTCAGATACTTATGTTATTAGGGTTATTGCAAATTTCGGTGATAAACATATCAGTAAATTAGCCTACTATGCCTACTTTCATTCACTGCTTTCATATGCCATCATATTTTGGGGCAATTCGTCATTAAGAGAGTAAGTATTCATTGCACAAAAGCGTGTAATCAGAATAATAGCTGGAGAACACCCAAGATCACCTTGCAGACATTTACTTAAGGAACTCGGGATATTCACAGTACCTTCGCAATACATATATTCACTTAGGAAATTTGTCATTAATAACCTATCCCAATTAAAAAATAACAGCGAAGTGCATAGCTACAACACTAGAAGAAAGGATGATATCCACTATTCTGCATTAAATCTCACTTTGGCACAGAAAGGGGTAAATTATGGTGCCAGAAAAATCTTTGGTCATTTGCCAAATAGTATTAAAAGTCTGACAGATAGCCAACCAACATGTAAAAGCAAATTAAAAGACTTTCTGAATGACAACTCCTTCTACTCAATAGGTGAATTCTTAGATATGAAGTAGTAACTTTAAAAAATTAACTAATTAATTAATTATGTTGTGTAAAGAAAAACTTATGTTAAAGTGACTCGTTCCACATCATTACGAAACGTCGTATTCATGATCTATGGAACAAGGATTAATGTATGTATGTATTTGTTTCAAATCGTGGAGCCTGTTTAGCAAACGATTAATCTGAGCTCTGATCCTGTTCATTTGAGTTCGCGACGACAGCATTTTGTAAAATTCCAATAGTATCACTCACAGGGGAAAGAACTCGTATTTGCAGCTCTTAAATGTTTTTTTTTTAAAAAAACAAATTCAACCCGAGGCGTTCAGCAGTTGTTCAGCAGTGCTACTCGGCCGCTGCAGCTGGATACTGCTGTTGACTTCGCAGTCAGCATAAGCATACCTGTGACAGTTGAGGTCGTCATCATTTAGTGTCCGATAGGTGATATATTGGATTCACAGTGTAGGGTACTGTTGGCGATGCGTTAGTATGCGATCTTGTCGCCTTTGATAGCAGCTGGCGTAACCAGTCAATGTTGCTGATTGGCAGCGGCTTGCCGATGTTGACGCTTGTGAGCGTATGTTAGCTCGCCGTTGGTGGTTATGCCCTATCTAGGAGTGTCTTTGACCGCTTATGCTTCCACCTATGGTTGTGACAGACTCTGGTTCTGGCAGTGGCTCTATGTGTGACAGTCACTGGAGACCGGTACAGACAAAGGGAGCGAGCGAGCACCGCCAGCTGGGTTAGACGCCTTGTTTTGATGAGAGGCAGTGTGTGGACGTTCTGTGATGTGCGAGGCATCCGGTAGCAGTTTTGAACAGCTATTTCTACGGTGAGCTGGAGCTTTGGAGAGTGTGATGGCGTCGCTTCTTATTAGACATGTGATACAATGCCTTCAATGTAGCTGTTGGATTTTGAATTTATGTCTTTGTGGGTATTTCAAAACTTTAAATAGTAGTGCTGCTCTCAGATTTGCACCCGTGTTCTAGGGGTAACGTCTTTGTCGGTGTTGGTTTGCTGTCGATTCTGATGTGAACAACCCTATCACTGAACTGTTCGAAGTAACTCACTGCCTGCCCATCATTCTTGGCCCCAGGTTAGACCCTGTCACTGCTAAAATTTTGAATAAAAATCATCATCATTGGCGGCCGAAGACTTCCGACAAGAGAAGTCACCCTTATTGTGCAAGAGGCCTTGTCAAAGAGGGGGGAGAGCGGACAGAGGTTCAGGGCACTCTTTTGTCCTTGGGGTGGGAAACTGCCCCTAAAGAAGGAAGAATCGGCAACGATCAACAGTTGAGGATGCAGAAGGCAGTGGAAATCACTGCAGTAAAGACACGTAACGTGTATTCACAGGACATGTGGCATGTAATTGTAAAAGTGTCTAGATGACCACTCTATCGGCAAAAGATTCTGGACTAACACCGCATTTGAATCCCTGGAGGGGACTGCCAAGGGAGAGGAGACCATGAGAAAAAAAACTGAATAACCAATAAAAGGATAGCGTTCTACGAGTCGGGGCGTGGAACGTCAGAAGTCTGAACCACGTAGGGAAGCTAGAAAAGCTGAAAAAGGAAACTCTAAGGCTCAATCTAGATATAGTGGGCGTCAGTGAACTGAAATGGAAGAAAACGAGGACTTCTCGTCTGACGAGCACAGGGTAACATCAACAGTAGCGGAAAATGATATACTGATTTAGGTTTTCCGTGATTTCCCTAAATCGTTTCAGGCAAATGCCGGGATGGTTCCTTTGAAAGGGCACGGCCGATATCCTTCCCCATCCTTCCCTAACCCGAGCTTGCGCTCCGTCTCTAATGACCTCGTTGTCGACGGGACGTGAAACAACACTAACCCAACCTAACCTAAAATGGTATAACGGGAGTAGGATTCGGAAAATTGGAAATTGGTGGTAAGGTTGTATTGGACCAAGCTGCTGAGGTCATCGGACCCTAGGCTTACACATTAATTAAACTAACTTATGCTAAGGACAATACACACACACCCATGCCCGAGGAAGGACTCGAACCTCCAACGGGAGGAGCCGTGTTGGATTCCTTATGAATAGGAAGGTAGGACAGACAGTGAGTTACTTTGAAAAGTTTAGTGATAGGGCTGTTCTCATCAGAATCGACAGCGAACCAACACTGACAACGATAGTTCAGGTGTACATGCCAATGTCCCAAACTGAAGATGAAGACAGAAAAAGTGTATGAAGATACTGAACGGGTAACTCAATACGTAAAGGGAGATGAAAATCTAATAGTCATAGGGAATTGGAATGCGGTTGCAGGGGAAGAAGAAGAAGAAAGGGTTACGCGAGAATACGATCGTGGCAACTGGAATGAGAGAGGAGAAAGACTAATCGAGTTCTGCAATAAATTTCAGATACTAAGAGCAAATACTCTCTTCAAGAATCAAAAGACCAGGAGGTATACTTGAAAAAGGCCGGGATATACAGGAAGATTTCAGTTACATTATGTCATAGTCAAGCAGAGATTCCTAAATCAGATTTTAGTTTGTAAGGCGAGGGACAGATACAGATTCAGACAATTTGGTAATGCTGCAGGTCAGGGTTAAGTTTAAAAGAATAACCATGAATAATCAATGCGCAAAGAAGTGGTATGCCGATGTATTAAGGAATGAAGAGTCATGCTTTAAGTTCTCTGAGGCTAAAGATACCGCTATAATGAACAGGTCAATAGGCAGTTCACTTGAAGAGTAATGGACATCTATAAAAAGGGCAATTACAGAAGCTGGAGAGAAAAACGTAGGTGCAAGGAAAGTAACTTCGAAGAAACAGTGTGTATCAAAACAAATACTTCAGCTGATCTACGGAAGAAGGGACTACAAAAATGTTCAAGGAAATTCAAGAATACAGAAATAAAAGTCATTTAGAAATGAAATAGGGGAAATGGCTACGTGAAAAAAGTGAAGAATTCGAAAATGAAATGATCGTTGTAATTACGGAATCAGCATATAGAAGAGTCAAACAACTTCGGTGAAATGAAAAGCAAGGGCAGTAACATTAAGAGTGCAATGGGAATTCCATTCTTAAATGCAGAGGAGAGAGCGAATAGGTGGAAAGAGTACACTAAAGGCCCGTATAATGAGAATGAATTGCCTGATAACATATTAGAAGAAGAAAACGGAGTCGATTTAGAAGAGATAGGGGATCCAGTATTAGAATCAGAATTTAGAAGAGCTTTGAAAGACTTAAAATCAAATAAGCAGAAGGAACGGATACTATTCCATTGGAATTTCTAAATTCATTGGGGAAAGCAGTACGATTATTCACCTTGGTGTGTAGAATGTATGAGACTGGCGATAGACCATCAGAATTTCGGAAAAAACATCATCCACACAGTTCCCAGATCACAAGAGCAGACAAATATGAGAATTACAGTACGATCAGCTTAACAGCTCATACATCCAAGTTCCTGGCAAGAATGATATACGGAAGAATGGAAAAGAAAATGGAGAATGCGCTAGATGACGGTCAGTTTGCCTTTAGGAATGGTAAAGGCACCAGAGAGGCAGTTCTGACGTTGCGTTGATTATGAAAGCAAGACTAGGGAAAAAGCAATAAACTTTTGTAGGACTCCTCAATCTGGAAAAATTTAAAGTGGTGCAAGGTGTTCGAAGTTCTAAATGGCTCTGAGCACTATAGGACTTAACTTCTTTGGTCATCAGTCCCCTAGAACTTAGAACTACTTAACCTAACTAACCTAAGGACATCACACAAATCCATGCCCGAGGCAGGATTCGAACCTGCGACCGTAGCAGTCGCGCGGTTCCAGACTGAATTGCCTAGAACAGCTCGACCACTCTGGCCGGCTCGAAGTTCTGAGAGGAATAGTGGTAAGCTTTAGAGAAATATGGGTAATATACAATATATACAAGAACCAAGAGGGAACAATGAGATTGGAAGACCAAGAAAGAAGTGCTCGGATTAAAAACGGCGTGAGGCAGGAATGCAGTCTTTCGCTCCTACATTCAGTCTACGCAACGACGAAGCAACGAGGGAATTAAAAGAAAGTTTCGAGAGTGGAATTAAAGTTCAGGGTGAAAGACTATCAATAAGATTTACTGGTGCCTTTGGTATCCTTAGTGGAAGTGAAGAAGAATTACAGGATTAATGTGAATTTTAAAATTTTCCCGGCGAAGTGAATGATCACACATTTCGGGCTTGTAGCCGGTCGTCGATTAATTCATTGCTTGATATTTTTATTAGGCACCTGCCAATCTTCAGTTGAGCCCTATATAGTGAGCTGCGAGTATTCCGGCATGCGTCAAAATTCATGTTGTCAGACGGACCACACATACCCGGCGGCAGCGCCCTCTCTGGCCTCATGGACAAGATAAATTGACGGATTTCCTTCACCACCTTAACTCCATTTATAACAACATTCGATTCACAACGTAAATAGAGAAAAATGGCTGTCTGCCTTTCTTGGAGGTAATGGTTAGATGAGAGGATGATAGTTCAGTTTATCGTGATGCCATTCATACTGATATGTATTTGCAAGCGTCAAGTTGTCATCACCCGTCCCAAACATGAGCGTGCTTAAAACACTTGTACACAGAACTCACACTATCTCAGGTCTACTAGTTAGTCCACCTAAACACAGTGTTTAGAAAGAATGGATATGCTAGCCAGCAGACAGCAGGGCACTCTCAGTTAAAATCAACAAACAGGAAGTGGATAAATCCTTAGCTTTCCTTTATGGGTAACATTTCCTTCAAAATAGTAAAAATCTTCAGTGGGTTTCAAGCGAAAATGATTTTCCGTCCACCATCTAAAATTGCAGAACTTTTGGGATCGGTGGTGGACGACTTTTTACTACGGAAGGCCGGAATTTACACTATGTCTCGTCAGTGTGGTATGGCTTACATAGGACAGACCACACACACTGTGAAAGAACGCTGCACTGAATATCATCTGTTGAACGGAATGAACGGTCTAATGAGAGTATATCGAAGAAAGACGAAAGAAATTAGAAGTAGCAGAAATGAGAACAGTGAGAAACTTAACACCAGGATTGATGGTCACGAAGTAGATGATGTTAAGGACTTCTGCTACCTAGGCTACAAAATAACCAATCACGGACAGATCAAAGAAGACATAAAAAGCCTACTAGCACTGGCAAGCAGGGAATCCTTAGAGTAGAGAAGTCGGCTTGTATCAAACATAGGTCTCAATTTGGGGAAGTAATTTCTGAGAATATACGTTGGAACACAGAATTGTATGTTAGTGAGGCATAGAGAGTGCGAAAACCGGAACAGAAGAGAATAGAAGCCCTTAAGATGCGGTGATGCAGAAGGATGTTCAAAATTAGGTGCACTGATAAGGTAAGGAATAAGGAGGTTCCCTGGAGAATCGGAGGTATAAGGTACACATGGAAAACACTGACAGGAAGAAGAGACAGGATGATAGGAAATCTGTTCAGATATCAGGGAAGAAATTTCGTGGTACTAGAACGAGCCGTAGAGGGTAAAACCTGTAGAGGAAGACAGAGATTGGAATGCATCAAGTAGATAATTCAGGGCGTAGATTGCAATTGCTACCCTTAAATGAAAAGGTTGGGACAGGATAGGACTTCGTGCCGGGCAGCTTCAAACCAATCAACAGACTGATGACTATATATATATATATATGAAAGTTTTGGATCACGCCGATTCCCAAAACTCCTGAAGATAGACGTTGACTGTGGATTTTGTATCACAGACACAGTCCCTTGACTGTTCAGAGATGTCGTTAAACCCACCCAAAGATGTAAACAACCATGTATGAGCAGCGCCTTTTAGACGGAGAGGGTCCGACAGCCCATCAGTTCCAGTCATTCCACCAGGAAGGAGTTACACGGCTCGTGTTGACTGTAGTTAACCAAGCCTAAATGGTCAATACCGCGGTTTGGTAGCGTCCGCATTGTTACTTTGTGCCAGGCAGGGCTCTCAGCAAGCAAACTGTCCAGGCTTCTCGGAGGGAAACAAAGCGATGTCGTTTAGACATGGAGGAGATACAGAGAGACCGGAACTGTCGATGACATGCCTCGCTCAGGCTGCACAAGGGCTACTACTGCAGCGGATGACCGCTACTTACGGATTATGGCTCGGAGGAACCCTGATAGCAACGCCACCATATCGAATAATGGTTTACGTACAGACATAGGACTTCATGTTACGATTCAAACTGTGCGCAATAGGCTGCATGATGCGCATCTTCACTCCCGACGTCCTTGGCTAAGTCCATCTTCGCAACCACGACACCATGCAGTGCGGCACAGATGGGCCAGACAACATGCCGAATGGACCGCTCAGGATTGGCATCACGTTCTCTTCACCGATGAGTGTCGCATATGGCTTCAACCAGACAATCGTTGGAGACGTGTTTTTGAGGCAACCCGGTCAGGCTGAACGCCTTAGACAAACTGTCCAGCGAGTGCAGCAAGGTGGAGGTTCCCTGCTGTTTTTGGGTGGCGTTATGTGAGGCCGACGTACGCAGCTGACGGTCATGGAAGGCGCCGTAACGGCTGTACGATACGTGAATGCCATCCTCCGACCGATAGTGGAACCATATCGGCAGGATATTGGAGAGACATTCGTCTTCATGGACGAAAATTCGCTCCCCCATCGCGCACATCTTGTGAATTACTATTTTCAGGATAACGACATCGCTCGACTAGAGTAGCAAGCATGTTCTCCAGACATGAACCCTATCGGACATGCCTGAGATATATTGAAAAGGGTTGTTTATGGACGACGTGACCGACCAACCACTGTGAGGGATCTATGCAGAATTGCAGTTGAGGAGTGGGACAATCTGGACGAACAGCGCCTTGATGAAGTTGTGGATGGTATGCCACGTCGAATACAGGCATGCATCAATACACTAGGACGTGCTACAGGGCGGAAATGATGTTCATGTTGATCTCTATTCCAGTTTCCTGTACAGGTTCCGGAACTCTCAAAACTGAGTTGATCCACTATATATGAACGGTTCTTTCACAATTGTCATATTTGACGTCGACTTATATTATTATTATTGTTGGCGGATTTTCCCTAAAAGGAAATCGTTAAGCTTATGACTTTGAAGGCTTGTTCTTCTTGTCCTTCCAGTACTTCTTCATTCTCTTGGAGAGGGCCTCTTTTCTCTCCTCAGACCAATCTTGTTTGGTCCGCTGTTTAAGCGCTTCTGACTTTACTATGTGTCTATGTGTTTTCGGAAGGTGCTTCTGTCTGTGGTGTTTGTGGTGCCAATTGCTTGTAGGTTTTTTCGGACTCCTTCCATCCAGGGTGTCGAGACTTTAAGTGTCTTGATGTGTTCTAGAATTTTCTTGGTGAGTCTTGTTTCAGGGAGTCTATCTAAATGTCCGTAGAATTTAAGGCGCCTTTTTCTCCTATCGTTCTCGATGTTCGAATATGCTTCTACTGTTCAGCTCTTCTGTAGTCTGTAGCCATCTGGTGTGGGTCTTCCTCCTAAAATTTTCCTCATGATTTTGCGTTCTTCTTTTTTGATTTCTTCAATTTTGATTTTCCTGTTGAGTGCTAGTGTTTCGCTGGCATACAGTACGGCGGGTTTGATCACTGTGTTATAGTGTCTGATCTTGGTGTTTCTGGAAATGCATTGTTTGTTGTAGACGTTTCGTACCATGCCTAGTGATTTCCGTGTCTTCTGTTGTCTGTCTTCGTAAGCCAGTTTCTCTGTTCCGGTCGGTTCGATGATTTCGCCTAGGTATCTGAAGTGTGTGACCCCTTTAATTTTGCCGTACTTGGTTGTGATGTCGTCGCCTTCTCTTGTTAGGACTTGCGTTTTTTCAAAAGAGATTTGTAGGCCGACTTTCTCGGCGCATTCTTTCAGGATTTCGATCTGTGTTTTTGCTGATGTTGGGTCATAGGTCAGTATCGCTAGGTCGTCTGCGAATGCTAGGTAAGGGATTTCCATTCTTTTCCTTCCCAATGTGACTGGTCTCCAGGTGTTTTGTCTCCTGACTTCAGCTTCCCATTCGCTCATTACTTTGTCCAGGACGATGTTGAACAATAGCGGGGTTAGTCCATCTCCTTGTCTTAGGCCAGTGTGGATTTCAAAGGGGTCCGAGATTTCGCCCATGAATTTGACTTTGGATTTTGTATTGGTTAGTGTCTGTTCGATTAGTCTTCGGGTCTTCTGGTCCAGGCCTTTTTCTCTGAGGATTTGGATGAGGGACTTTCTGTCGATCGAGTCGTAAGCCTTTTTGAAGTCGACGAAAGTGCAGATGATTTTTTTGGGGCTTGTCATGTGGGATTTTATGATTGATTTCAGGTTGAAGGTTTGTTCGGGGCAGGCTCTGTTGGGTCTGAAACCCGCTTGGTATTCCGAGATGGCGGGTTCCAGTTGTCCTTGCGTTCAGGTGAGAAGGCAGGTTGATAGAATTTTGTAGATGACCAGTAGCAGGGAAATTCCTCTATAATTGTTTGTGTCTGTCCTGTCACCTTTCTTGTGTAGCGGGTGAATGAGTGCGGTCTTCCAGTCGTCAGGTATGATTTCGGTTGTCCAGGTGTTCTGTATGATTTGTGTGATTTCGTTTAACGAGTTTTTGTCCATTGCGCACGTTGCAACTGCTAATTAAGCTTATGTATTGAAGTGTACGTTGTTTGAGTTAATCAGTTTTACTTCTCTGTTTGTTGTAGAAGGCTGATAATACTCTGTGCACTAGTTTTCCATGTTAGCATGGCATGGTTTTGTAATTGCAAGCGGCCTGCGGCGGGTCTGTCCGCTCTTCACCAGCCGACAGAATGGTGCGTATTCCGGCTCTGGTCCTGTAATGTTTCATGAACTGGATCTCCAAGTACTGTGATGCACGAAATTTCCAAGCTTAAATTTTCGAGGGTATTTTACTGCTTTTTTCTTACTCAGTGTTACTTTAGCCAATTACCAATGAAAAGTAGTCGTTTGTTGATGGCTGCAAGTAGTTCTTAGATTGCAAGTAACGTGTTTTTGTTATTTCCAGTAATACACAAAGTTCTGAAACTCAAACTAACACGGTCACCTATTGGTATTTCTTATCAATAAAATTCTTTTGTAAACATTTTAGAATTTTCTTCAATAACTTCATAGTATGGGCAGGGGCCAGCCGAGATTTGTTTTAATGTTGTAATGCCTTATATTGTTTGAGGTACAAGAAGTTGAACTAAATTGCTCTTTTTAAAATATAACCCTGGGTTAACAGTTCCCTTTTCACTGTACCATTTGTTATGCGTTAATGGTATTTCTGATGGGACATGATCCTGTGTGTTTTGGTCTTTAAAGACCAATACATTTACTGATGAAATGAGTTAAAATTTTTCCACTGTGTTTCTTTTGATTATCAAAGATTGAAAGCATTTACTGTAATAACGTTTGAGTCAATAAATCTGAGGTCTTGGCTGAATGTTCAGCAGCTTTCCACTAAGGGAACCCTGTTTCCTAGGCGACCTGCTCAATCCAAGTAGAATCTTAATAGCGTTTTAAATATAGTCAAGAACTTTCCGAGATCTTTGGTAACAACGCAAACAACGTCTTGTCTTTATAGTATTACAAACATCAGCACTAGGTAGGAAATGTAATATATTGTCATCAGAAAGGCAGAGGCACAAATACTGAAGCACACAAAAACAATGCGTGGGAGTTCTGTCGAAACTAAGAGATAAGTAAAGCATTACAACATGACATGTTACCTATCAGATACCGAATTTTTCTCTTTAACAATGGAATTTTGAAATAACCACATAGTCAGTGTCGGCAACATCAACAGTGAAATTTTCCAGCAGTCGCTGCCTCTGTGGCCGACTGAGCATCTATGGGTGCTGCAGCGAAGATTGTGCTGTCGGCATGTTGTGCTGCTCGTGTGCTCAGCACAAATCAAGAGAAAAGCAACACACAGTTGTGGAATTTATGTTTAATATAATGTTGTAACTAATACAAAAATGGTTCCAATGGCTCTGAGCACCATGGGACTTAACATCTGAGGTCATCAGTCCACTAGAACTTAGAACTACTGAAACCTAACTAACCTAAGGACCTCATACACATCCATGCGCCGAGGCAGGATTCGAACCTGCAACCGTGGCAGTCGCGCGGTTCCGCACTGAAGTGCCTAGAACCGCTCGGCCACCGCGGCCGGCGTAGCTAATACACAAATAAAATCATTTCCATTAATAAAAAATCACTTTAATACACTGATGGTAAAAGAATCACAGCCCCGAGAAGGAGTTGTGCGACATACACTAAAGTTGGTAGAAGTGTATCTACATCTGAAAGACAATGTATATCCCCATTTCACACCAGTCATGTAAGAGTGGCGCTAGTAGCGCCACTATGAGGATGAAAATAAGGTTTGCTTTAAATAAATGCTGTAACTCTCGTGAGCGTTGGTTATCTTTGAGATTGGACGTCGTGAGTTGATGTTAGTCAAAAACGCCTACAAGGCGACATAGACTTCATTATCAATACTTCACTGAGTTTGAAAGAAGTCATGTAATAGAGCTACGAGAAGCTGGATATTCCTTCTGCGATACTGCAGAAGGGCTGGGCAGGGATGTAGCCACTGTACATGATCCTTGGTAGCGGTGGTCACGGGAATGTACAGTAGCAAGATGACCGTACTTCAGACGGTCACGTGGCACTACCCAGAGGGAAGACTATTGTGTTCGGCATATGGCTCTGGCGCGTCGTACTGCGTCTACAGCAGCAATCTGAGCAGCAGTTGGCACCACAGTGGCACAAGCAACTGTTACAAATCGGTTACTTACAGCTCCGAGCCAGACGCACTGTAGCGCGCATTCCACTGACCCCAAACCACCGCCATTTGCGACTTGAGTGGTGTCAAGCGAGAGCTTATTGGAGGGCAGGGTGGAGGTCTGTTGTGTTACCTGATGAAAGCTGGTTGTGCCTCTGTGTCAGTGTTGGCTGCGTGTCGATTAGGAGGAAGCCAGTTGAGGGCTTGCGATCAGCCTGTCTGCGTGCTGGACACACTGGACCTACACCTGGAGTCATGGTCTGGGGAGCGATTTCGTATGACAACAGGAGCACTCTCGTGCTTCTCCAGCGCACTCAGACTGCAAATTCGTACGTCAATCTGATAATTCGGCCTGTTGTGCTGCCATTCATGAACAACGCCGGCCGGAGTAGCCGAGCGGTTCTAAGCGCTACAGTCTGGAACCGCGTGACCGCTACGGTCGCAGGTTCGAATCCTGCCTCGGGCATGGATGTGTGTGATGTCCTTAGGTTGGTTAGGTTTAAGTAGTTCTAAGTTCTAGGGGACTGATGACCTCAGAAGTTAAGTCCCATAGTGCTCAGAGCCATTTGAGCCATTCATGAACAGCATTCCAGGGTGTATTTTCCAACAGGTCAATCTGGGAATTCGGCCTGTTGTGCTGCCATTCATGAACAGCATTCCATGGGGTATTTTCCAACAGGATAACGGTCGCCCACATACCTCTGTTGTAACCCAAAAATCTCTACAGACTATCGATATGTTGCCTTGGTCTGCACGATCGCCGGATCTGTCAGCAATCAAGCACATGTGGGACATCATTAGGCGACAGCTCCAGCGTCATTCAGAAACAGCATTCACTGTCCCAGTAATGACCGACCAATTCAACAGGCACGAAACTCCATCCCACAAGCTGACATCTCGCATATGTAAAATACAACGCAAGCATATCTGCACGTTTGCGTTCAAAATTCTGGCTCTTATACCGGTTATTAATGTACCTGCATTTCACATGTGCAGTGACCTATCTCGCGCTTACTTTAACCTGTGAACTTGCAATGTTAATCACTTAAGTATGTTATCCACACGAATGTGTTCCCGAAATTTGATTACTCTGCCTAATTATTTTTTGGTGTCGCGATATTTTTCGTCAGTGTGCGTGTTAAAGCAATAACACGTCTCCTCACCTGGAATGCATTAGACGGTAAGTATAACAGTCGGAAGCTCCAGTACCTTGTCATACTCCAGTGAGTCCCTTGATTACAAGGAAAACACTAACATAAAAACTTCCGACGCAAAAGAAAAAAAAAAATCTACAATGAGCGTACTGTATTATTATAAAAGCGTGATACAAACATTCTCTTCATTTCATAAAGTAAGCAAAAGTAAACTTTCACAGGTCCATAACGATCTAGACGCCGCACTGCACAGAGAAATAAGATAAAATCGGAGTTTATCCGGAAAGTACAGTAGGCACCGCCGGGACTGCCAGATGTAATCACGCGACCGGCGCTTCCATCTGCAGTCAATTAAGAGAGCGCACCGGGTCGCGGGCCCGGGCTGTGGGAAATACGACATAAGGCGCAGTCCGCGACGGTCGATAGTACCGGCTGCCGGCTAACGGCACACTACACCCTGCACCCTGCACCCCGCACCGGGACCACTTTTATTTAACGCCCCCCAGACCGCTCCGGCGTGCGGCGGAACATCTCCGTTCGCGTTATTCTCTCGGCGTTTTTATGGCGTGTGCTTGCGTCATCGCCGCTGAGGTCATGTCGCGAAAATAGCTGTAGTTTAATGCAGTCGTAATTTAAAAATTAGACGAGATGCCATGGCGACCGAGCTGCGGTATTGCACATGCTGCAGATAACTACTGCGTTTCATAATCCTCTTATCACTAGTAATGACGCGTGCAATGGACGTGCGTCTGACGATAGAGGGCTGATTGCTCAGTGTACAACACTTTGTGTTGTAATAAGATGTCAGAAAATGAATTTTGTTGCCATATGAGGATGCGGGAGGAGAGGAGGGGCGATGCGGAAATCATGGGGAAAATGACATCTCAACTCTCCTCCCAAGACTCGTTCCAAGGATTAGGTGTGTACACACCTATTCCGTTCTCTATCATCTACCCATCCATCTCTTACGAGGTCTACTTAGTTCTCTCTTTCCACTTGTCCGATAGTTCATTAGGTTTTCGGGTGATCTATCAACGTGATCCTTCCCTTCCTTCTACTCCTTTCTATCTTGTCATTAACTGAAAAGATTTTTAAATCTGGTCTTATTGTTTCATTTCGTATTTTATTTCCATTTTATTACAGCCTCTTCCATATCCCATTAACTTCATCTCTGCCGCTTGTATAAGTGAGTTTATTTTTTGTTACTATCCATTACTCAGAACCATATACAAGAGTAGATACACACATAACTTTATAAAATTTAATTTGTGTTTCTTTTCTTATTTTTCTTCCTAAGGTTCTTCCTATTGTTCCGTAGATAACTTGATACTTATTAACCTTCTTTTCAATGTCTTTGTAATACACACATCAAAAAAGGTTTTGCATCACCTCGGTTCCGAGAGTTTCCGAACCTCTGCAGAAAATTGGAATAAAGATCAACATCAACTTCATTTCCCCCCTTTTTGTTTGCTCATGAAAACCACACACTGCATGTTGTACCACGATACAGCGAGACCTTCAGTAGTGGTGATCCAGATTGCTGTACACACTGGTATCTCTAATACCCAGCAGCACGTCTTCTTGCATCGATGCACACCTGTATTCGTCGTGGCATACCATCCACGACTTTATCAAAGGGCTGTCGCTCCAGATTGTCCCACACCTCAAAGGCGATTCGGTGTAAATCCGTCAGAGTGGTTGGTGGGTCATGTCGTCCATAAACAGCTTTTTTTAATCTGTCTCAGGTATGTTTGATAGGGTTAATGTCTAGAGAAAATGCTGGCCACTCTAGTCGAGCGTTGTCGTTATCACTCACAAGATGTGCACGATGAGGGAGCGAATTGTCATCCATGACTACGAATGCCTCGTCAATATGCTGCCGATATGGTTGCACTATCGGTCAGAGGATGACATTCATGTATCGTACAGCCATCGCGGTGCCTTCCATGACCGCCAGCAGTGTACGTCGGACCACAGAACGCCACCCAAAATCGTCAGGGAACCTGGACCTTGCTGCATTCGCTGGACAGTGTGTCTAAGGCGTTCAGCCTGACCAGGTTGCCTCCAAACACGTCTTCGATGATTATCTGGTTGAAGGCATATGCTACACTCACCGATGAAGAGAACGTGACGCGAATCCTGAGCTCTCCATTCGACATGTTGTTGGGCCCATCTGTACCGCGCTGCATGGTGTCCCAGTTGCAAAGATGGACCTCGCCATGGACGTCTGAAGTGAAGTGGCGGAACATGCAGCCTGTTGCGCACAGTTTGAGTCTTAACACGACGTTCTGTGGGTACACGAAAAGCATTATTCAACATGGTGGCGTTGCTATCAGGGTTCCTCCGAGTCACAATCCATAGCTAGCGGTCATCCGCTGTAGTAGTAGCCTTGGGCGGCCTAAGCCAGGCATGTCATCGACAGTTCCTGTCTTTATGTATCTCCTCCATGTCCGAACAACATCGCTTTGGTTCACTCCGAGACGCCTGGACACTTTCCTTGTTGAGAACCCTTCCTGGCAGAAAGTAACAATGCGGACACGATCGAACCGCGGAATTGACCGTCTAGGTATGGTTGAACTACAGACAACACGAGCCTTGTACCTGCTTCCTGGTGGAATGACTGGAACTGATCGGCTGTCGGACCCCCTTCATCTCATAGTCGCTGCTCGTGCAAGGTTGTTTACATCTTTGGGCGGGTGTAGTGACATCTCTGAACAGCAGAGGGACTGTGTCTGTGGTACAATATCCACAGTCAACGTCTATTTTCTTCTGACAACCGGGGTGATGCAAAACGTTTTTTGATTTGTGTAGTTAAAACTAAAATCACATCCTAGAAAACTGTTGTGAGATACTTGTTCTACTTTTTTAAAATTGTTATTATTTTCGATCTGACTGGATGCTTTACTTTTATAGCCATTATCTTCGTCTCATGACAGTCGTTGAAGTTGGTCCATTCACTCAGTTATTTTTATTTTAGAGGTCAGCTAATCCTCTAACAGAACACACTGAGTTACTGTGTCTTCTCCACTTTGGCTATCGAAGCACACCTCCAGCACTGGCCCAAACTTCAATATGCCACAGAGTCCGCATCCATTATGCTAGCATATTTCGTGATTTTCGCACATGGAGAGACAAGTATTTTGTCCTCATTTTAGCTGAGCGAGGCATTGATACTTCATTGGTGATAACAATGTCCGTGTTTGTTGGTTGGTTGGTTGATTTAGGAGAGGGGACCAAACTGCGAGGTCATTGGTCCTGTCGGTTTAGGGAGGGGGTAGGACGTTGACCGTACCCTTTCAAAAGAACCATCCCAGCATTTGCTGACGGAAACAATTTAGGGAAATCACGAAACCTAAATCAGGAAGGCCGGATGCAGGTTTGAACTGTCATCCTCCCGAGTGTGTTGACCACTGCGCCATCTTGCTCGTACAGTAGTAGGATAATGACAGCATGGGTGCAATTTTGATATAAAATTGATATGCAACTTAATTAAATTGATCAATTAGTTACCCTCTCCTAAGCATACTCGTTCCCATCGCCACATGACATCATGTGTTTTTCTCAGCCAGCATGTGGGCCCCAGCCCCCTCCCCCTTCCCCATCCTACCCCTCCTCCACCTACCGAATTTGCAGGAATTTAGAATCTTTGCAGAAATTTCAAAAATAGTAGGAATATCTTTGTCCCAGGGCTGTGCTAACATCCTCCCACCCCCACCCCCCACCCCCACGGGAATGGTAAGAAATGAGAAAAGTCGGTGTCCCTTCCAGGACTTGCTGTTACCTCTATTCTGTGCAAATCTGGATAAGACATTGCAGTACTGCTCTGTCTTGCTCGCCACTACGCTAAAGCTGCAGTTTAACTATATCAACAAGGAGACACTTGTGAGGTGCAATGACTTGTCTATTAGGTACAAATCGAAGTATGCTTTTGAAAAAACCATGATCAATTAAAAATTGTAAAGGCATAAATGGCAACACTAAGTTTTTGTTTTGTATACAGTGAAAAACTGCTCAAGGCTGATTTTAAATTTAATAATTGTCTTAACAACTAAACAATACAATTTCCTGTCCTTCAAATCTAGCAGTTCTCAGTACAGTAACCAAGTTAGTCCAATGGTGCAGCAATAATGAAAAAAAGTAACATGAATATAACATTTACCTCTGGCATTCCACTTCTCATATACATTTCGTTTATTAAACTTCCTCCTTCACAAAGCAGTTTCCATTACAATTTTGAAATAATCAAGTCCATTAAACACACTGATAAATTGAGACTTTACACTTGAAACGTAACATTACCATTGCTTCCTCACTCTAACACTGCTTGACATTACCTGCTCTCTGTGCCCTCATGCACACCAAAGATAATAACCTAACTTCTGCGATACAGCTGTACAACATCGCTGTTCACTCACAATCGATTCAGATACCAAAACTATACATGACACATATCATCCTAATTACACAACTATATGCATAAAGCTACACAAGGAATGCCAATAAATCACAATACAGTTCAATAAATGATAATTCAATACAACTGGTGCTATCCTGCTGGGAAAATATTTCACAATACCACTCAAAACTAGTGACAGACGCTCTCAAACTCTATCCTTCACCTACGAGCTGGCAGGGAGAAGGCTGGGGTGTAAGGCACTATCTTTCTTCTTTTTGGTGGGATATGTGCTCCACTGACAAGATGTTGGTGTTAGACAGAGAGGAGTTTAACAAATGTATTACTTGTAAGCATATAGTTGAGGACTGTTTCTATCACTGTTTGACGTCAGAGCTGATTACAGACACTTGAATGACAATCACCATGCAGCCCAGATAATTTAGGCCAATACACACTACCATAGCTGATAGAAAATGCATCACTGTTATAATTAAACATCGAAAGTCTCATGCAAAAAACCACCACCGATAATGAATGTGTCACAATGCAACACATGTACTGAGAAAAGTCATTGTCCTAAAATATTGCAGAGGGTCAGAAGTTGAACATGCATTCTCCTCAATGTACGATCACAAACTGCCGAAAATTACAGGCCCTTGTTGCCTCCCTTCATCCCTCCCCTCTGTCTCCCCCCCCCCCAACCACCTATGGGGTACAAAGACTTTTCAAATGTTCAAATGCTACTGCCGAGCGCCTCGCGCTTTTTCTGTGCTCTACTGCCCCTCCATCGGCAGACGATCTCGTGGCAGGAAACGGTTCTTCGCCAACAAAAAACATGTACAGTCCACTAAACAATAGGAGGTCTGCTACAAGTGCAACTTGTCTGTCTAAAATAAAGGGATACACCCCACCCCCACACGCCATCCCCTGGTTATGCAGCTTGTCAGTGATCTCACGTGCACTGCACTGTCGTCCGCAAAATCCCAGCGCAAGCAGTTGCAGTTCTGCAGTGGAGAACACTTTTATTTAGTGTCAATGCATCTCTTATATCAAGCATCATTTAAATAGGAAAAGCACAATCCTGACAATAATAAATGTCCTCTTTCCACAAAAATAGGTGCAATCCATTTTCTATTAGTTTTATGACCAAAATCGGTATACTTTTCACATTGGACTGCAGGGTACCATTCGCATCTCATTAATTTGCGGCATCCAATGAAGCGCACACCACCACCGATTACTAGTGATGAGAGGCCTATGCATGTCCACCCTGCATAAAATTGGCAAAAAAACTGCAAAAGATACTGATCACTACAGAATGTCCTTGTTATTTTTAAACCGTCACTGGAGTAAAGAGAAAGCGAGAATCTGAACTCTGAATAAAAAGACATCTATGTTAAGCGATTTCTTTAATCTTGATTGACAAATTAAATGACCTGAGAGCGTCTCTTGCATTCAAATCAGTGTCTGAAAATAAACTGTCATGTACATGTGTATTATGAACAACAACAACAACAGCAAGCTGTAATTCAAGAGGACATTCCTGTTTTGTATACTATGTCAAGTCACATTTTACCAATGTGAAGATATATCACACCGGCATTCACGAAACAAATCATGAGAGCCTGTCTTGTAATAGAACCTCTTATAAGATTTTACCGTGACTCTCTATTCCAATACATAAAAAGCAGTACACTCTCGCACTCTACTTTTCCAAGCAATTTTATCATCTGTTTCACACAATCTACTCACATGTCAGCAAAATAAAACCACTATCTTTTCTATAGTCCACAACAAGCTATATAATTCAAGCGGTGCCTACTTTATAATTAGAGGTTATGAAGTATGAAATAGCGTAAGTCTTGTGGTAACACCAGTTTTTTAAACACACAATCTTGACAATAATAATAAAAACAGTAATGATTCCATGAGAATAGATACAGCCAATTTCTATTAGTTTTATGAGCAAAATTTGTATAGTTTTAAAAGAACTATCTGCATCCAAACTTTAATCAGTTATACTCCTTGTCATAGAACCTCATATAAGATTTTAACATGTCTCTCCCTTCCAATATATCTAAAAACAATGAGTCTCTATGTTTTGACATAGAGTATATTATGTAGAGATGTATCATTCCAATGGAGTGCGTGGCCAGTGCTCGAAGTCACTTGCACAGATCTGCATAAAGTTTAGTTGACTGTACTGGAGAAAGACCATATCCAGCAGACTATCAATCACAAGAGAGGGTTGGTCCTTCATAAGCAGTTTAATACATTGTTTTTTCGGCTGTAACACATCCAAGAAGTGTACAACTACAGTTTTGTACACTGGCAAACACTTTAGTTTTCTATCGTGACTTTGAGGTCTGTGTCAGCTGCTAGACTGATATTAACACGTTTAGACCTTTTGGCTCTCACAGAAAGCTAATCACTGCTTGGACGTGTCATAGCCGAAAAAACAATGTATTAAGCTGCTTATGAAAGACCAACACAGAAAACCTCTCTTGTGATTGAGTCTACTGGATATTGGTCTTCCTCAAGTACAGACAGCTGTCTGAAGGTGATGACCTCTACATTTAAACTCATGCTCCACAGTGACAAGTAGCAGATATCCAGTGTTCCACCAAGACTCTGTAATCTCAACCAAGTGGTGTCAGTTAATCAATATCTGGTTGTTGATATGGGGCAACATACGGTAATACACACTGCAGTGCGATAAGTTGTGGCAATTTTACCATTTGTTCCATAATTTCAACACCAGCCAATGACACAGCAGAACGCTTCCCAATTTTTGTGTCATCGCTAAATCACCTCTCCGTTACTTTGTACCTACAATATACTAGATTGCGAATGCAGCTACATGACTGTGCATTATGTCCATTCGACCATATATACCAAAGTGTACCAGACAGCATTCTATATGGCTGCAGTTAGGTTATCTACATTTTTCCAGCACATAAGTCTTAGTGCAGAATGTATGATAATGACTGGTCATCTTTTCCAGTGTGGGTGGGGGTCACAGAGTATTCTGGCGTTAGTAGGATGAAGTCAGCATTTGCCAGATCCCAACCACATTATTAATCTTGACCAATCCTCCCTCCAGCACTAACCTTACCCCATCCGAAAGCACAAGATCTCTCCAGATGCCTGTGTGTCGAGGAGGGTAGCACCTCTTATCAATGTACAGTACACATGAAAGTGTTACAGTGATATAACAGACGTTAAGATGAAACATATGGTTTATACTTGGAGATGCAGATGGATGGAGTTTGAAACATTTCGTGTAAATCAACCGCGCTATCAATTCTGAAGTATTTTTCCACTGTCTGGTGTCAGTACCAGCAAGGTAACAGCATGAGAGAAATGATTGTAGAGTATAAACACACACTCAAATGTTACACAGTTATACATCTAAAAATGCTATATTGTTAATGCCACACAGTTTCCAAAGTATTAGTCATGTGGAATGCAACGCTGTTAATACTCTAAAGCAGGGTATATTAGTCCAACATCAGACATACAACCACCCAGCAATTTCCCTACCCAACCACTATGGTGAAAAACTTCAAAATGATAAAACTACTTCCTTCTACAGTATTCTGGTGGCCTGGGATGGTGTCATCAGTGTATATCCACTGCTTTTCTGCTTATAAACAAGTAGAATGAAGGCCAGAGACAGCTTTTGCGTATCTTAGGAAATTAATGGATTTCATATGTGTTTGTAAGTCAGAAATGTACATACCCTCAGACACACTTCCTATGTTAGTTGTCCGTATCACAAGTAATAGAAGTATCGTTTATGACAGATATGGCTATGTCTCAGTAGGAAACAGAGTGAAGAAAATCCAAAATGAATATTTTCGATAGCTGATACATTGAGGTAACACCCACACTCTTCTGTCCGAAAATGCACACAAAGAAGCAGCAACTTGTTACAAGAGAGTAAGTACCACGATCAGGAGCCAAAGGAGATCTAACAATCTTATTGCTGTTTACAGTAGCACCACTACAGGGCTTGTAGCATTCTTCTTGCAGAAGGAAGACGTGGTTTGATGTTTGGTAGTTTTGTTCATGTGTAGGATAATGTAGCAATTTCGTCCTAACGCCACATCTCATGGGTACACACCCTCACACTGTTAAAGGTGATACACTATGTGATCAGAAGTATCCAGACACCCCAAAAACATACGTTTTTCATATTATGTGCATTGTGCTGCCACCTACTGCCACATACTCCACATCAGCGACCTCAGTAGTCATTAGACATCGCGACAGAGCAGAATGGGGCTATCCACAGTACTCACGGATTTCAAATGTGGTCAGGAGATTGGGTGTCACTTGTCTCAAATATCTGTGCGTGAAATTTCCACGCTTGTAAAAATCCCTAGCTTCACTGGTTCCGATGTGATAGTGAAGTGGAAACGTGAAGGGAGACGTACAGCACAAATGCGTACAGGCCAACCTCATCTGTTGACTGACAGAGACCGCCGACAGTTGATGAGCGTCGTAATGTGTAATAGGCAGACATCTATCCAGACCATCACTCAGGAATTCCTAACTATATCAGGATCCACTGCAAGTACTATGACAGTTAGGTGAGAGGTGAGAAAACTTCGATTTTATGGTCGAACGGCTGCTTATAATCCACACATCACGCCGGTAAATGCTAAACGACGCCTCACTTGGTATAACGAGCGTAAACATTGGACGATTGAACAATGGAAAAACGTTATTTGGAGTGACGAATCACGGTACACAATGTGGTAATCCGATGGCTGGGTGTGGGTATGGCGAATGCCCAGTGAAAGTCGTCTGCCAGGGTGTGTAGTGCCAACAGTTTGTGGTCTTGTTTTTCATGGAGGGGGCTTGCACCCCTTGTTGTTTCGCGTGGCACCATCACTGCACAGGCCTACATTGATGTTTTAAGCACCTTATTGCTTCCCACTGTTGAAGAGCAATTCGGGGATGACGATTGCATCTTTCAATAAGATCGAGCACATGTTCATAATGCACGGCCTGTGGCGGAGTCGTTACAGGACTATAACATCCCTGTAATTGACTGGCCTGCACAGAGTCCTGACCTTCGGGATGTTTTGGAACGCCGAATTCTTGCCAGACCTCACCGACACATCGATACCTCTCCTCAGTGCAGTACTATGTGAAGAATGGGCTGCCATTCCCCAAGAAATTTTCCAGCACCTGATTGAACATATGCCTGTGAGAGTGGAAACTGTCATCAAGGCTAAGGGTGGGCCAAGACCATACAGAATTCCAGCATTACCGATGGAGGGCGCCAAGAACTTGTAAGTCATTTTCAGCCAGGTGTCCGGGTACTTTCGATCACATAGTGTACATGTTACAAGTAGTGGAACAAACTATGTACTAGTCCATTTTGTTAGTTTGGGTTCCCTACATCAGGGGCAAGTATGCACTCAGTGGCAAACCTATTCTCCTTTGATTGGCAGGTACTTAACCTATTGTTCTCCTTTGATTGACAGGTACTTAACCTATTGTTCTGCTAAAAGGATCCTTTCTTTTGATTGACAAGCACTCACGATCATTTTATATAGGACTGATGTTAGCATAGTACAATTTCTGAGCCATGATTGGATGTGAACAGTGGACACTAAACGTCTCTGGAAAGCTACATTTTGCACGTATCACACAGAAACGATAGCTTAAGGAAGTCTTTTTTTCATTTTACAGTTTGTTACCATAGTTTATCATAGAGAAACCTGCCAATTTCTGTGGAGAGGTTAATTACTTGATCAATTTAATTAAGTAGTCAATGAAGCTGATAAGAGTGAGAGGGGCTAATCCAATAACTCAAACCTGAAAGTGTACCTATTGTTTGACCGCCCCCTCCCCCCGCCCCACAGGAAACCTCCCCCTCTAAGCTACAGGTACACTTTCAGGTTTGAGTTATTGGAATAGTCCCTCTCACTCTTATCAGCTTGATTGACTACTTAATTAAGTTGATCAAGTAATTAACCTCTCCCACAGAAATAGGCAGGTTTCTCTATGATAAACTATGGTAACAAACTGTAAAATGAAAAAAAAGACTTCCTTAAGCTATCGTTTCTGTGTGATATGTGCAAAATGTAGCTTTCCAGAGACGTTTAGTGTCCACTGTTCACATCCGATCATGGCTCAGAAATTGTACTATGCTAACTTCAGTCCTATATAAAATGATCGTTAGTAACGGAGAATACCTCTTACAAGGAAACAGATAAACGCATAGCAGCGGCCTCCTACATGTGAAATTACACGTCATGTCCCCACTAACTCTGTAAACAGGACATCTGTCAAGCAGATGTATATATGGGGATTGCAGTATCTCACAAACACCTATCGTTAACTTAGAATCATCTTAATTATGAAACTGAAGTCTAAATTTTACACCCAATATGCAACAAGGGAATGGCGTACATTGGATAAATCTTCTTTCTTTTAGAAGAATGTATCACATTTCATCACACATGAGACAGAAGTCCTCTGATGACCGAGAGGTTTACTGCTAACGATCGCAAGTGAACATAGCTCTAAGTCAAATATAGAACACGCGGTTGTATCCGAGTCAAATGTAGGCTATGTCACACAACTGGTAGAACAGCGGAAACAATGGTCAAATGACCTGTGCCAACATCATCCTCCCTCTCTCTAGAATGCATCGTCAGTCTACCATTAAATCGTACCTCGTTACAACCCCATCTCAACCGACGACTCTGTTCACTCTCTGTTAACCTTTAACACAGATGTAAGTAAGTTTAGAGTCAGATGGTTCTCTGCTATTCCTGGAAAGGATCATAGACAGCAGTTAGCTCGTGTGTATCACTATTACCTCGATAGACAAACAGTAGTATGCTGCCTCGACGGGAAAAAAATGACGGTCTCCCTGGTTCCTGATGCTTCCATGTCGATGATTTCCCGAATTCCTCTTGCTGTCGCATATTTGTTCCTATGTACAAGAGCTGTTCTGCGCCAGCCAGAAGACACGCAAGTGTTTCCTCAATTTCCCCTCATTTCAGTGTATTTTCTAATAATTTATACGTATATTGTGTCATTTTTCGCAATTCTAACGATTTTTTATGTCACTTCTACCCATGCGGTCATGACATAACCTCTCGTTCCATGTTCTAAGATTGCTTGTAAATGTAGTGGAGCTGCCAACATCTAGCGCAAATGCACTGATTGGGAAGTGTAGCATAGCGCTGTACTCGATTGCATCCAGTCCCCTCCACCCACATATTCCACATTTTAAGTGCGTTTACTCTGTTTTCTGTATGTCTGTGTATGTGCATGTGTTTTACTGTAGCAGACGGGTTCGAGAAAGGTGACACGTTTTGAGATATGAGAGTGCCAGAAATATGATTCACTAGTGGCTGTAATCATTAAAGGACTTCTCCATAGGATCAAAGGTATGTGGCTGAATGGAAAGACTTGATTCCAAATCCAGACAGCATTGCTACTGGAGAGTGTAACACTAGAGATCTGGAAAGCTAGTGTACATTGTTTACAACCTCAATCAGCAGACCATCTACTGTTTGTTGTCCTTCTCAATCAACCATCGCCTGTAATCCAGTGGAAATATCACGGAACCTCTGACATGGTATCGAGACAGAATACGTTACCAATACTGGAGAAATACCTAGCAGCGGCATGAGGGAGTTGGTAATAGGGGTTTCATACCACGTTCCTTAGTCGAATCACTTTCTAAAGTCAGTGATTTTATCACGAGGTTGCATCGTCGGCTACATGTAACTGCACTTCTTGTCTGATAATAGACACTCCAGCAATCACTGTCTATATTCAGTGATGCAGTATTTGTCTGGAAAAAGCCACTTCATTTGCGGGTTAACATGGATACTTGCGTGCACCTGTAGAACCATGACCGCCTGTGATAGTAATATGGTCGTGTTTTTTAACATCTGGCGGTTTGTAAGACGACTACGCCTCTCTTTCTAAGACAGAGTGATACCACTCGGAAGAAAAACTTATGAGACATGTCCGCCCATCGCTGATTTCCTCTCAGTATTATTTTGTATCGTCAGCAATCGGTTATTGGATGAGTATTATACTTAGTAGCAGGGGATGCGTGATAGGTTCGCCTTGAGCATCAGTCTTGTGAAGTATGCGTTTGTGTTCCGACATGTGCAAAGGAAATGACTATGTTCAGTCATAAGGAAGGTATTGATCTCATTTGGAATACTGCTATAGCAAAGGGAAGAGTATGTCAAGTCACAAGAATGGTACAGATATTTCTGTTTGCAGAGCCACAGCCGTCAGCAGGGTGTATTTCCGATACTTCACTCATTTTCGGATGTCGTGCAATTGAGGCCGCATTCGTAACATTTAATTGTAAGTATAGCAATCAAATATTCCTAGGACGATTCTGTATAGAGCTGCTTGGCGCGCCAGCAGTGACCTGTGGCGGGAATGATCCACGTTTCCGGCTAACGGTAGGAGCTGTCTGAATGGAGAGGTCTGTTGGGATTTAGAAATGTAGCTGACTTAACCGTGTCGTCCTCCAGACGGCCGAATAGCGAACTAATACTTAGTATGCGTGGGACAGCTTTCGTGATCGTGTGGAAATTTGAGAAGATTCAATATGGACGTGTATTTGCGCTGGACCATTAGTCCCTCCAATGTAATTTGTCTAATTGACTGCTTCTTCATATTTCCCGTCTTTATTTAGTTGAGAGAACATCGATTGTCGTGTGCGCGTCTAGCAGGTGAAAGACAGGCGGAGGACACGTTTGCTGGTTCGCTAGACATGAGAAACACCTTATCTGACCTTGTAAATTATAGTGATGATTTGTAATCTGTTACCTCGCCGACGTCTGTATTTGCGAGTGGAAATATCAGTTTCCTCTATTTTTCGTGTTTTCACGTAAGGGTCTTCATAGATGGGATACGTTTCTAGTTACTCAGTGGTTTACAGCACACTACACCTAGCTAAAGTTTCAGGTTTCTAGAGAAGTAACTTCCAGTCTATATCTTCAGAATTATATTGCACAAGCGATACTGCTACGCAAACAATATTGCCATGTGCTTGATATCGAGAAGAATCGCGTAAATGGTATAATATTCTGTCGAACCATGTGTGAAAATACATGTTTTCTTGTAATGCCCCAAGTCTGGAGACTGGTGTAGAAATAAGGCCGTCTTTGTGCAACAGTTCAGTCTGCCGAGAACCCTCTCGTCACGCTCGGAAGTGGATGACTTGTGGCCATCAGCTGTGGGGAAATATCAAGTGGTGCAAGGAGTATATACACTACTGGCCATTAAAATTGCTACACCGCGAAGATGACGTGCTACAGACGCGAAATTTAACCGACAGGAAGAAGATGCTGTGATATGCAAATGATTAGCTTTTCAGAGAATTCACACTAGGTTTGCGCCGGTGGCGACACCTACAAGATGCTGACATCAGGAAAGTTTCCAGCCGATTTCTCATACACAAACAGCAGTTGACCGGCGTTGCCTGGTGAAACGTTGTTTTGATGCCTCGTGTAAGGAGGAAAATGCGTACCATCACGTTTCCGACTTTGATAAAGATCGGATTGTGGCCTATCGTGATTGCAGTTTATCGTATTGCGACATTGCTGCTCGCGTTGGTCGAGATCCAATGACTGTTAGCAGAATTTGGAATCGGTGGGTTCAGGAGGGTAATACGGGATGCCGTGCTGGATTCCAATGGCCTCGTATCACTAGCAGTCGAGATGACAGGCATCTGATCATCATGGCTATAACGGATCGTGCAGCCACGTCTCGATCCCTGAGTCAACAGATGGGGACATTTGCAAGACAACAACCATCTGCACAAACAGTTCGAAGACGTTTGCAGCAGCATGGACTATCAGCTCGGAGACCATGGCTGCGAGTACCCTTGATGCTGCATCGCAGACAGGAGCACCATGCAATGGTTTACTCAATGACGAACCTGGGTGCACGAATGGCAAATTGTCATTTTTTCGGATGAATCCAGGTTCTGTTTATAGCATCATGATGGTCGCATCCGTGTTTGGCGACATCGCGGTGAACGCAGACTGGAAACGTGTATTCGTCATCGCCATACTGGCGTATCACCCCGAATGATGGTTTGGGGTGCCATTGGTTACACGTCTTGGTCACCTCCTGTTCGCATTGACGGCACTTTGAACAGTGGACGTTACATTTCAGATGTGTTACGACCCATGGCTCTACCCTTCATTCGATCCCTGCGAAACCCTACATTTCAGCAGGATAATGCATGACTGCATGTTTCAGGTCCTGTACAGGCCTTTCTGGATACAGAAAATGTTCTACTGCTGCCCTGGCCAGCACATTCTCCAGATCTCTTACCATTTGAAAACGTCTGGTTAATGGTGGCCGAGCAACTGGCTCGTCACTATACACCAGTCACTACTGTTGATGAACTATGGCATCGTGTTGAAGCTGCATGGCCAGCTGTACCTGTACACGCTATCCAAGCTCTGTTTGACTCAATGCCCAGGCGTATCAAAGCCATTATTACAGCCAGAGGTGGTTGTTCTGGGAATTGATTTCTCAGGATCTATGCACCCAAATAGCGTGAGAATGTAATCACATGTCAGTTTCAGTATAATATATTTGTGCAATGAATACCTGTTTATCATCTGCATTTCTTCTTGGTGTAGCAATTATAATGGCCAGTAGTGTATGGTGCTGTCTCTGTTCGCAGTACATGTACAAGTGTCTTGCGGTCGATAGCTATATGAATGTTGCAAAAGTGGCGAGTTTGTATGGCGCAGGATACAGATTGTATATTTAATACATCGACACAGTACAGAGTGATATGTTGCTGGGTTGGAGATTGATGTCATGCTCTAATATTCAAGCTTCCATCCTCAGTGGACGAACAATGTAATTGAGTATGAGCCTTTCGTATTTGACAATCTGTATGCCACTTTTGCAGCGTTTAACTGTCGGTGCAATATGGCGATCTGTAAAAAGTAGTTTTTGCTTCTGAAAGTCTCATCTGCAGAAAACAATGGCGGACAGTGCTCCCACACCACCAGCAGTAGCAGTTTGATAGGTAAATTCAGTGACAAATGGGCTCTCCTATTAGGATTGCTAGGAAGAATGCAACCTGTGTTATTCTGAGAAGCATTACAATAGATTTCTGAAGTGTGTCTAGACGGGGGACTTGTCTGTTATGTACAGTCTTAGACATAAAAACTGACCGCCGGCTGGACGCCACAGAGACTAAGTCCGAGTCGTTCACTTAAGGTGGCCAATAAAACTGACCGCCCCTGACAACTCTAAGTCCGGCCATCTGCACAATCTGGCAACACTGTAAGACGCGGAAGTGTTAGGAGGAAGTGTTGTCTACTTCCGAGGTGTTCTCGGATTGTGTGAGCCTGTGATCTGGTGGTGATCGTCGTGCATTCTAAACTTATAGTCGCCTGTTCGTGTCCACCTGTATTTTTTTTTTACTACATTTGGGCCCTCATCTAAAGTTATGAGTCTGATTGAACATCAAAGATAATTCGCTTGACATTCTACCCACCAGCAATAACATGTATTCCAGAAACAATTCCGCGGGACAGCTCGTGGCTGCGTCGCGATCATAACAGCTTACGCTCGAGCATTTCCTCGCGCTGCAGCGGCTACCGGCCACAGGCCAGACGCCACCCGCCGCCTGAAATCCGGCGCCGCCCATGTGAACGCGGCGCCACTGTACGTATTAACTGCCATTTTTGAATTTGAAGTTCTACTTATCATCTCGCAGTTAAGCATTGTATTTTGCATACTGCATTGTAAAATTGAGTCGCCAGTGGAAAAAGGTTTAACATCTGCAACGCAATGTTTACTTTTGGTATAACAGAGGGATGAATACAGAGGAGGCAACTAGAAAGATTTGAACTGTGTGTGGAGCGAGAGCTTTTGGGAAAAATATGCAAGATATTCTTGTTTCAACAAAGATCTTTCTGGCATGAATGATTTTCCACATTAAGGAAGTCTCGACTACTGATATATGTGATAGATTACCATTTACCATCATGCGACATATCCATTCAACAGGCATAGTTCAGAAGTCTGCCGTAGGAGTAATGCATGCTGTAATTCGAAACAACAAAAATCATGGAGTGACTATTATTGAACGTCATCAGGTCACTCATTGAGCACTCATATGCAGTACTGTTATTGATGACGTGTTATGATGCCTTTATCGTTAACTTCCTAAGAAGAAATGAAAGGCTGAGCCCCACCAAAAGACGTAAACTCGAGCAAAGAGCAGTGTGAACATAATATTTTACATCTGATAGCTCCAAAAGTGTGTATTGGGCTACTAATTCTGCCCCAAGGGGTGTGTGCAACACAGCTGGAATTTGTTGCCAACAACTGAGACACCTTTCGGTGGCAGTGTAAGAAAATCGAGCAACAAAACTACATCACCTGTGCTACTGCATGATAACGCTCTCTGTTGATTTGAGAAACAAAACAATCCAGTAGATTGATAGGAAAGTCGTCTCTCAGGCACTTGTATTGATAGGGAAGTCCTCTCTCAAGCACTTGTCTCTCTCGTCATATATTCGTAAAATTTTACCTTTCCCGCTCTTGATCGATCAACCGTCAAGGCAATTCATTCCTAGATGAGAATATTCTTAAAGCTACAATGGTTTAATGACATCGTTAGGAGCAGTGGGTTTCTACAGGCGTAGAATTTGTAAATAACATTAGCATTGTCAGTTTGTTTTAGATATCGTGAAAGAAAATTCTGCTCCTGATTAATTTCTCTTTCACGATTACTGATGCGTTTAGTAAACTAATGGAAAATGCAATTAAAATATTCACTGTACTAATACAAATTAAATTGAGCTTACTACAGTAACATCACGACGGGAGTCTATCTTAATAAAACATTAAGTGTCTATAAGACGATTGAGCCTATTTTAATACGAATTAGTAGGATATTACCGACTTTTGACTTCGAAAAGATCTCTATTTACTTCATTTCGTGTATCATTCGCTAGTATTATGAAAATGTGTCATTTCATATATAAAATTATGTATTCACAATAACAAAAAATATGTTGGCAGACAACAAAAGTGGCATTATGAATTTGGCAGTACCGTAAGGTTTTTGTTCTGAGACTAAGGGTTACTGAAAGTAGCAAGACGAATTTTGCTCGAGCGTTGTCTTAGGATTCACGTATTGAGTTTGTATCTGCCTGCTTGTAGCTCTGCTACAAAAGAATTAAAAATCTGGCTTTCAGCGAGTCTCGAAAGGCGAACGAAAGCAGCTTGAACCTGGTAGCCAAGCATGTTACCTGGGAACTGGTTTATTTTCTAAAGTGGGAAAACATCCTTTTGAGGTTGAATTGTTGGCAATTATCAGTCAGACGTGTGCTGTTGGTCTAAGCGTTTCGGTGTATTGTACCAATAATTTTTCTACAGGTTTTTTCTGTCCCAAATAGAGAGTTGAAGTCTCCCCTTAGTATTTTCACGTCATCTTGGTGAATTTTACTCATAGTATTTTCGAGTGTGTTCCAGAATTTTTCAACATTTTCGGTATTTTTCTTATTTTCGATGTTGGTGGGGGCATGTGCATTGATGAGTGTATATTTTTTATTGGGGCTCTGAATGAGCATAGTCATAAGTTGGTTGTTGTTGGGCTGGCCGCGGTGCCGAGCGGTTCTAGGCGCTTCAGTCCGGAACCGCGCGACTGCTATGGTCGCAGGTTAGAATCCTGCCTCAGGCCTGGATGTGTGTGACGTCCTTAGGTAGTTCTAAGTTCTAGTGGACTGATGACCTCCACTTGTAACTCCGTAAATGCATATCCTCCTATTTCTATCTAATGTACTATAAAATATTTTTTCCTTATTTTGTTACCTGAAGATATGACATTTCTGTGTCGTATTTTTACACTGGGTCTGGCCTAGGGAAAACTATGCTATCGAACGATTACATTGGTAGGTCGTGTGGAGAACCAAAGTGTTTAGGATCTTTGAGAGTGTCAACGCTGCCGCATGGAGCGCGGGCAGAGGGAGTCTGGTGGGAGTAGGGCGGTGGAGCAGGTGTAGTGTGACGCTCCCGCGAGTTGCCGCGGTTTCGGGGTTGGGCAGCATGTAATTGCGCTCGACTTGCTATGATAGTTTCTGACACGGTGTCGCGGACGGGAAGCATTAGTTGGTGCACATCAAGAGCCCATTTCGCCAGGTGACCGTGTCGAGAAGAAGGCGCGCCAACATCCAGCTTCTGGAACAGCGACAGCCGACAACGAGTGACTGTCGCCACCTCCCCGATCGACGACTGCAAACCTTCAATCAACGAACAAGGAAGACTGAAAGCATGTAAAGTTTTAGAACTGTATGGCAGACCTCAGCTTTTCAAACTATTCCATTAGCAAAATACAGCAACTTGGCATGAACCTATGTTGCTCATTGTCCCAATTGCATTACCAAGCAGGGTAATGCAATTCCTTTTCCGGAATGAACCCGAGTGTCGTTGAAATTCAAACGCCAGCATTAAAGTAATATCATTCCATTTCACTGCTTTAATTTCAAAATTCAGTTAAAGTATTCATAGCTGGCTACAATATTTAGATTACTCAAGCACAAATTAAGAGTGCGAGTTTTGTTACCATATTTTAGATTACCTGTGATTGCAGCTCAGCTTGATACGTACTAAATTTTACTATTGTTAATTGTTCAGAGTCATTTAATTCAAGTTCAAAGTTAAATCTTTTATTTCTAAATTGCGTAGATTCAAGCAGCTTTTGAAATGACTGTTGAAGTAGCCCAAGACTAACCTTATTTTCTTGAATTTCGTAGTGCTTCAGAAACAAAGTTCACTATTAATATCAGTCACTAAATTAACTTTCAGTTTTCTGGTTTTATTAATTCTTTTGCTAAATTAAGTCAGAGTGTAGCGAAATTTATTACTTCTGACAAACATTCAGTATTCACACAACACATGTCAACCTCCAGTTGCTACACTTTTAGTGCTAAATATATGTGCATTAATCTTTCATTTTCATTTATTATAGTATTTGTCCATGGGACTGGAGACCGAAATTTTCCCCAAATCTCAGATATCTAATTAACGCCAATTAATTGTTAACGTAACGACCGTCATTTACTTTCTGTATTAACTTTACCCCTTTTCAAAATTAATTTCCACCAATTCCATTTGCATTTTTCCTTTCATTTTGATGTAACCCTTTCTTCCCTCTTTACCGACAGATTAACTTCGGTGACGATTGCTTTTCCCAAATTTCCATTAGGTACACGCGGTTTAATTTTTCATTGTCATTAAGGTCGATAAGTGAGGGGGAGGTTACACGTGGCGACCTGGTGACAGGACAATCTTCTGATTTGAGGGCGTTCTGGACACAAATTTTGCATTGTGCAGATCTCGTAACAAAGTACTGGTTATGAACAGGTATTTGCGTCAGCGAGAATATGTAGTGGGAGTAATCTAATTAGATTTGAGATTTGGCATTTATATTGAAAATTATTAAAATGAGTGAAGGCAACAATTACCAAAATTTGGTAGACTTCAATACTGAACAATCGGTCGAACAGTGGGAAACGCGCACCGCGGAACACATTGTTGAGGCGCAGGCGGCTAGCATGAAAGACGCGATCGCCGAAACGCAACAAAGAGCAGAAATGGAATTCCAAATTTTAGAAAATGTTTCGGACTTGGACGTGAAAATTAAATCTGAACTCCTTGATTACGAATACGGGGGGACAATTAAAGAGGAAGCCGCTATGGACGTAAAACCGGTAGTTTCCGGGAATTTAACTGATTTATTGAATGTTTTGATTAACGAAATCAAGGCTCAGTCTAGCAAGATAGAAGCTCAGTCTGCCAAGCAAGAAGCTCAGTCTGAAAAAATTGACAGGAAGCTAGACAATCAGTTCAAAGCTGTTAATGTTGTTAACAAAAATGTTGGAGTTGTTAACACAAAAGCTGGTAAAATCAAAGAACATATTGTTGTAATGAATACCGAAATCGGTCATCTTAAACACGAAATGATAGGCGTTCAGGCGGAAATTGCGAGCATAAATACTCGTTTTGAATCCGAAATTAGCAGAATTGAGAAAAGTGTAGGAGAAGCAGTTGCTCCGATCATCGAGAATGTGACTGAACAAATTAAATTAGTGAAAAAAGAGGATCAACAGAAGGTGGAAACTTTAAAGGCTTTAGTGTCCGAGGTAGATACTAAAGTGAGGGAGCAGGCTAATACCTGCGAAGAGAAAAAGAGGGAAGTGGAAACGCTTGCGACAACCACTTGCCAAGTAATTACGAGAGTGTCGGGATTAGAAAAGGAACTTGACGAAAAACAGAGCTATGTGCCAATCTGTGCACATAGTTCGGTATTGTTGACGAAAGAGGAACGGTTCGACCCCTTGAAAACGGCGGTATACACGCGACGGATTTCATTAAAAATTGTGAATGAGTTTTACCCAGATCATGGACTAATGAAAAAAAATTAATGCGGTTATTGACGCGTTGGCTGGTGATGCCAAGCGTTGGGGCTTAAACCTCAACATTACGAACCTGACTTTTGACGAGTTTAAAAATCTGTTTCTGGCTGAATACTGGTCAGAGCAAAAACAACAGTGTCTGGTGCGAATTTGTCGTATCGAGGCCTTTCAATGCGAATTCGCGTGGCTCGATGCAGTTTTGTGAGGGCTGGATCCGCAAGTTGAAATATTTGCGTGATCGCCGCACGGAATCCGAAATAGTCTGGGAACTCTACAAGAAGCTTCCAGATGATACAAAACGCTACGTAGGAAGCAATTACAAGACAATCAATGATTTCCTGGAAAGAGTTGAGGACGAGGACAAATGGCGCAATAATCGCGACAGTGGCAGAGGCCGTGGTAACAACAACGGGTACCACAACAACCACAACAACGATAACCATGGGAATAATGCATACCGCAACCATGGCAGCAATAACAATAATGGTTCGGACCGTAATAACAATCGGTACAATGCAAATAATAACAGGAATGGCGGAAACCAGTATCATACTAACGTGGTATGAGCTTCACAGAATAGTAATAACGACAGAGGGTGTGATAAGCCGCCTCGGCAGCATCCGGGGAGCAGATCTGCTGGGACGAGACAGGGAAACCATTAGCCACGACGATGAAGGGCCGACCGGGCGTGGAGAAATTTTGGCGGCCCAATAACAGGAGAAAACCCAGGTTTCGTCGTTATGAAAATTCCGTATGGAATAATCAACGGCGGGAGAGTGTGGCAGTGTTAAGAGAAAGGAGTGCGCCCACAAGTAGTAGATCAGCTGTATACACGGCAGTAGAAAATACATTCACTGTCAGTGAGAACAATTTGAGTAGTGTTCCGGAAATCGATTATAAAGTGGCAGCTGTAACACCCACAGCGGAACTGGAGATTGAGTTTAAGAATGATTCGCAAGTGTTGAGAGAAGATCAGATGTCGGATAACATGTCCGTCATCGAGCGGGAGGATGCAGAGAGGGATGAGGTCTGGTTAAGGCAGATCGGTCGCTTATACGACGAACTAAGAGATTATAGGGGCCTGTATGGGAGAAGTGTTTATGGGGAGCGCGTGCAGAATTTGCCGCGTCTCGTCCCGCAGGAAGATAGTGTTTGTGAAGTGATAGAAAGTTCTGGCCCTAACCGGCAGACTTTACCAGAAATAGTTGATGTTAATGGGGAACACGAGCAAGATTCGTCGTGTTTTGTCCCGCAGGAGTTAGATGTTGAAGTAGTAACGGAAAGTTCTGGCCCTAACCGGCAGACCTTACCGAAAGTTATAGTGGTCGGAGTAGCCGACCCATCCGACATAAAACTCCAGTTTAAACATTGCGAAAGTATTAAGGAGAAAGAACACGAGAATTTTAGTGATAGCCGGACACGATTGGTAGAAAAGCACGCAGATTACAGCGCGTATGAGGTTAGAGCTGACGTTATACGGTCGGACGATAGCAGTGTGGGTTGTGCAGATCCAGAGGAAGTAATTGCAGAGACTACTGGGCACATTTCTCCAGGTAGATTGGCAGATGAGATCAATCTGACCAAAGAGGAATCAACGAAGGTGACAATTAGTGAATTGATAGCGAAGCAACACTCACTAGTTGACGAGTTACAGGAAAAGGTTTCGGTATTTGAGGCGAAGCTACAGACTAAGCCTCAGGACAAATGTGTTGAAATTAAAACTGTATGCGAACAAAGGCTGAAAAAGCCGCCAGATAAGCTGGATTTAGGATCAAAGCCGGATGGTTTTTTCTGGAATGACCTGGATATAGACGAGGATTTACTGTGGGAAAATAAAGAAACAGTCGAGGACAAGTGTAGACAGATAGTATGTTAATATGCACGACCTACAACTAAACGTGTTGATTGACACCGGTGAAGAATTGAGTGCTGTATCTGGGAAAATATTTGAGTTACTGAAAGACAGACCTGGCATCGTAGTTATGCCAGTAACAGGAGTGAAAATTATCGGTGCTACTGGGAAGGCCAGTAAACCGGTCACAAAACAGATTTTTGTCAACCTCGAGATATGTGGGGCACGATTTGAACAAGAGTTTGTCGTCGTGCCAGACTTAACTACGGAAGTAATTATCGGGTTAGATTGGCTATTAAAGTACCGTGCAGTGATTTATTGTGAAAGCAAAACTTTGACATGTACGTCACAAGATAAAACAATAGTAGTTAGTTTTGACGAGGCACAGGAGATGGTGTGCATAGGCAATACCAGCCTATACACATTGTTAACTGGCCAGATGCCATTGATGTAGGTAAAAATTTGAACTACTGTAACGTGAGAAATCTCGGCATTGACAATAGTGTAGAAAGTGAATTGGAAAGTATTGTAGACGGTGTGTCAAACGTAACACACGAACAAAGACGAGGCCTGTATGAAGTAATAATGAGGAATAAGAGTGTGTTTTCAAGTAAAAGTTTAGTGGAAGAGATAATTCCCTCCACGGATTGATATTAATGTTGGTGTGAAAATAGATTGTTTGCGAGAAATAATGAAGCTAAAAGCCGATGCTCGCATACGTCGTCATGACGCTAAAACGCGTTTTGCTAAGTTTGCAATCGGAGACTTAGTACTTGTAAAAGCTCATGAGAAATCGAGCGAGATAGACAATGAAATCTCTAAATTTAAGTTTGTTTATAATGGACCATATAAAGTCATTGGTATACCTCACACAAACGCTTATTGCTTAGAGTATCCAAGCTCTGGAAAACTATTAGGTATACGGAACATTGTAGACTTGAAATTGTACCAACCAAGAATTGATTAATACCAAAGAATGGGTAACTTGTACAGGATGTAATAGACTGTAAGATTTAACGATTTGCTAGGTTGCCATGCTTTTTCCTGACCAAGAGGCCATTAAAGAAGTTGTAATTAATAAGTAATTAATTTTGATTGAATGATTTAAGAGTAACTGATTAGTAATCAATTGAAAAATCCAAGCTGCTAGTTTAAGTTTTCAGCTGAGTCACAGTAGATTAAGGAATGTTAATATGATTTTGTAACTAGCTCTAAGATTTCATGGATGTGTGTTTTACTAGTCATTGCCGATGTACTTAGACGCTGTTTTAAGTTTCAGGCTAGTCCATGCGTGTGATGATGGACAGTGTTAAGTTATCCACTGTGATAGTATTAATGGACTCCTTGAGATTACTCGGGAGTGAGTTTTTCCGAAAAAATTCAGTGAAACGGACGTTCTGGAAATGCTGTTACACAGGCGAGTGAGATCAAGCGTGCCGCACAGGCGGGCGCAACAGTACTGGCGAGGCGGAGCCGCTGTCGGCTCTTGTGCCGCTATCGGCATTCTTTGTACTTGCGGGTACAGAAGGCGGAGTTGTTTTTCTTCCTGGACAGCTGATGTGAAAGAATTCTGCTGTCAATATGTATGTTTTTTTCGATCTGCTGTGTATTATTTTCTTGTTCAGCGTTAAGTGGACTCTCATGACAAGAATATTAATTATAAAATGGTTATATAAAATGTGTATTCTATATAATTAATTATTAATTTTCGTATTTTGATATACCTGTTTTTTATGACCATGTACTCTGGTTAATTTTGTAAATAGTATTCCACTTCATGATACTGTTAGGAAATTTACTGATTTGGAATAGCTGAACCATTTTCTATGTTTTCTATGAATTTTAATATGTTGTCAACCTCTTTTCTTTTGTGTAAGATGACAGACTGGAATAAGGTTAGGAGTGTCTCCACTCAATAATTATTGTCTAAGAATTGGTTTATGGTTAATTAGCCTAATGCTAAATTTTCTTGATATTTTGAGCGTATGCATTTCCTCTGTTTCTTTTCCTTTTTGGGACATTTTCTGAGTCTGTTTAGGTTACACGAACATCCTCAGAAATGTGGCGCACGTGTAACGCCGGAAATGCATATCCTCGTATTTCTATCTATTGTACTATAAATTTTATTCCCTTATTTTGTTCCCTGAAGATATGACGTTCATGTGTCTTTATATATTGTAATTATATATATATTTATGTCGATGTATAATTGGTTTGTTTTGTAAATATTATTTGTATTTTTACACTGGGTCTGGCCTAGGGAAAACTATGCTATCGAACGACTACATCGGTAGGTCGTGTGGAGAACCAAAGTGTTTAGGATCTTTGGGGGTGTTAACGCTGCCGCATGGAGCGCGGGCAGAGGGAGTCTGGTGGGAGTAGGGCGGTGGAGCAGGTGTAGTGTGACGCTCCCGCGAGTTGCCGCGGTTTCGGGGTTGAGCAGCATGTAATTGCGCTTGACTTGCTATGATAGTTTCTGACACGGTGTCGCGGACTGGAAGCATTAGCTGGTGCATATCAAGATCCCGTTTCGCCAGGTGACCGTTTCGAGAAGAAGACGCACCAACATCCAGCTTCTGGAACAGCGACAGCCGACAATGAGTGACTGTCGCCACCTCCCCGATCGACGACTGCAAACCTTCAATCAACGAACAAGGAAGACTAAAAGCATGTAAAGTTTTAGAACTGTATGGCAGACCTCAGCTTTTCAAACTATTCCATTAGCAAAATACAGCAACTTGGCATGAACCTTTATTGCTCATTGTCCCAATTGCATTACCAAGCAGGGTAATGCAATTCCTTTTCCGGAATGAACCCGAGTGTCGTTGAAATTCAAATGCCAGCATTAAAGTAATATCATTCCATTTCACTGCTTTAATTTCAAAATTCAGTTAAAGTATTCATAGCTGGCTACAATATTTAGATTACTCAAGCACAAATTAAGAGTGCGAGTTTTGTTACCATATTTTAGATTACCTGTGATTGCAGCTCAGCTTGATACGTACTAAATTTTACTATTGTTAATTGTTCAGAGTCATTTAATTCAAGTTCAAAGTTAAATCTTTTATTTCTAAATTGCGTAGATTCAAGCAGCTTTTGAAATGACTGTTGAAGTAGCCCAAGACTAACCTTATTTTCTTGAATTTCGTAGTGCTTCAGAAACAAAGTTCACTATTAATTTCAGTCACTAAATTAACTTTCAGTTTTCTGGTTTTATTAATTCTTTTGCTAAATTAAGTCAGAGTGTAGCGAAATTTATTACTTCTGACAAACATTCAGTATTCATACAACACGTGTCAACCTTCAGTTGCCACGCTTTTAGTGCTAAATATATGTGCATTAATCTTTCATTTTCATTTATTATAGTATTTGTCCATGGGACTGGCGACCGTAAGTTTCCCCAAACCTCAGATATCTAATTAACGCCAATTAATTGTTAACGTAACGACCGCACATTTACTTTCTTTATTAACTTTACCCTTTTCAAAATTAATTTGCACCAATTTCATTTGCATTTTTCGTTTCATTTGGATGTAACCCTTTCCTCCCTCTTTACCGACAGTTTAACTTTGGTGACGATTGCTTTTCCCAAATATTCATTACGTACACGCGGTTTAATTTTTCACTGTCATTAAGGACGATAAGTGAGGGGGAGGTTACACACTGTTAAGTCCCATAGTGCTCAAAGCCATTTGAACCATTCGATTGTTGATGGGTGTGATTTCTTTGACAGATTTGATGATAGATCTGTGTTCGAGAAATGCAATGCCGAAGATTGGTACGCCTTTCTCCACCTTTTGTTGTATTTTGGTCTTGAAGATTCAGTGGTGTCCGTAATGCAAGGTTTCATTGTCAGTTAGTCGTGGTTCTTGAAGAGCAAGGATGAGAATTTTTTGTCGGTCGATTTCTTATGTGATATTATTTAGTTTTCGTGTTTGGTTCAATGTATCGATGTTTAGTTTTCAAATGCATGTTTTCTGCTTGTAGGGAAATTTACCAGAGGTCTTCGATATTCTCTGCCGTGCCAACCTGGACTCCCCAGAATCCGAAAATCCAACTGCCGCCTGTCGACAGGCGGGTTGTGTACGACCAGGGGTAAAGTTGACTTTGCTTGCATAGTTCATGTTTGCTTGTGTTTCATTGGTTTGGCCTGGGTGGTTCCAGGACTGGACAGGACCATAGGGTGTTGAAGCCTTTGCAACCAAATATTTTCAGCCGAGCTCATTGAGCTAACAGACGGTGACCAGAGTAGCGGTGATTTTCACTCAGACGTGTCTGGATTTTGGGTTCAACGGATTGAGTAGCCGTTCAGGATTGTGTTAGTATTTGGTTCGCCCCAAATATTTGATTTCCTCGGTACCACCCATATGGGGGAGTGTTTCCCCTATCCGCCACACGTGGTTATTATTATTATTATTATTATTATTACTGTCATTATGTCATCAGAAAATCTGATATGGTGTATCTTCGAACCACCGAAACAGATGTTTATTGTTCGATTCAGTATTTCCATCACATAAATATGGGTTATAATTACGTTACATTGCTGCTAATAGACGTATTTCTCACTTTATCTTAGACAGTTCCTACCTGTTACTCCATCATAGGAATTTATGTGCGCAACATTGTTGCAATGCAGTCGTTCGAATTATACGATTTCTGTAATTCCATTTCGATACCAGACCGTTATAATCGGATTCAGCCAGTCAGTCTTAATGTGGATGTACGACTACGACTCTCCTTATATGCTAGGCTGGGTAAACCACATTCTTAATCGGACTGTTGAATCTATATCACTTATCTATGACAGGGCCTGAATTCTTAAACACTGTGGAAAACAATAATCCAATGTGCTTATTACAAAAACGTTATATGAATATAAATTTATGAACAAACGAGATAACAGTTTTTTTACAGGAGCAGAGCCCCATCCATCATAGCAGAGCGGTGCGAGATTGGTTTCATGGCCAAGAGAGGATGAAGCTGTTGCCGTTTGTTCCACGATCACCGAACATCAGCCAGATAGGGAATATGTGGGCAGAAGTAACAAGGTCATTGCCATGTGGACCTACAAATGCAAGCGACCTTTGGACGAATATAGAAAATGTATGGTGGGAAGTAAACCATCACGCTACACTGTCGACAACTTAATGAAATCAGTGCCCCTACGTCTGCGAGAAATCTTACGTAATGATCGTTGGTGGGTTGGTTACTAAAAGTATACTCGTCCACAAAGACCATATGGACAATTATCTGATACAAAAATGGTTCAAATGGCTCTGAGCACTATGGGACTTAACTTCTGAGGTCATCAGTCCCCTAGAACTTAGAACTACTTAAACCTAACTAACCTAAGGACATCACACACATCCATGCCCGAGGCAGGATTCAAACCTGCGACCATAGCGGTCGCGCGGTTCCAGACTGTAGCGCCTAGAACCGCTCGGCCACGGCGGCCGGCAATTATCTGATAATTCTACTAACATTAGAGAGACAACCAACAATAAATATTGCATCAAATGTGTCTGTAAAGTTTTTTAATGCGATGGGTAGTTACAAACTGAATTTTTACCCAACCCACGTCCTGCGTATTACGTTAAGATGTATTAACTCCATAGTATCGTTAGCAGAGACAGTGCGCTCTTGTTGTCGAGGCTCGCGACAAGTACAGCGATTAGCAGTGCCCACTGCCGCCGCGCCTTGTTTATGTTGGCTGAGCGTGGACACTGCAGCAGACGCTTCGCCATAAACAGAAAGAAATCATCTTGGCTCTGACTGCAGTGAGCAGATATCACTGCCTGCGTGTTCTTATAGTAACCAACGTGAGACTCTACTCACAGATGCCATGGAGCAATTGCAACGGGTATCATGTCATTAGTCATCAGAATATTAACCAGTGATAAAATGTCCACTCTATTTGAATCCCACGAAAATAGGAACCCTCTCACAAAGGAATGTGAGGTGATATCAAAATTTATCCAATATACAAAAATTAACTACAGGGCTTTCACGTGTGCAGTAGTAGCACACAAGGAAATATTATGTCCTGCAAGCGTATATTTCATTTCCTCTTCTCATATTAACGCCCGTGTTTTAGTATGAAGTGAGAAAATGAACACGAAAAACTAAAGTTCCTAAGAAGCCTATAAGTCATTACCTCTTCTCATATCATAACTTTTGTTTTAGTATGCATTAAAAAAATAAATAGTTTAGGGTTCTGAAGCATAGTATGACACCAGATTCTTATCGTAGGCGTTATCGGAAACGCAAAATCAGGGAGCTGTCCATTCTTTTATCCAACAGTCTGTTTCCTTTCATGCATTACTCTCGCTAGGAGATTCTTATTTAAGGACTTGTGGGCATCAAGTTCTTCAGCAGAATAAGCCTTATGTTATTGTGCTAATTACGATATGGAAAAAATGCAACAAAGACGAGTTCCCCTAAAGCAGTGAGGATATTTGCACATGTCTGTATTCAGCAATGACTGCCAGCCGCCACAACACTTCACAGAATCCATGCGGCAGACAACACAACTGTGCGTGCGCTTCAGACTTCATTCAGTAAGACGTCAGGAGATGGATGGAAACGTCAAATTAACGACGATTTCCGAGTCGTATGCCATCCAGAATGAGGTGTTATTAAGGTAGTTGAGCGTTCTAGCAATTACACTTTTATAATTCCAATATGAGTATTCCGATAGCCAAAAGAACCAGTTAGTGTGAAACCATCGGGAACTGCATGGGAACTGCATTAATATCAAACTGCAAGATCTTGAGACAATACATGGACTCTTCTCTTCGCTGGGTGACCTATTACTGTTATTTAGTATCCTCTCCGTCCTAGTCGTAATGCAAATGGAGCTTCAGAGGCGCTTTCCGCTATTCTTGACAAATATCAGCAACTTGTAATCACTGCGAGTTACAGTTGCGTGATGATATAGGTTCAGGTTGTCAGTAATTGTGGTGGTGTTATGCTGTCAAACTGCTTACAGTAACGTTAATGGTGGCGACATAATTTAGCGCTGACTACCTACTTTAGTAAAGATAGTGTTGTGGCGTCGTCGCTTCTCTTTATTTGGCTTCAGTTTGAGTAATACAGTTTTACGAATATAGTACACCATTCGCGAGCTGCTAGTGATACAGTATGACTACAGAGATCATCGTGCGGGTATTACAGTAATTATGCAATGAATTGCTTAACAAATATCACCCTCAGCTATGCAGCTGGAATGACTCATTACACAGATAGTCTATGTTGCATTCGGTTAAGTGATCATTTTGCTGCAATCCCGCTTCTACTGTTCATAAATACTTGTATACTTAAAAAATGACTCAAATTGCTCTGAGCACTATGGGACTTAACTTCTGAGGTCATCAGTCGGTTAGAAAATAGAACTACTTAAGCCTTAATAACCTAAGGACATAAGAAAATTAATCAGGAGCAGAATTTTCTTTCACGATATCTAAAACAATCTGACAGTGCTAATGTTGTTTACGAATTCTACGCCCGTAGAAACCCACTGGTTCTAACGATGTCATTAAACCATTGTAGCTTTAAGTATACTCTCATCTAGGAATGAATTGCCTTGACGGTTGATCGATCAAGAGCGGGAAAGGTAAAATTTTACGAATATATGACGAGAGAGACAAGTGATTGAGAGAGGACTTCCCTATCAATACAAGTGCCTGAGAGACGACTTTCCTATCAATCTCCTGGATTGTTTTGTTTCTCCAATCAACACAGAGCGTTATATGCAGTAGCACAGGTGATGTAGTTTTGTTGCTCGATTTTCTTACATTGCCACCGAAAGGTGTCTCAGTTGTTGGCAACAAATTCCAGCTGTGTTGCACACACCCCTTTGGGCAGAATTAGTAGCCCAATACACACTTTTGGAGCTATCAGATGTAAAATATTATATTCACACTACTCTTTGCTCGAGTTTACGTCTTTTGGTGGGGCTCAGCCTTTCATTTCTTCTTAGGAAGTTAACGATAAAGGCATCATAACACGTCACCAATAACAGTACTGCATACGAGTGCTCAATGAGCGACCTGATGACGTTCAATAACAGTCACTCCATGATTGTTGTTGTTTCGAATTACAGCATGCAATACTCCTACGGCAGACTTCTGAACTTTGACTGTTGAATGCATATGTCGCATGTTGGTAAAATCTATCACATATATCAGTAGTCGAGACTTCCTTACTGTGGAAAATCATTCATGCCAGAAAGATCTTTGTTGAAACAAGAATATCTTTTTTCTTGCATATTTTTCCCAAAAGCTCTCGCTCCACACGCAGTTCAAATCTTTCTAGTTGCCTTCTCTGCATTCATCCCTCTGTTATACCAAAAGTAAACGTTGTGTTGCAGATGTTAAACCTTTTTCCACTTGCAACTCAATTTTACAATGCAGTATGCAAAATACAATGCTTAACTGCGAGATAATAAGTAGAACTTCAAATTCAAAAATGACAGTTAATACATACACTGACAGCGTGGCGCCGTGTTCACATGGCCGGTGGCCGGTAGCCGCTGCAGCGCGAGGAAACGCTCGAGCGTAAGCTGTTATGATCGCGACGCAGCCACGAGCTGTCCTGCGGAATTGTTTCTGGAATACATGTTGCTGGTGGGTAGAATGTCAAGCGAATTATCTTCGATGTTCAATCAGACTCATAACTTCAGACGAGGGCCGAAATGTAGTAAAAAAAAAAAAAAATACAGGTTGACGCGAACAGGCGACTATAAGTTTTGAATGCACGACGATTACCACCAGATCACAGGCTCACACAATCCGAGAACACCTCGGAAGTATACAACACTTCCTTCTAACACTTCCGCATCTTACAGTGTTGCCAGATTGAGCATATGGCCGGACTTAGAGTTGTCAGGGGCGGTCAGTTTTATTGGCCACCTTAAGTGAACGACTCGGACTTAGTCTCTGTGGCGGCCGGCCGGCGGTCAGTGTTTATACCTAAGACTGTACATAGACATGTGACATTGGTATAACACTGAGAACCTTCTCACTGGTATCTAAACATCTCTCGGTGCTGGACCCACACCGCAGCTATGTGTCATAACGCCAGCAATGGTGCCTAGGTGAACACATATTTCGACAGGAAATGGATGCTGCTGCCTCATGCTTGAAGGTCCTGAACAGACACCTGTGCATGGGTCGGCAGCTGATGGCCGCGTCGTCAATTTGTGGGATCCGCCAGTGCACCTTGACTCCTGGGGGTGTATGCAGAGTTGTCGGCATCGGGCGTTGGGTGATGGGAGGTGTTTTTTACTAGCGATCTTTTGTTTCAACTATATTCCATCGATTTCAGTGACCAATAGGATGCGAATTAAAAAAAAACTACTACCCCATACATATGAAGAATATCGATTTAATTGATTTGCATAAATTTTTTATATCAACATGGTGGTAGCAGTACAATAGTTAAGGAGAGGGTGTGGGTGAGTGGGTGACGTGGAGCACAATAGAATAGCAGGTTAAGTGCAGTACACTGCGTTAAATCGCGTAATTTTTATGTAAATGCAGTACAATAGTTTAAGGGGGTGGGTGACGAAGAAGATTGTGCCAGAAGTGGCGTTAAAAGCATGTTAAATTCGAAAAGTGTACCAGAAAATGGTGGGAGGTCATAACTAATTAATTAATTTGGTATCAAAGGCGGTACAATAGTTCAATGAAATGTGGTGACAGGGAAAACCTCTTAACAGAACAATAGGTTAAGTGTCAGCAAGGGGCCGAACATTAGGTTAAGACACCCAGAGTACAGTGCCGAACATTAGGGTATGCAACATGTTTGCTCCATGTAATTACTCCTTGCAAGATCTGCTATTTCCAAACAGCAGAGAATGATGAGCAAGAGAATTACAACCCCCACAAAATGAATTTTTATAAATAAAAAATATACCCTTGAATTTCCTGTTATGAGATCCTTCCTCTCCACCAATTTCCATGTATTCCACTCCCTGCCTTGAATACGCTAAATTGTTTAAATAAATAACATTCCCCACATTGTTTAAATTGGTTAAGCAATATTCTATACACAGCAATCGATTTCTGGACAAATTCTTCAACTAAATAAATACACTATATTCCATACATTGCTATAAATAATTAAATAATATTCTCTACACTGTCTAAAGTGTTTAAACAATATTCCACACACTGCAACCGTATTCCCTTCAAATTACCGATAAACTGAGTCTTTTTCCTGTCAATTCCAGGAGGGAGGGTGAGAGGGGAGGGTGTTTACCAGAGGGGTAGAGGTTAATTACTTCATCAATTAAAATAATTAGTTAATAAAATTGATAAGGGTGAAGGGGCTATTCCAATATCACAGATCCGAAAGTGTACCTGTAGCAGCGAGGGGAAAGTTTCCTGTGGGGTGGGAGGGGGGAGGGTAGAGGGGAAGGGTGTGGGGGAACAATAGGTTTAGTGCCTGTCACTCAAAAGGAAGGATCCTTTTAGCAGAGCAATAGGTTAAGTACCTGTCAATCACAAGAGAACAACAGGTTAAGTACCAATCAAGGAGAACAATAGGTTTGCCCCTGAATGCATGCCTGCCCCTGATGTAGGCAACCCGCACTAACACAATGGACTCGTACATAGTTTGTTCCACTACTGTGACATCTGTCCATCCTCCTACAGAACACTCTAGGGAAAGGCTTAAGTCCCATAAATAAATTGATTGTTCGTCTTAATACTTAAGGAATACCATTGTTTGTTAGAACCAGTCATAATTCAGTAATATATATTGAACTGCGTGTGTAAGAACACAATTATGGATTGGGACACACATGTTTTGCCTGCTTCAATATGGTGCCTCTTAGTAATACTAATGTCGCATTTTTTGGAGTAATGCTATGTGTTATGAAAACTCACATACTTTACTGGGAGAGGAGGAGGGTTAAAAGTGTATGCAGGGAAGACAAAATTTTTAAGCTTTTCTCCATCTTGAGCGTCTAGGTACCCTGAACCCACCTCAATTCCCCGCAATTTGTGGTACCTTTTTTTCATAATTTTACATATTCACAGTCAATTTAAGTAATTTTGCAAGTTTCTTTGACGATTTTACTTATTAGCCGTATTTCACTCAATTTTACATGTTTCCCATCAATTTGTCGTAATTATAAGGTCCTATTGCCGACATACTCACGCGTTGTTTGTATTTATACTGGGATATTTGCGTGTCCTTTACACCAGCTTACTAAAAAATCCTAAAAATTCCCCTCTTTCCGATTGCCTATATGCATGCATTTTGGATAGGAAGATCATGACAAGTGTAGTAACACTCGCTTCGCACCTAGATGAGACCCAACGAGTGGTGGAGATTGCAACCTCGTAGTCTGGACACATATTCGTTTACTGCTACGGGACATCAGACAGCTTAGCTGCAGACTCATGTAGCGACACACTTAATGGTAACAACGAAGTCTGCCACAGTTCTACACATTCGTCAGACTTCTACTCTATCGTGTAGGGATCTGCAACAGGGAGTTGACATGGGTACAGATTTGATTTCTGTTGGTGCTGTGATTTTTTTTCCCATATGTATATGCTCTTATTGCTTACCAGATTAGTTTCGCTACTTTTGCTTACATCTTCAAACTCTGACACGTCCCCACAACCATGTCAGGACATCTACAAACTGTCGATTTCGGGCACTTTTTTTATCCTAGTAGTAAGTTACTCGTTAGTTGTCAGTGTGTCGAGTGGAATTTAGCATCCCGTGCCGTGATAGTTTCCACTTCCTGTACCTACAGAGTACACAACCTAGAAATATAATTTATAGATGAACAGTTAGCAAGTTATGCATTCAAACCTCAATCGTCTGCTGCTGACGGCTCTACACACACACACACACACACACACACACACACACACACAACTATGCATATTACCAACTGTGAAGTCTCGATGTCAGCTGCTTGTACATTATCGGGCATGGATGTTTGTGATGTCCTTAGGTTAGTTAGGTGTAAGTAGTTCTAAGTTCTAGGGGACTGATGACCTTAGAAGTTAAGTCCCATAGTGCTCAGAGCCAATTGAACCATGGCAAGAGCAAAAAACTCTGAGCATAACGCTTTTTTAGGGGATGCAAGCACATTTAAATTCATCCTGCTAAAGAGCATGGCATCTTCGATGCAAGTTATATTACCGGTATTCTGTACCAATATTGTCTAGATTCCCAAGTAATAACAACAAACCATGGGATCCTGCTGCGCTATCATGCCTCTTTTTATACTGTTAAAGATTACTTCCTGATCATGACTCCAGACAGTGGAATAAAACTTCAGAATTGATAGCACTGTAGATTTATGTGAAATGTTTCAAACCCCATCTGCCTGGAGCTCCATCATGTATAAACAATAAGTTCCTTTTTAACCGCATGTTATACAAATGCAACACTCTCATGTCTACTATATATCAGTACGGGGTGCCGTCCTCCTCGAGACACACGCATCTGGAGAGATCTTGTGCTTTTGGATGGGGCAAGATTGGTGCTGCAGGAAGGATCGGCAATGGCAATGTGGGAGGGATCTGCCAATCTCTGACTGTATCCAATAAATGCGAGAATACCCTGTCACACCCATCCACATAGGGAAAGATGGCCAGTCGTAATCGTAAATTCTGCACTAAGACCTATGCACTGGGAATATGTAGATAACGTAATTGTATCGGTACAGGACGCTTTTGGTATACCTTGGTGTACATGATCGAAAGGACATACTGCACAGTCATGCAGCTCCATTTGCAATGTAGTATATTGTAGCTGAAGAGAATTGGGCAGCATTCTGCTGTGTTATTGTTGACGTTGAAATCACGAAACAACAGTAAAAATTGCTACAATTGGTCGCCCTATCAACTGCAGTGTGTATTATCATACATCACCCCACATCAACATTGTCTCTCCTATACCGTCCATCCACTGCACTGGCAAACTGTTGATTACCGCATAATTACTGACTGACACTACTTGGCTGAGATGCAAAGAACCGTTGCGGGAACACTGATTATCTGCTACTTGTCACTGTGGAGCAAGAGTTTAAACCTAGAGGTCATCACCTTCAGACAATTCCTTGGAAGCGTTCAGTGCTGCAGACTCGTCCTATTTCTATATTGTGCGATCCCTCCACACGTTCTTTTTTTTTTCACCAGTAAGATAACGGTACCTCTTTATTTCTACCTCCTCGCGCGTGTTGTGAATGGCGCCTTTCAGCGATGGTCAACACCGGAACAGTAATCATGTAGACGTGTGTAAAATGAGGAATCAGTGCTCTTCGAAATGGAACACCGAGAAATCCGCTACTCCGTCTCAGTGAAAGATAAGATTAGCTGTATAGGTCATCATCTTCAGACAGCTGTTGGAAACGCTCTACAATGCTGCAAACTCTACCAGGTTCCATATGTTGCCACAAGTCCTATGTTATTTCATAGTTCATAAAAAATTATAAAGTAGACACAGCTTGAGTTATAGCTTGTTGTGGAACATAGAAATGATAGTGTTTTTTTTCTTGACATGTGAGGAGATTGTGTGAAACAGGCTGTGATGATCAAACTGCTTACAAAATTAGGACGCGAGAACCTACTGCTTTTGATGTATTGGAAGAGAGAGACGCGGTAAAATCTGATAGGAGGTTCTACTACAAGACAGGCTCTCATGATTTGTTTCGTGAATGTGAGTGTGATATATCCTCGCATTGGTAAAATGTGACTTGCCATAGTGCACAAAACAGCAATGCCCTCTTGAATTACAGTTTGTTGTTGTCAAACGCAAAAATGATAGTGGTTTTCTCCCTCATGAGAGGAGATGGCGTGAAAGATTGTATTCTCTGATGTTATTTGACGTGTCTGAAATGTTCGTAATACACATGTGCATGACAGTTTATTTTCAGACACTGATTTGAATGCAAGGGACGCTCTCAGGTCATGTAATTTCCCCATCAATCTGAAAAAAATCGCTTGCTGTTTGGGACGAGTATTTTGAATACTCACGGTGTAATATGTATTAGGTGAGCATGATCCACGATTGCCGAAAATATATAGATTCTAAGACTACTGGAAACCAAATCGCTGTGATGAGGGACGTCCTGACTCAAAGGGTCACTATTGTTAACACTGACACTGACGTAGGTAATGGAACGCAACGTTAGTTTCTACTCAACATCTCGATAAACATGTTTTTATAGTTATAATTCGATGGGAGCTGAACAAATTGAACATAAACATCCCAATGACAAACTTATCACCAGTGTCCAAACGCACTGTTACTGGAGAAAATGAGACTAAGGAATCTGAAGGAAGGGGACAAACTAAGACTAGGATTTAACGACTTATCGACAACGAGAGTATAACAGACGGAATACAATCTCAGGCTACGGAAGGAAACCGGCCATGTCTTTGCCACAGAAACTATCACGGCATTTGACTTAAGCTATTTGGTGAAACAGTGGTAAACCAGAATTATGAACGCTGGATGGGGATCTGAATCGAAGAAACGTGAAACGGATTTCACTGGAAGAGAACTATCTGGGCCGAATGGCGATATTTGCTGTAGTAACACTTTGGGTTTCAAGAGGGGCTCGTGGGGTAAAATGCTAAAAAATATTGGTACAGATTTAATAGTGATTTATTACTTAATAACCAATCTTCAATCTCTACTCCTTCGGCCGGCCAGTGTGGCCGAGCGGTTCTAGGCGCTTCAGTCTGGAACCGCGCGACCGCTACGGTCGCAGGTTCGAATCCTGCCTCGGGCATGGATGTGTGTGATGTCCTTAGGTTAGTTAAGTTTAAGTAGTTCTAAGATCTAGGGGACTGATGTCCTTAGATGTTAAGTCCCATAATGCTCAGAGCCATTTGAACCATTTTTCTACTCCTTTAACTATTATAAATGACAATGAGCATTTGTTTATGCACCCATTCAGATCTGAGTGGTATCTTAATTAAAACTGAACTGAATATTTTTTACGAATGCCTTTACACATTCATTTTTGTGTTTGCTCTTCATTGACGCCTCTTGTTGTTATCTATTCCGAAGTTCCCGTTAAGCAGTCTACACGGCGTTGGACACTCCATGTCACATTTTTTGTGAAGTAAAGGCCTCTTTTGAAGAACTCCAACCGTTACATGCCAATCAAGAAGTACCTCAAACAAATAACACAGCCAAAAACGAAGTTTTGTACTAATGATCAATATTCTTTATACAGAAATGATGCACAGCGTAGTATTTTAAAAAGTGTACCCCTCAACATAAAATCAACTAGCGCCACGTTTGCTCATTTGTAGACTATGAAATAACAGAAAACTTCGCTCCTCTGACTTTATGGGAAAACTCCTAACTTAATTCAGCAAAAATTCTGTACCCTTACACATACAACACATATAAATAAGTAAGTGTGTTAATAAGTTCGAAGAAATCTAATTCGAGTATTAAATATTACAAGAAATCATTTTTGTCTTTCCTTTTCATTAAATAATTATTCTTCTACCTAAAGAGTCTTGGTTTTGCGTTATAAAACATCAGGTAAGTATATTTTTTCTCTTTTTTGTATTATTATCCACCGTTATTATTATTCTCATTTTTCTTTCAATATCCAACAACCTTATATGCTTTAATAAGCTATGTTATTTATTAATTAACTCAAAGAATTCTTTATATTCGTTTATAGTTGTTCTTTCTTCAACAATGAAGCCTAAAGTACGCCAATGCAACTGGATTCTACTTACAGGGTTCACCAGACTTATTACAGTCTCACATTTACTGTAACAACAGATTGTATTGACCTCTCAATGATAAGTGCATTTACCTGAGTCGTTTCATTTACATTAAACTTGTAAATATTTCGTTCATGTTTTGGCATCCAATAAACATCAAGTTAGATTTAGTGCCTAAAAGAACATAAAGCTAACCCGAAAGTAAGCATCTTTAGCATTACGTCAAATTAGCCATTCATATTAGCCATTCCTTGAAACTTCCTGGCAGATTAAAATTGTGTGCCTGACCGAGACTCGAACCCGGGACCTTTGCCTTTGGCGGGTAAATGCTCTACCATTCGGTGTCCATTCCTTCTCAAATCCTTTATGAGTGAAATAATAACAATAAGTTCGACTATTTACATTGCAGTTAAGGTAAATATGTTTGTATAATTTTGGAAACTCATCAATTAACGATGTCTAGAGAGTTATTCAAATCCAATCATATATTATTCAGTGCACTCAAACAGTACAAACTCCATTTTAGAAAACCACATCCATTTAGTATTACCACCCTATAGAAAGTTGTGCAAATCCTTACCAGATGTGTCATTTAATAAATTAAAGCTACAAAACAGGCTATAAAGGGAACAAAACAAAATTTCATTAACTGCAGAATGCTGATGTTGAGAGGATGTTCTATTTCCCCTAACACTGCTAAAACTAACGTTTTAATTTGTGGTGAACTCTTTTATCCCGGCAACATTTCGACCAGAAAACTGGTACTTTCCTATAACAAGAGAAAACTAGGGTTCCATGCACAGAGGACAAAGTTTGGAAAGACCACAGTAATTCAGAATGAGTTTTTCATTGTGCAGGGGAGTGTGTGCTGTTGTAAGACCTGCTGGCAGATTAAAACATGATCGAACTCGGGACCGTTGCCACTCGCGGGAAAATGCTCTACTGACTGACCACCCAACCACGACTCGTGTCCCGTGCACTCAGCTTTACTTCCGTCAGTACCTCATCTCCTACCCTCCTAACTTTACAGAAGTTCTCCTACGTAGCTTGCAGGACTATCATTCCTGAAAGAAAGGATACTGCGGAGATGTGTCTTAGCCACAGCCTAGGGGATGTCTCCAGAATGAATATTTATTCATTCCGCAATGAGGACGGTTCATGAGTCGTACTTGGGTACTTCAGTCTTGCGTACTTGCCCGTGAAACGCAAAAATTCTGAATTTGAGTCTGCCAACAAGTACCATCACAGCACTTACCCATAACATACTTTTTGCGGGGCATCCACACCTGCTGGTAAAATTTTTCGTGAAGAATAAATCCACTTTAGTTGTACTTGACTAATACTTTATTTGGACAAAATCGTACATTCAGGATTCAAAACTCATCTTCAGGCGGTACAAAAAACAAGGAAAACTGTGAGGGGTTCTTCATTCAATTAATTAATATTACAAGGGCCCATAAAAATGTGAACATCTAGTTATACCTTGATTGCGTACGAGACAGTCGTAGCAATTATGAAAAAAAAAAAAAAAAAACAGCAAATACCGTATATTAAGTAACTTGCGATATCCCGTACGGATGAAGCATGAAAAGTTTCTCTGATTCAGCCAGTACCACACCGGGTAAAACAGGCCTAGCTGAAAAAAAAAATACATGTAACAAACAATAAGCACACATTGCCATCAGCCGGCCGGTGTGGCAGAGCGGTTCTAGGCGCTTCAGTCTGGAACCACGCGACCGCTACGGTCGCAGGTTCGAATCCTGCCTCGGTCATGGATGTGTGTGATGTCCTTAGGTTAGTTAGGTTTAAGTAGTTCTAAGTTCTAGGGGACTGATTACCTCAGATGTTAAGTCCCATAGTGGTCAGAGCCATTTGAACCATTGCCATCATAATGTAACCTATGAACCAACTGCAAACGACTAGACATGTGGCATGGTCTTCGGAAATTGAAATGAAGGCATATAAGCCGTAGAACGTCAACTTATGAACCTCAAAAGTAGCTTACCATGTAAGTGGCCAGCCCGCCGTATACCGTGGAAACCCAGTAAGACAAGTCAACAAACTGCTGTGCGCATCGCAGTGAGACTCTTGTGTGCGGATATACGTCAGAGTGGCCGCCACCGGAACTAATACAGAGGGCAGGAGGGATCACAGAAGAAATCGTAACCAACAACACGGCCGAACTTCCACCTTCCCTCCCAAACGCCGCCCACCACTAATAGCGATAAAACCACCTACTTTTGCATTGCAGTAGATAAGATAGGCCTAGTACAGAGCAAACAATAAAAGCAAGAAATTCAATGTATAATACAACTGTCAAGAAATTAGAATAATGAAAAGGTATAATGAAATTCTCAAGAAATAAAATCAACAAAGCCATAGTACAAAATCTAAAATTAATTATTACCGCAAATAAAACGTAATTGCGGAAGATATGATAATATATAGAGTATGTTATATTAAGAATACAGGGCTATGGATGCACACAGTGCGAAACCGCGTATGGTGTAACCAACATAATCAGAGCGAATAAAATCTCCAGTAAAGGAGAAGCCAGCGTGACTAGTAAACTCCAAAAAATACTAAATACACACAGAGCTGCAAAGTTACACATTAGTTACTAAGCTGAGGATCAATATATCACATACAACTCATTAAAAGAAAACTTCAACGTAGTTTTGAAAATATTAACCTAGGATTAGAATGTTCTCTAAACCTAGTATGAAAACTTTTCCCTGTCAACCCGACCGTATCTACGCTCTCACTATGGGTACCTGATAAAGTAAATACCAACATTAATACACGGACAAACTACACGCTTCTCTTGATGGACCCAACGTTGCCCGTCATTTTTAGGTACAGAAACGTCAGGGTAACACTCACAGATCTCAAATATGTCCCTAGTTAATCGGGTACTGAACCAAGGTAGCGGATTCTACATTAGTTCTTCTTGGCCACCTCACTGTCCAGCCTGAGGCGGGTACTTCTCTGTTTTCTGTTAATCCTTCTTTATTTCGGTTTTTTTAAACAAAACGTCGACGATCGTAGTTGAATATCATCAGTTCTGCTGTGCCACATACTTAATGGCTTGTAATTCTTTTTCCGCAGCACTAAGACTGAACGCGATTTCTAACATCCTATGGAGCAATGACCTAAAAGCAGCTATTTTATGATTTCGGTCGTTGGACGAGTTATAAATTAGTGTATCAGTTGTTGAAGGTTTGCGACATACATCAATTCAACAGTACCACCCTGCAGAGAATACAAAGATCGAGGTACAGTAAGATGCCTTGAACTGCATGCTCCACAGCGAATTCAGTATTCGGAGCTCGCCTATTAAGAGCTGTATGTATTATATTCATCTGTTCAATATTGCCATCAAAAACCACAAAGACATCATCCACGTACCACTTGTAAAGCAGTTCTCTGTCTTTAAACTGCGGGTGATCAATGAAAAATTTACTTTGCAAGTGGGACATATAAATGTTTCCAACTGTAGTAGCTATCAGGGAACGCATTACTAATCTTGTATTGTGCGCATTATCTCCAAATCCAAAGTAATTATACATAAGAATAATCGCTAACAATTCCATAAATTCGCTAACATAGTCACCCTCCAGATTACTAAAGGTGCATAGGCTGTCTTCAACAGTAAATAAGACTTCATGTATTGCGATGTTAGAGTACATGGTTTTTTTTACATCGAAGGATGCTGCATTAGCATCTCCAGGTATGTCCTGGGCTATCAATGTCATTAATAATAGGCCTAAGGGAGACACTCTGTGAAGTTTGATAGTCACATAGAGGGCAGATGTTGTGGGATTCATTGGAAGAATATGCGTAATGTGAGGCTCTGTGAAACCTTATTGCAGCTCCTGAATATAGGTTTAAGTTATGCTACAGAGTTATTAGTCAGGTTGGGTTTTACCTGCCCTACATTATTGTTAGCTATAAAGCCCTCAACTTTCTCTTTGTATTCTACCTGTGATAAAATAGTTGCTGTTTCACCTTTGCCCACGCTAGTAATCAAGGCGTCATTATCAACTAACTTCTAGTCAATATTCTTAGTAATGCTAACGTCATCATGAACCCAACCACCCTTTGCTAGCCCCCCCTCCCCTACCTGTCTGATGATAGCTTTCTTCAATTTAACTGTAATCTTATTCTTCTCCGCTGGTAGTATTTTCGCCTGGGCTAATGTTGCTGTGGCGTTGGCGATTAGGGATATTGCCTGTTCTTGCGTAATCCACTGCTTGTTATTATGTGCGAAATCCTTGTCTAATTATTTTAACTCTGGCCCAGAGAACTGAATTCTGTTTCGATTTAGCACACTATGAAAAAAATTGAAAAGGAGGTTTAAGTTCGGGCGTCTGCCTCCCGAGTGGTTTCTGCCTTGTCACCAGATATGGAAGCTTACGTACATATCTAGTCTCAATTTCCTGCTGAAATATTTCCATGAGAATAATGACATACTTTAAAACTATGTCAAACGACTCTGCATTCGCTAACACAAGATATGACTGACAAATACAACTTCGTATTATTCTGGTTGTTACATTTGTAATGGCCACGGGTCCCCTTTTGCAAACGCTGTTTTTTGATATTGTCCACGTAACTACGATATTTTCCACAAGTTTTGCTGACTAAAGCATCGAAATACTTAGTAACTAATCTCTAGGCTACAAATTTGTTTATTGAACTTTATTGCGGTATGAGTATTAATTAATTTCTTTCGTAAATTAACGCATGTATAAAAAGCCCCCGTCGCCAGACTAGGCATTCTCTGGCATAATGCACTTTTTGCTGGACATCTACAACTGTTGTCAAATTTTTTTATGATGCATAAATCCGCTCCAGTTGTGCAGATACATCGGGCAGACAGGGAGGAGTTTTCATATTACTACTCGTAATGGTAAGCCAGCTTCAGAGATGCATTTGGCACGCAACTTGCGTAACGTTAAAGGTGACTAAGAAATCTCCCACAGACAGTTATGAGACACGGTACTTAACATCTTGCGAGAGTCAGAAATCATGAAGTGCACGTTTCAACATTCAGACGGTAGCCTCAATGACAAAATCAAACTGAAACATAAATGGGTGCTCAGCAACCACTTGGAATGTATGCAGCGGTCTCCACTGTAACAAACTGTCGAATTTGGTCATCTTTACATCATCTTGGAGGTTACGTGTCATGTCAACTGTATGGTGTCACATAATGTTTTCAAAACTAGGTTGAAGTTTTCTTTTAATGGATTGTACGTAATTTATTGTACCTCAGTTTAGTAACTATGTGTAACTCTGCAGCTCTGTATATATTTAGTATTTTTTGAAGTTTATTATTCACACTGGTTTCTCCGTTAGTAGAGATTTTATTGCCTCTGATTATGTAGGTTACACCATACGTGGTGTGGCACTGTGTGCATCCACAGCCTTGCACTCTTAATATGACGTACCTGTTTATTGACATATCTTCCGTAATTGTGTTTTATCTGTGGTATGTCTGTTTGGCCCCTTTTGTATTTTATACTAAGATTTTATTAATTTTATATTTTGTGCTGTGGCTTTATTAAATTCATTTCTTGACAATTTCATTATATATTTTCATTATTCTTATTTCTTGGCAATGGTATTATACATTGCATGTTTGCTTTTATTGTTTGCTCTGTACTAGGCCTATCTTAGCTACTGGCATGCATAAGTAGGTAGTATTAGAGCTATTAGTCGCGATTGGTGTTTTGCAAGGAATGTGGGAGTGTGGCCGTGTTGTTAGCTATGGTTTCTTCGGTGGTCCCTCCTGCCCTCTACATCTACATACATACGCCGCAAGCCACCATACGGTGTGTAGCGCAGAGTCTCCTGTGCCACAACTAATCTTTTCCTTTCCTGTTCCTCTCGCAGACAGAGGGAAAAACGTCTATCTATACTAGCTTGCCTCAATGACACAAATAGCCGTAATGTAGGTGCAACAACAATAAACGGTTATATACTATGTTCCAAAAGCTGTGTTATTAAGAATAACGATGCCATTTTCGTACATGCGTGTATTTCCGAAGGAACATTGCATCATTCTCCTTAACAATACAGGCAATGCAATATCGTATTTATCCGCCGATATCACGCAGCGACTTTCAATTAAAAAAATGTCGACCCCTGTAAGAGAATTGCATAATGTGTCTACCACTACAGATTGTGACGCAGGAATGACGAAATATGGAATTTTGGGTCTGACCATTAATCGTATACGAATAGCCAAAGCGGTTAAGGCGACTGCTCCCGTAAAGCGAGAAATCCGAGTTTGAGACACGGTCCCGCGCAAGTTTTCATTGTCGTCATTTCCTTATACAGCTAACGTTTCGCAGCTGCGAATTCATTTCACGTAAACAATTTGGGTACCGACCGGCAGCCGTGTCATCCTCAGACCATAGGCGTCACTGGATGCGGATGTGGGGGGGGGGGGGGCTTCATGGCGGTTCGGGAGGAGTTTTTTGGTTTAAAAAATGTAGTTCCTGAGGAGGGACAAGAGCCTTTTCAATAGTTGCAGTCTGGATGAGTGAAATGGCCACATATAACATCAGCCATCACGGCCTTGCTGTTCTGGTACTGCGACTGGCTGAATGCATGCAGCTCTACTCTAAGTGATGATGGCAACCTACTGCGCATTATATTCCGGAGGGAACACAGTTCTCCATTCGGATCTCCAGACTAGCTACAGTTAAGGAGGTGAAGGTTAGATTGGAATGGGGGACTGTAAATCGATACTAAGAGAAGGAAGTGGTGGAAAAATAGCAAGTGAATATGGACTGGTGGAAAGGAATGAAAGAGGAAGCCGCCTGATAGAGTTTTGCATATAGCATAATTTAATCATTGCTAACAATTTGTCTAAGAATCGAGAACGAATTTTACATACATGAAAGAGACCTGGAGACATCGAAATGTTTCAGATTTATTATATTATGGTAAGACAGAAGTACTAAGGAATCACGAGATACGCTTGAAGCTCTCTAAGGCTAAAGTACAGCAGTAAGGAATAGCTCAGTAGGCAGTACAGTTGAAGAGGAATGGACATGTCTAAAAAGGTAATCACTGAAGTTGGAGAGAAAAACATAGGTACAAAGAAGGTAACTGCGGAGAAACCATGGGCAACAGAAGAAATACTTCACTTAATGAAAGAAGGGAGTTCAAAAATGTTCAGGGAAATTCAGGAATATAGAAATACAAGTCGCTGAGGAATGAAATAAATACGAAGTGCGGAGACGCTAAGACGAAATGGCTGCACGAAAAATGTGAAGAAATCGAAAAAGAATTAATTATTGGAAGGAGTGACTCAGCATAGAGCAAAATCAAAACAACCTTCGGTGCCATTAAAGGCAAGCGTGGTAACATTAAGAGTGCAATGGAAAACCTTATTGTTTCCACAGTGTACAGCCTGAATAACATCGGGGATAGGGTAAAACCTTGCCTCCCTTCCTTTCTCAAGCAATATTTCCATTACATGCCCTTCGTGTCTTATAACTGTCTTCTAGTTTCTGTACAAGTTTTAAATAGCCTTTCGCACACAGTATTTTACCTTTGCTATCTTCAGAATTTCAAAGAGAGTATTGCAGCCAGTATTGTCAAAAGCTTTCTCTAAATGTATAAATGCTGTATACGTAGGTTTGACTTCGTACATGAGTCGCAGGGTTAGGATTGCCTCTCGTTTTCGTATATTTCTCCGGACTCCAAACTGATCTTCCCCGACGTCGGCTTCTACCAGCTTTTTCATTCTCATGTAAATAATTCGTGCCAGTATTTTGTAACCGCGACTTATTAAAGAAATGGTTCCATAGTATTCACAATTCTCAGCACCAGCTTTCTTCAGAACTGGAATTATTACATTCTTCTTGAAGGCTGAGGGTATTTCGTCTGTCACGTACATCTTGCCCACCAGACGGGATTATACTGTGATAGTCGATAGCTCTCTCAAGGATCTCAATACTTCTGAGAGAATGTCTCTGTTGTCAAAATTCATTGCAGTTTGGGAGTAATAGATATATTCACCAGTGTAATATTGTAAGAAAAAAATGATCTGTACTTCTCTCCGGTGAATCTAACTTTGGCACAGGAAAGAGTGAAGTACTCAGCTACAATACTCTTTGTTAATCAGACCTCTGAAATAAAATGTCTCACAGACAGCAGAAATGTTTACAAATGTATATTAAAAATGTTTCACCTTAACAACTCCTTCTATACCATAGAGGATTTCTCGAATCAGTTACAAACCGGTAAGTGGCCAACATGGCGTTTGTCATGAGTGTGATATATGGAACATGGAGCTAAGTAACCATTTCAAAAAGCAACGACCCTGAGCCTCTTTTGAGGCACTCCTTCGATTATCTTCTCGTCCGTCCATTTTGTTCTATTAAGAACGATGTCTTTGGTTTTTAACTGCAAAGAAGTCCTTTATCGAATTAAAAAAATCGTACGTTGTTCACTAAACGACAGTGGGGAATTGCATGGAATGCCGGGCTGAAGTCGAGGAACCGGACAGTGAACTGGGCGCCGTTAACTGTAGCGCTCAAACTGAACAAGCTGAGTCCCGAGAGATCTCTGTTTTTGGAATCTTTGCTATTTCTTATAGATGAGACGTATTTTTACCAAGAACGTCATAATGTGCAAGTAAAGAACATGTTCCTTATTTCATCAAAAGATTAACGTCAGTGATAGCGGTCTACAGTTATGTATATCAGTCCAAAGACCCTTCGCGAAGAGGGCAATAATCTGCGCTTTTTTTCAAGACGCTAAGTACTTTTCGTTGTTTTAGCGACTGCCATGAATGCGGTGTTGTAATTGGGTTTCTCCTTAGGCGCAAATACTTCCTCGTATTGAAACTTATATTACGAGGTGAGTTCAATAAGTAATGCAAAACATTTTTTTCTGAAAGCAGATGGGTTTTGTTCAGGATTCCAATACACCCATATTATTCCCAGGTCTTTTGGCTACGAAATCCTATTTTTCAGCAAAATCTCGCTTCAGTTCGACAGCCTTATACCACATTACTGGGAGGGCCAGTATGCCCGTATGAAACCACTCTCCTAGTCGACCTCCCCATCATCCACGTATTGTTTCCCGTGGAGTGCATCCTTCATTTGCCAAACAGAGGCTCTTTGTGGTCTTCCATTAGGCGGCGAGGAACCCAGCGGGAACACATTTTTTAGTACCCCATATAGTGGACGAGCTTGTCAACACTACCAACAGAGACGTCCAGTTGTACAGTGAGGTGTTTGATTGCGATTCGTCGATCACCTCGGATGAGAGTGTCCGCACGTTCCAACACTGCAGGAGTCACAGATCTCGGAGGCCGGCCGGCACGCGAGAGATTAGGCAGGTTCGCAAGACCCTGCGATGACAAGACAGAAGCCTCGTCCAACGACTGGCCGTGCTTTCGTTCACTGCCAGGTCTCCGTATACATTCTGCAAGCGCCTCTGAATACCTGGGATGTTCCGGTTTTCCGAGAAAGAAGCTCAATCACAGCTCTGATTGGAACGCATCTACATCTATATCTACATCTACATCTACATCTACATCCATATTACGCAAGCCACCTGAAGGTGTGTGGCGGAGGGTACTTTGAGTACCTCTATCGGTTCTCCCTTCTATTCCAGTCTCGTATTGTTCGTGGAAAGAAAGATTGTCGGCATGCCTCTGTGTGGGCTCTAATCTCTCTGATTTTATCATCATGGTCTCTTCGCGAGATATACGTAGGAGGGAGCAGTATACTGCTTGACTCCTCGGTAAAGGTATGTTCTCGAAATGTCAACAAAAGCCCATACCGAGCTACTGAGCGTCTCTCCTGCAGTCTTCCACTGGAGTTTATCTATCATCTCCGTAACGCTTTCGCGATTACTAAATGATCCTGTAACGAAGCGCGCTGCTCTCCGTTGGATCTTCTCTATCTCTTCTACCAACCCTATCTGATACGGATCCCACACTGGTGAGCAATATTCAAGCAGTGGGCGAACAAGTGTACTGCAACCTACATCCTTTGTTTTCGGATTGCATTTCCTTAGGATTCTTCCAATGAATCTCAGTGTACCATCTGCTTTACCGACGATCAACTTTATATGATCATTCCATTTTAAATCACTCCTAATGCCTACTCCCAGATAATTTAATGGAATTAACTGCTTCTAGTTGCTGACCTGCTATAATATAGTTAAATGATACAGGATCTTTCTTTCTGTGTATTCGCAGCACATTACACTTGTATACATTGAGATTCAATTGCCATTCCCTGCACCATGCGTCAATTCGTTGCAGATCCTCCTGCATTTCAGTACAATTTTCCACTGTTACAACCTCTCGATATACTACAGCATCAACCGCAGAAAGCCTCAGTGAACTTCCGATGTTATTCACAAGGTCATTTATGTATGTTGTGAATAGCAACAGTCCTACGACACTCCCCTGCGGCACACCTGAAATCACTCTTACATCGGAAGACTTCTTTCCATTGAGAATGACATGCTGCGCCCTGTTATCTAGGAACACTTGCAGCTCTATTATACACGTCATCTTGAAGACTACGTGTGGCCCCCCACCTACCGCAACTTCATGAAACTACAATTGCTGAAGCGGGAATGTCCCACGATGTCCCACAACAAATTCAGCATTTTTTCAACCGAAATTGGCCGAGAAAAAAATGTGTCACATTACTTATTGAACGTCCCTCATATTTGCATTCGTAAGTTGGTAAGTCATTATCTGATATTAATCTGTAAATCACTTCGGATGGCAGTGCATTTCCCTCCCCAGTGACTCCCCCATCCCTCGCCGCTGACGAGGCAATTACTTAGCGTGGCCGACCAGATTAATAGCTTATTACGTAGCTTTTAATGTGACTTCGTAACGCAGAAGCCGAGGGCGGGATAATTAGCGGCTAATCGAAACAATGGTTACTTGTCTGAGATGGTAGCCCGTCCGGGGTGGCTCTCGCCTGGTGCCGCGGCTGGAGCCGCCGGCGGTGCGAGTGGGTGGAGCGGCTCGGGGGTGCTCGAGTCTGGAGGCGGCGGGTGCGAGCTGGACCCAGGCTCAGTCATCTGATCGCGCGCCCGCCGGCGAGGCAATCGATCGATAGGCGAGAGTCGGGCGCGCCGGACTGGGGGCCGCGCGTGCGCGGGGGCGGCGAGGCGGCGGAGGCGGCGGGGGCGGGCTCGGTCCGGCTGGGCGTCAGTGGACGCGCGCTGGCCGCCCGCCGCGGACCTGTGCCGTGCTCTCCGCCTCCCTGCCTCCCTGCCGCCGCCGCCGCCGCCACCGCCGCTGCTGCCGCCTCCGAGACGCCGACCGGCGTCCAGCCTGCCGACCGCAGGTACTCTCTCTCCTTGCTCTTCTTCAAACAGTCCTCTCCACCTTCCTCGTACGTCCTTCTTGCAGCTACTCACAACCTTCGTCCTGTCATATCATCTTACGTTTACGCCTTTTTCTCTATTCCTTCACACTTTGTTTGTTGCCTGCTACTCTCCCGGTAATTTCGCTGTTTTCCTTGTGGAACTCAGTTTTATGAAATAGACTTTGTTCTGGTACGTCAATAGCAAGCAAAGCTTTTCCGAGAAAGACAAGTAGTAGGGCTATTCAGAAATTAACGTCTGATTAACGGTATTACAAGGAAAGAAATAGGAAGGTTATTCGGGAATTAAGATCAGATATGTCGCGAAATGGAAACGACAGCGAAAATTCGATGAAGCTTTGCAGTGTCTCAAGTACGCCTGTCAATCGCGACATGTCGCTCTTTTCAGTCCTGAGCACACACTGACCGTATAAAGATGCCTAGAACAGTAATTTCTCTCGCCAAGTAAGGGTACCCGCTACGAGGTTTCGCCTGATTTCATGCAAACTCACATAACGTATCTGTCACGCATTTCCTTCTTCGTGACAATTCTCGGCCGCAATGATGCCCTTGCAGCGTTTTCGCCGGGAATTGTTTGATCACCCAGCCTACAGCCCGCAGTTGAATTCCTCCGATGTTCATCTCTGCTGACATGAACCACTGGCTATGAAGATAACATTTCGGCACAGGCAACGAGCTGTAGACCAGCGTAGAAAAATGACGGAAAGCACAGTAAATAATGTTGCAAAATAAGTAAAAATTTTTACTTGTTAGAGGTGTTCATTATTGTATGTCTGCTCTGGATTGTATCTATCTTCTTGAGCAGAATTTTATGAGACTTGTTATTTTACAGCATATTGTATAGTCCTCATTTGACATAGTAATGTAAGCACTGTAGTGTAGCTGCCACTGCCCGGTTTTATGTGTCTGCAATATTTGTCACAGAGCTGTTGTATATACCCTACTGCATTTATTTTTCGACCGTAATCTGGACATATTTTCTTCTTATAGATTCGAGGGTGGCAATATATAATGCCGAAACTAGTAATCCGGTGACTGTGTTTACATTACGACCTTGGCAAATCAATTAGTTTTCAAACGAAGGCTACAATTAAAAAATTATATAATTTTTGTTAATATACAATCTGTATTTCCCTTTTGACATAATTTCTCCACATAGTTGCCACCGATACATTTGTCGTTGCGTGACACCAGAATTTTACACCTTCATCGGAGAAAGGTGTCACGTGGTGCTTCAGCCAGCTGTTGAGAACATCTGTAAGCTCAACGTCAGACATGAAGTGTGGAATAGCAAGCTAGTCCTTCATCTTGGGGGAGAGATGAAAGTCGCTTTTTGCCAAGTCCGGAATATAGCGAGAGTATTGAAAAATCTACCAGCCAAAAAGGCTGAATTTTTTTCTTCGTTCCATTTACAGCGTGGATTCGGGCATTGTCGTGAATCATTCCTTCCGCAATCATCATGCTTGTTTCGGATTGATCTTCGGAGCTTGGTAAGGGTCTCGCAATAAACTCGAAATGTCACAGTATTCTCAGGGGTTACTCTCATGAAATCTGTTGTCAATCTCAGAAAGATTGTTACAATCATTTTACCGGCTGACAGCGACCGCCTGAAGGTTTTTGGGCTTCTTGGGAAAACGAGTGTGCTTTCGCTATTCGAACTGTTCGTCAGTTTCAAACGTTTCGTACCGCACCCATGTCTGGTCTCCAGTCAAGGTATTGTTCCGTAAGTCCTCCCCCTCCTCATGGTAACATTGAACGAATGTCAAGGTACAACTGGTGCTTTCAGTTTTGTGAACATAGGTGAGACATGTTAGTACCCACCGTGGATGAAACAGATGGTAGCCTAACCTCTGCGTAACAATGTTTTTTAGGGGGTTGGGAACTAAAGAAAACTTCACGAGCCAAGATCTCTAAAAAAAACATTTTACTGAACGACCGGTTTGGACAGAACTATACTGTCTTCACGGGATGTAATGATTAAAAATATTACAACATATTGTTCATCAGTGTTGAAAGTCGTTTCACATTGCAAGTACGCTTTCCACTATCTTGGCGATGGTATATATGCAATGTGAAACGACTTGAAACATTGAGGGACAATATGTTGAAATATTTTAAGGAATAAGATCCGTTGAAACCGGACATCCAGCATAATGCTATTTTAGCGGTCTCGGGTTGTGTAGTTTTCTTCAGTTACCATACATTGCAGATGGCCCCATACTGACCATGTCAGGAATATATTATAAGGATTAGCCTGGAAATCTGGGGCAGACCCTCAGAAAGTTTAGAAATTGTGAAGCGACGTCTCGGACATACCATGCAATTTTGTTAAAATGTTGCACAATTTCACGTCACATCCGAATGTCTTCCGCGACCACTTCCATCGCGTGCGTCTGTGCGATCAGCCTTGAATTGCGTGCAGCACTCCCTCATGAAATCGTCACTAATAACCGTATTACCACACGCATGAATAATCGACGATGAATCTTGGCGGCATTGACTCGATCCACTTGCAGAAAGCGAATGGTAGGAGGTACCTCACAACTGGCGGGAGATGCAGTCGGTTGCTGCTCACATGCTGAGAAACGTTTTTCTTGAAAATCGCATTTAACTTTGTAACTGCAGTGTGCTTACTATTAACAACAGAAAGACTCACTATACTCTTCATCCTCGAGCCAGCATTCACTGCTGTTCGATTCTGCGTCAAGTTTGTTTTTCCGGCAGTGTTAGTTGTACGTTAATGCATAACGGTATGGACAGGTTTACTGAAGAAGATTTGGCCCTTTAAATGTCTCGTGTATGGATTAACTGAATGCAGTAGAAGATGGATGCAACGACACTATTCAGAATTGTTCCCACGGCTACGGGAACAACGTTATAGTGCTGTTTTATCAGTGTTGTTGCATTTCTCTGTTTTCTGTTGTTCATTTTGGTGGCCAGATATTACAGGCTTTTACACTGTTGTGAAGGTATTTTCGTAGAAACAAAGGAAACTGCAGAGACCAACTGAGTGAATAATGTTGTTACTCTGTAACTAGCCACCGGGGACAATATGTTCCACGTAGAAGTTGTAGGGGGAGAGCAGGGCTTGACTACCAGTGAGAAGCACCAAGAGGATCTACATTGCAATGTTTATGCGGAGATAAAAAGCTTGTGCAGAAAAGACTGGCATGGACAGCTTCGTTTTCTGACCAAGGACCACAAAAAAATGGCTCTGAGCACTATGGGACTTAACATCTGAGGTCATCAGTCCCCTAGAACTTGGAACTACTTAAACTTAACCAACCTAAGGACATTACACACATCCATGCCCGAGGCAGGATTCGAACCTGCGACCGTAGCTGTCGCGCAGTTCCGGACTGAAGCACCTAGAACCACTCGGCCACCACGGCCGGCTAGAATGTCGGAATGTACACCCATTCTTCTTCAGAAGACAAAACCAGAGAAGATGCTGGACCCTGGTGTCTGGAGTGAAATCGATGTCCAAACTCGCCCCTAAAGGGTCTCATTGGGGCGGCCGAGCCGTTCTAGGCGCTACAGTCTGGAACCGCGCGACCGCTACGGTCGTAGGTTCGAATCCTGCCTCGGGAATGGGTGTGTGTGATGTCCTTAGGTTAGTTAGGTTTAAGTAGTTCTAAGTTCTAGGGGACTGATGACCTCAGAAGTTAAGTCCCATAGTATTCAGAGCCATTTGATCCATTTTTTTCTCATTGGGTCCAGGATGGGACTCTGGGCAGGCCAGTAAACTTCAGGAATGTTATTGTCCACAGATCATTGTCACAAAGACACTTATACGACCATCGGCTCCGAAACATTCTGCTACTGACGGCAGTACGTAATGCTGTAAAATTTATTCATATCCTTAAGCATTTAGCGTTTTCGTAACCCCAGTAACGAAGCCACCCCATAACCACAAGAAACGCCCCCATATCGTAACACATCTTCCTCCGAAGCAATACCCATGCTGGCAGGAATAGTTTTCCAGTCGTTCGCCGAAGCCAAATCCTTCGATCGAGTTTTCACAGGGTATAGCGTGATCCACTATTGCCACAATCTCGTATTCAGCCGCCCACTGTCCACTGGTGTTGCTATTTACACCACTCCAAGAGTCACTTAGCTTTGACTACAGAAATGTATGGCTTACGAGGAACTGTTAGAACATTGTACCCCTTCATTTTAACTCACAACGCACTTTCATTGAACTATTTGTACTGCTGGTAGCATTTTGGAACTCACGATAGATTCCTTCCACTGATTTCATACGATTTTTGACAACCACCTTTCGCGATTCTCGGCATTCCCTATCCGCCAGTACATTAGGTGTGCCTGGTTTTGGTTTAGCTGTGGTTGTTTCTTCACGTTTTCGCTTCAATAAATACATTACCCTCAAGCATGTTATCCAGTGGTATATGTCAGGCGTTCTGAGAGGTCAGAGGACGCCAGCAGACCTATACCTGCAATTGGGAGTCGAAACCGGTAGTCGTCTTTAAAATTAAAAAAAAAATGGAATTAGTGCTGGCATTTCTTTCAAAACGGACAACATCCTTGCCGCAGTGGATACACCGGTTGCCATGAGATCACCGAAGTTAAGCGCTCTCGGGCGTGGTCGGCACTTGGATGCTGTTGCCATTTTCCGGGGTGCACTCAGACTCGTGTTGCCAATTGAGGAGGTACTCGACCGAATAGTAGCGGCTTCGGTCAAGAATACCATCATAACGACCGGGAGAGCGGTGTGCTGACCCCACGCCCCTCCTATCCACATCCTCCACTGAGGATGACACGGCGGTCGGATGGTCCCGGAGGCCACTCGTGGCCTGAAGACGGAGTGCTCTGACAAGATGGACTCTTGCATGATGCTCTGGAGCAGGATCCCGAAGTGAAACTCACGGAGCTCGTTTGATGATAATCAAGAGTGTCCCTTATCCATCTCGTCTCACCCCGACCGTATTCTACAAGAGCTCTTCATATCGTCGGCTTAACACGTATTAACCACCAATACAGCGCCGAGGCGTAAGTTGCAATGCGGCGTTGGCACGTCACCCTTACATCCTATACTTGCTGATGATATTCGGAGTCCGCCAATAACGACGAATTGAGCTTTCATGTCCCGCGGCTTCCCTACACATTTTGTTGAGAAAGGGACATAGTACACAGATAAGCTAGATGGTTTGTGAAGGCAGTGAGAAATCGATCAGCATCGACAACCTTATCTCGTAGGCCAACAGAAACATATATCCGATCAAGTCGGCTTGCCCAGTGACCGGTAAAAAACGTATATCTCTCGTAATTCCCTTGGATTCTGTCCCATGTTTCGGATAAGTCAGTTTCCCGTCTTATAGCTTGTAGTTTACGGCAGGTATTGTAATGTGGAGTTTGATCCTTTGGGGCGAATACAAATTTGAAGTCTCCGCCCATCAATAAATGATCGAATCCGCCGGAAAATAATGGCACGATCTCTTCAGAATAATATTTCGCACGTTCACATCTGTCTTTCTATGCCGGATGGGGCATAAACGCTGACGATACCGAACCCATGAACTGTTTTCGACCGAGCGAGGTGGCGCAGTAGTTAGACACTGGACTCGCATTCGGGAGGACGACGGTTCAATCCCGGGTCCGGCCATCCTGATTTAGGTTTTCCGTGATTTCCCTAAATCACTCCAGGCAAATGCCGGGATGGTTCCTCTGAAAGGGCACGGCCGACTTCCTTCCCCATCCTTCCCTACTCCGATGAGACCGATGACCACGCTGTCCGGTCTCCTTCCCCAAACAACCAACCAACCAACCAACTGTTTTCGCCAGTCCCTGTGCCGAAAGCATATAAGCCTGATCGCGAACTGGAATCCCCTCTCAGACCAGCATCACCGTTCCACTGTCGTTATCTGAGTGCGGCACTGTGTGGGAGGCGTAGCCGTGCACTCCCTGGAACGCACTAGTAGAGATTTCCTCCAGTATATCCACATCTGATGCACATAGCATGTCCCGGAAAAGCTGTTGTTTCACAGGCGATCTAATAGTATTAAGGTTAACTGTAACTCGGAACACTACTGACAAAAATAGACGACGTCAATGGCAAAGAAACGGTATACGATTTGGAACGTGGAATGTAAGGAGTCTGTACAAAACAGGAGCTGCAATCAGTGTAGTCAAGGAAATTCAGAGGTACGAACTAGACCTAGTTGCACTGCAAGAAATCCGGTGGGACGATGCTATGAGCATTGATGTTGAAAACTGTACAATTCTGTATGGAGCCTGTGAACGAGGTCATCTGTTAGGCACTGGTTTCTGCGTCAGTAAGACGTTGGCCACTAATGTTTCAGAATTCGTTTCAGTCAACCCAAGAATATCTGTTCTAACACTGGAAGTAAACCATATTAAGGCGACTTTTGTGAACTGTCATGCTCCCACGGAGGAGAGCGAATGTGAAGTGAAAGACGAGTTCTATGCACAGCTAGAGGCAGTGATGGACGCTATACCAAATGGACACCTGAGGATCCTCCTTGGTGATATGAATGCCAAGGTTGGGAAAGAACAAATATTCCAAGACACAACAGGTAGGCACAGTCTACACAACCTAAGCAATGACAATGGAGTTAGGTTCATCAGCTTCGCTACATCATTAGGGTTGTTCATCTCCAGTACAAACTTCCAGCGGAAAAATATACATAAAGGAACCTGGGTATCACCAGATGGGAGAACTGTAAATCAAATAGACCATGTTGCCGTTGATCTCAGAGCCAAGAGCTGGGTGTTAGACGTTAAGACAGCGCGGGGTGCCGAAGGTGGGAGTGATCATTTCCTGGTCAGAGGCCATTTAAACATACAGTGTAAAGGAAGAACGGGGCCTAAGTTAAAAAGAGTGGAAAGGTACCATGTGGAGAAACTAAAAGATGAGGCAACGAAGGCCAGATACCAGTTGCAACTTAGTAACCGCTTTGAAGCACTCAGTAAAGTGGACGCGAATCAGGACCTCGAACTTATGTGGGGAAACATCCAGAGCTCAGTTAGGGATACAGCAAAGGAAACACTCATGGGAAACCCAGTGAGCAAGAAGATCTGGTTTGGAAAGGAATGTGCAGATGCCCTGGAAAGGAGAAAGGAAGCCAGGAACAAATGGCTGAAGGGGACAAATCTGGCACAGGACAAAGCATAATTTGAGGAGGTCCGAAAGACTACACAAGCAATTCTGAGAAGAGCAAAGAGGAAATACATAAGGAATATCATCACTGAAGCAGAAACAGACTTCAGAGGACAAAAGACGAGGGAAATGTTTCTGAGGGTGAAGTGCCTCTGCAAAGGTCACCAGGCCAAGCAGAAATTTGTCAAAGATTCCCGTGATAAGATCCTGACGAACGATAGGGACATAGCTGAGAGATGGAAAGAGTACTTTCGACAGCTGCTAAATTGTGATGAACCCGAACTGCAGTTTGATTTCCAGTACCCAATTACAGCCGATGCAGACTATCCCCCACCTACCCTGGATGAGATAAAAACCAGAATGAGACACCTTAAACAGAATAAGAGTCCAGGTGAAGATGGAATACAGGCTGAAATGATCCTGGCAGGAGGAGAGAAACTTGCAGAAAAAATACATCGACTGATACAGGCAATATGGACCAAAGAAGAACTACCAGGAGAATGGAAAACAGCTCTGATTTGTCCAATACATAAGAAGGGCGACAAACTGAAATGTGACAACTATCGAGGAATCGCCCTGCTTAGCGTCTGCTATAAGATCCTGTCCAATTGCCTCATACATAGAATTCAGCCAGTGGCAGAATCGGTGATTGGGGAGTACCAGGGAGGTTTCCGGCCAGGACGGTCAACAGTAGATCACATCTTCAGTCTCCGGCAGCTCACTGAGAAACTGGGTGAATATGGTAAAGATTTGCATATTTTATTCGTTGATTTTAAGAAGGCCTATGATTGCATACATCGCAAGAGCCTGCTCAACTGTTTAAGGGAGTTTGGCATAGCAGAGAAACTCATCAATCTGATAAAGATCTGTCTGAACGAAACACATGCAAAGGTGAAGATGGGAAATCGCGTAACTGAGGAATTTGAAATTGTGACAGGACTCAGGCAAGGAGATGGACTCTGGCGCTTCGCAGCCGAACAGGTCCGAGCTGCTATAATGCTAAAGGCAGACTGACACTTCGGCTATCCGTGGACGCTCCGAGGATTGACCCAAACTGCCATACGTCACACTACCTACATCCTCACGTTGTAGTCCACTAAATTCGTCATCTAATGGTCGCAACATTACTTGGATTCCTGCAACCGGGAGAATGATACGACGACGAATAAGTGTCGCGATAAGCAGGTGTAGGCGGCTGTCTAACCGACTGCCAACACGCCCTTGCTCTTCGCTCCGGCCGGCGGGATGTGCATCGGCGCCAGTGGTCGTTTGGCCTGCGAGCAGGTGTATTTGTTGCGTGCAGCTGTGTGACGAATTTACTGCGTGTATTGAGATTTCGGCGAGTAATATGACATGGTACAACAGGTCACACACCGTGTAATGCACATTTGATGCGAATTCCCTGAGACCCATGTGTTGATTAGAGGTACAATGAAACTACCGGTAGAAGATCTAGACGGAACGCAACTGGATTTTCCGTTGTATTCTTGTTTTCTGAAAGTGTCTACCTCGATACTGCACAATGGTTAGTCGCCGAAAATAACGGTGTCCGAAATTACAAAAAATTGACGGCCCTATTAGTGATGCGTTGTTACAGTATGCAGATTATAGAATTCGGACTGTGAGGGTCTTCAACGTTGCGTTTGAGATTCTGAATGACGAATTTTGTAAAATATTGGAAATATATGGAAAAGTACTACCATAGGATGCCGTACTATGGGAATATGTCCTAGGAAAAAGATAAACAGTTGACTGCACAAAATATAACACCAGTTTACTTTATACCTAAAGGCCGGCCGGAGTGGCCGTGCGGTTCTAGGCGCTACAGTCTGGAGCCGAGCGACCGCGACGGTCGCAGGTTCGATTCTTGCCTCGGGCATGGATGTGTGTGATGTCCTTAGGTTAGTTAGGTTTAATTAGTTCTAAGTTCTAGGCGAATGATGACCTCAGAAGTTAAGTCGCATAGTGCTCAGAGCCATTTGAACCATTTATACCTAAAAATAATGGCCGAAATTTAGACATGAACAAACAAAGAGTGAATTATTTAAATCAATGAGTGTGTTAAGCTGTCCTTCAAAATACACTGGTCAAACAGAAAGAAGCTTTGAAATAATATTTCGGGTTCGTGTCCCGGTCTGACACAAGTTTTTATACATCACCACATCATAGTAGATCTGTCATATAAATACACTTTCTTACTCAACATTCCTTTTTCTCAACACATACTAATCGCACAGAGATGGATGATGTGCCGCTAGAAACGTTATTTAACTGGCTTTTGACATTGCATACTGATTTTACGCTAAAACTTACTATTTGTAGAAAATTTTAACATAAAAAAGACTGTTAACAATCATAGGAAAATGGGCATCATGGATGTCCAGCTTTATACCTATATTTTACGAAGCTAACTTATTTATCACGATTAAGAGACACTCCAATTTCATATTATCTTACTGCAAATACCATTTTATTTCTTTTAAAGTACTTGGTAACGGGATAATTTGTGTACAGAAATGTCATAGACAATAACCGTGACAGCTGAGATAGTCCATCATCTGTGCCCGTCGTTCAAGTTGACTTTGGTGAAAGTCTGTACTTCTCAAAAGAACAAAGATATTTCGCATCGTCGTCTTGATTTGTGATTTAACTATTGCTACTACGGCCTAATGTGCTTACGTAAAGTACGAAGTACAATTAAAATCTCAAAGTACAATTAGTTATCGTGGTCTTAGTGAAGTACCAGGTAAGATGTGAACACTGCGTTCTAACCTATACATTTCGAATTTATTTACTTCTTTGTATTCTGTATTCGTATTTCTCATTAAACTCCTCTTCAACAACATGTAAATGTAAATATTACGGTCGACAGTTAGAAATTACTTGCAATAATGCCTAGAAATGTATATACAAGCATCCTTCATAAATTCATGGTTATTATTTCACGTTGTTCGGTTCATTTTTATTGATGTTTTCTCTTCATACTCACAACTACCCTTATCCCAACGGTCATGCTTATTCCAAATACTGTCATTACACTGAGGTGACAAAAGTCGTGTGATAGTAATATGCACATATACTGATGGCGTTAGTATCGCGAACACAAGGTATAAAAGGGCAGTGCATTGGCGAAGCACTCATTTGTGCTCAGAAGATTGATGTGAAAAGGTTTCCGACGTCATTATGGCCGCACGATGTGCATTAGCACACTTTGAACGCAGAATAGTAGTTGGAGCTAGACACGTGGGACATTCCATTCTGGAAATAGTTAAGAGAATTCAATTTGCGACATCCAAAGCGTCGAGAGTGTACTGAGAACACCAAATTTCAGGCTTCATCGCTCACCACTGACAACGCAGTGGCCGACGGCTTTCATTCAAGGGCTGAGAGTAGCGGCGTTTGCATAGAGTTGTCAGTGCTATCAGACAAGCAACACTTCGTGAAACAGCCCCACAAATCAGTGTGGGACGTGCGAAGAACGTATCCCTTTGGACAGTGGGGCAAGATATGGTGTAAAGAGGCTACGGCAGTAGACGACCGATGCGAGTGCCGCTGCTAACAGCGTTACTTCGCATGCAGCGCGTCTCCTGGGCTCGTGACCACATCGGTCGGACACTAGACACTGGAAAATTGTGGCCTCGTCAGATGAGTCCGGATTTTAGTTGGTAAGAGCTGACGGCAGGGTTCGAGTGTGGCGCAGATCCCAGGAAGCCATGGACCCAAGTTGTCAACAAGGCAGTGTGCAAGCTGGTGATGGCTTCATAATGGTGTGAACTATTTTCTGGTGCAACTGAGCTGATAATTGACTGGAAATGTTTATGTTCAGCACCTTGCAGCCACTCATGGACTTCACGTTCTCAAACAACGATTTCATGTAATCGGATCAAAACTGTTTTGCGGTTGGTTTGAAGAACATGCTGGACAATTCGAGCGAATGGTTTGGCTACCCAGATCGACCGACATGAACCCTATAGAATATTTATGGGACGTAACGGAGAGGCCATTGAGTGCATAAAATCCTGCTCCGGCAAACTTTCACAACTGTGGACGGCTACAGAGGCAGCGTGGCTCAATATTTCTTCAGGGGACTTCAAACGATTTGTTGAGTCCATGTCACGTCGAGTTGCTGCACTAGACGGGGCATAAGGAGGTCCGAAAGGTTATTAGGAAGTATCCTATGACCTTTGTCATCTCAGTGTATTTAAAACTACAAAAGTGCGAAAGTTTCACGGGGTCCGTTGGTACCTGATACAAATGAAGTCAAGGTATTCTCAGGTAGCGAATTAATTCCTTTATATTTCGTACATCTGTGAATTGTCAACAGTGTCTCTTCTTTCAGACATGAGTGTGATTATCACATTATCTCAAAATCCAAAGAAAATCAATGTGTGCGTAGTCCTAGACGTTCCCTCCACTACACCAGGTAGCACATTTCCACAGTATCTCTTCAAATTGGAATTTAACGGCTTTGACTTTTTACATACAGTTCAGTATTCAGTGTGGAAATAGTGATTAATAGTTCGAATGGATACTATACACAGGTCACATAACGAAACGCAGTAAGCGCGTTATGAACACAACTTGTAATCTAATCCCGCCACCTCTCAGTTAATGTGTTTTCAGGGACTGTGAAAATAAAGTCTCATTTTACCCTTTATTAAAGTAACTTTGAAATATTTAATTGATCTCCGCACTCTAATGCACTTCGCGTTAGCTCTGCGAATCATGTACCCATTCTTATTTTACTGATGGCCAGGAAAGTACAGGAGGCACTCTATCTTGAAATCCTGCTCCCTACTTTCGTCATTCAGGCTCCCTGGTGGGAGGTGATTGTGTTCCCTGAAGTGACAGTCCTGTCGACGAGGAGATCATCAGCGATGGAGCGCAAGCGCTGCTTGGGAAAATGTACAGGATACCGCACAAAGTGGTTTACCCTGTTTGAACTTTAATAACTGAGAAGGTATTAATGATAAGCTGATCCAGTTGTGATTATATGAGGCTCTCATGAATAGTGTGCATATTTGTTTATTTTCAGTTGGCAATAACCACATAGTAAATAACGAAAAGGATTGAACCTGTCCCTGGAGCACAGAAAGTGTATTTTCAAGCGTCTCTGGAAATTCGAGAACTTGAAAAAAGTGCAGGACGATGGCGGGCAGAGTTTGATGCTGCGCCACAGTCACGTGTAACGAGAACAAAATTACGCGACCAGTTTGAGAGAGAATAAACTGTACGTGATCTGAAGAAGGGACTGGGTAGGAGGGAGGAGTCATTAGTGGAGGAAAGACTAGTGGACGCAACGGTACAAGCTTTCACAAGATCTCTAAATAAGTCCATACGGCAAGCTGCGCGTGATCAGGTGTAAGTAAATCAAGTGTTTACCGCATTTCAATGGAAGCCCTGGACTGATGTCGTTGTTCGGTCTAACGTGGCGACGTTTAAATTGAATGGAACCGTTGATCGCTATAACTGTGTGTACTGGGCAACAGATAATCCCCATGTTATGGAAGCTGTTAATCTTCCTGGATTGTCAGTGTGGTGCGGCACGTCCGTGAGAAGAACTGTAGGGCCATTCCTTTTTGAAGTCACAGCGACAGGTGCAAAGAACTCTACCTTGTTATAGGAACGAATTGTACCAGCTGTTCACCAACTGCACCGAGATGAAAATCGTATTTTTTTCCCAACAATACGGTGTACCGTCACCTTACCAACGTTAAAAGCGGCAATTCCTGGATGAAACATTTGTTGAGAGTTGGATAGGCCGATAAGGGAGGCCTCCATCTCTAACGCCGTTAGATTTCTTTCTCCGTTTGGGGATGTTCGAAGGACACCTTCTATGCCACAAAGCCATGTACACTGGATGACATGAGATAGGTGATTGCGGCTACATACGGATCCATTCCAATGCCAGCTGTAGCACATGTGTGTCGATCTGTTCCGCAGCGTTGCAGATGCCGTATTTTGCTGGCGATGGAGGACATTTTGAACCTTCAGCAGTAATACAGTATCTCTAATGTCTTGATCATCTATGTGACTTAAAAATTTATAGTTTTTGTTATTTTTCTTCGAGAAACTTCAAACACTGCTAATATTTTTTTGTTTGTAAGGAAATTGGGCTTGATATTTTTAAAGTAAGCATCCTAGCGTTTGCTGTAAGTGATTTGGGAAGACCAGGGAAAACCTGAATCTGGATGGTCTGACGACGATCTGAACCACCGTCCTTCAAAATCGAGACCTGTGTCACCTCCGTCAATGAAATTGACATAACTTCACATTTTAATGGAAACTGACTGGATTTACTAACCTTCGATACTGTTATGTTTCCTGACGTGTGGAGACATTCACACTATCCCCCTGCTTCCAGTTTTCGACGCCATTGTAAATGACTGTAATGCCGACACAGTTCATTCTCAACAGCTACACTACCAGTTCGATCCCGTTCGTTATTAAATACCCTAAAGATGACGTTATATGTGCAGCGAACTGTTAGTTCATCCGTAGTTAGACCACATCATGTCAGACAAATGCTAGAAATCATTAATGGCCCTAGATCACCTACGACGTCTTATTCCAGCGTTTAGAGAAAAATGTATTCATCTGCTAGTAATCACATCGCTGCACCATCCTATTTATTACATTCTAGTGTACCTTCAAGATCATCCTGTAACTGATAAGGATTACAGTACGGAAAATAAGAAGTGCATAGCGAAGTGTGCAGACAATTCGCCTCTTGTATTGGCGTCTGGTAGTGGTTGTAATGTGATAAAAGGTAGACTGTGATACTGAGATGAAGAATGATGAATATTAATCACATTAGATATATTTCTTGCTCCATAGACCCGTAATGAAGGGATTCTCGAGGGCATGAAACATCTTAGAAAAAGCAAAATTCTCCTGGGCACGATGGGATCAACTAACAGGCCAGTACAACGTGTCACACAGCTCGCAGAGCACATGGGTGGTTCGAAGATGAGTTTACCGTATACGCCTGGCCACCAAACTCCCCGGATTTAAACCCAATCTACAATCTGTGGAACCACCTCGATCGGGCTGTTCCCATCATGGATCCTCAACAGAGAAACCTAAGCGCAACTCGTCGTGGCACAGCAGGCGGCATGGCTCCACATTCATGTCGGTACCTTCCGGAACCTCACTGACTCTCTTCCTACACGTCTCGCGCTGCAGAAGATGGTTATTCAACTTTTGACAGATGATCACATTAATGTGACTGGACAGTGCATACACGTCTGGGAATTAAAAATGCAACACCGGGTAGGATATAAAATAACGAAATTTTACTTATTATGCACGTGTAGGATAGCAGGAAGAATGCATTATTAAACTTGCAGGCGATCTGGGAGTGTACAGTGTGCGAAATTTCGTACGTAGAGCTGTCACCTCTTGCAACAACCTGGCTGGTCATCCAGTGGAATACAGCTTCGATGATAGACACAGGTACGCTCTCCCATGCTGTTTCACCTCTGTGGCAGTGTCTCAACAATCCACAACCAAAATTATTCAGTGGGTGAGAGATCTGGAGAACATCCTGGGCAGCGCAGTGATCGAACATCTCTGTGCTGGTTAATGACAGCACGGACAATATATGTGGTCTTATTCATGGATAAAGTCTGGGAGACTTCGAAGGCTAGCTGTAGAGACTAAATTTCAGACTTTATAAAAGTAACGGCTGTTCTCCAAATGATGCTCTACGTTAATCAAAGGTGATTACATCAGGTACTGTGCTCTTTTGCAGTTTGGCGACGATATTTCGCCCACATGGGCACGTCTCTCGTGATGCTGTAAGCAGAAGTGACACTCGTTTGGAATGAAGACGTGCCATTCCAGCGTCCTCTATTGTCGTTGGGCGTACTACTGTCTGCACGCATCTGGTGCCACGTCGAAGGAAGCGGCGATAATGGTCGTCGCACTGCCCTTGTGAATACTTGTCTTGCTGCAAACAACCTAGCCTGGTTGTATGGCCTTGCACAGCTGAGTGAACAACGTGTGTATCCTCTCGGGCGCAAGTCGAGTGGTGCTGTTTGCTAGTGCATGGTGTTTAGTTTGAGCCCCCTGAACACATCGATTCCGTATTTGCATAACAGTCATGGAATCCGGACCAATGAGAGCAGCAGTATCGCAGAACGATAAACTGCAATCTCAATAGGCCCCAATGTTGCAATTGACAAATTCCAGTACATGCTGGTAAAAGTTTTCTTTGCTCTCAGACGAGACTTAACGTCGTCTTCTCAGAAAGAGCTAGCACCCAAACGCGACTTTTGAATGAGAAACCCATTGCCTCATCTTTCTTTACGTACAAAGTGATGGTCTAGTTACTCCTATTTATTTTGTGTTCAGGCCTGAAATGCTTGTCATTTTAACCAACAGCAGGCATTGCCAGCAGATCCAGACACCTAGTGAATGTCATGCTAATTTGACGGTTGTTTATGAAGACTGTATAACGCTGCAATCTTAATGGACAGTCTTATATATGTACAAATGAACTAATATGCCTATTTCCGTTCCATAGTTCCTAAGTGAACTGGTAGTGAAGGATGTGCTATAGGTAAAAATATTAAATATATTTTGGTATAGAAATTAAAAAAATAGTTATCAGAAACATAGACGTAAATGTATATATATTAAATTGGATAACCCCTGGGATATTATAGACCCACACAAAAAAAGAAGAAACTCATCATACTACTGCGTAGACGAACTGGCATGGACAACCTATTAGGATGGTGCATAAGTTCGTTGCATTTTTCCATAAATGTAGAAAACGCAACAGATACACATAACAGTGACTTTACTCATCAATAATATATTCTTCTTCACACTTTACAACAGTCTGCCAAGACTAGAGTAATTTTTCGATTCCGTGACTGTAGAAATCACGTGGTTTTGAGGTGAACTACTCATCTAGCCATGTTCGGAGTATATTTTCATCCAGAAAGGGAGTTTCTTGAAGGTTGTTCGACAAAGAATGGAAAAGGTGAAAATCTGAGGACGCAATACCAGGTGACTAACTTGGGTGCCGAATGACTTCCCAATCCAACTCCTGTGTAATGTTAGTCTAGCAGAACGTTGACGGGCGTCCCAGTGGAGTTGCATCAATTCACGCCGTCTTCCTGATCGTTGTTGTTAATTTACATCTACAAGACGTCTCATTTGTTGACAATAAATGTCAGCATGTCAGCAGTGATGACTACACCTTGGGGAAGGAATTCTTAGTAGATCACACCGTTGCTGTTCCACCAGATACATAACCATACCTTTTGTGGATGCGTGCAGGTCTTTGTACGGGAAGTTGATGCTTTGTTTGGGCTCAACCATTTCTTTGTTTTCCTTACGTTCCCATAAAGACACCATTTCTCGTCACCACTAACGATACGGCATAGGAGTCTTCCGTGTTTTTCCAAACCAGTTGATGACGATCAAGCAGAGATGCACATATGGCCAGCTGCTGATTTTTGTGATTTTGGCTTAGAGCATGCCGTGCCCACATACCCGACTTTTGAACCTTCCCCATTGCATGAAAATGTTGCACGGTGGTGGAATGATCACACGTCATTAAATTTGCCAGTTCTCGAGAACAATGACTCGGATTGTGGTTTAATGCATTTGAACGATCTTCAACAAACCCCAAAGGTGTTCCTGAATGTGGAGAGTCATTAATGTCAAAACAATCCTCTTAAAACGAGAAAACAGTTTTCTTACCGTGCTCTGTGCAGTGACATTAACCCTATACCCGGTGCAAGTGTCTCTGGCTACCAACGCTTTGGACACCCCTCTGTTGAACTCAAACAGAAGAATATGTTGGAAATGTTTCGATTTCTCCACCTAACTCTCAATTTTGCAGCGTGCACAGCTTTACTCACTATCTCTAGATGACAAAATGCAGTATGTAAACTCAAATAGCAACAGTAAACTATAAATAAAAATGACAAGGGATAGATCGACCATGGCAACTCGAATACCAACATGTAAAGCAAAAACGCTACGAACTTATGCACCAACTTAATACATTCTAACATACTATAACCTGAATCTCGTAAAACAGAAACGAAACAGTACATGTTAACGTAAACAGATGCTGCTACGATGTTCAAAGTGCTTCTGTCGTAAATTACAGAAATCATAGTTCTGTTGAACCTGTGGCGTGCCGTTCCAGTATCGGTCTGAGTGACCTTATTTTCTTTGTCAGACATCCACTTGACATTCTACACCAGTATAATACATTTCAGAGCGTATTTCATTTCCTGGATCTGTCCTCAATAATTAAGTTGGTGTTTACATTAACGGTGCACTGCGTCCTGCTCCACCGCCCCGTTAAATTACCTTTCCCGTTTGGTGTAAATGAGATAACTAATCAGCGCGGCACACAGAGTATTCGTGAAATTACAGTATTTTACTTTTAGTCTATTCTGAAAAAAAGTCCAGGTCAGAGGAATTTCAGAAAAAAATCATCCTTTCTGTTACGCATAGTGTTATATCAACAGGTAAGTTACTGGTGTACGTGTTTTAAACAGAATAAGAAATATACTCAAAGTTTAATGGGAAATCATAAAGAAATGAGAGCCTGTCATCTTACAGGTTTTTATCCTCCGAGTTTCACAAGTTAACAAGCGTCATTAGAAATGTACATCTTATGTATCTGAGATCGTCTAACCCTAAAGAGATCTGGTCGTATGGAGCAGTTTTGAATTGATTTATATACCTTTATTTGTTCTCGTACATTACGTACATGTTCCCAATTACAAACCAACCACTTTGACCACCACTGCATCCAGAAAGTCAACGTTAAGCGTATGTACAGAGCTAACAGTTACCATATGCTAACTCGATACAGTGTAAATCATTGGGACTGATAAATAGGGTCACATATTTGCAATGTAGTTGCTGCAACGATTTCTGTGGATGCCAGATGTCTTGGACCACTGCGACTTGAAATGTGTAGAACAGTAAGGAAATGGAACCACTACCGATTTACCAACAAAAACTGTCAGACAGGTGGACGTTTACAACGAGGGTACCAAAAGAAAGGCCATTCTGCAAGTACATGATTTTCCACATAAACATGAGAGTGGCAGCCTTTCCAAGTGCGTAGAACCTTATAAACTTTATGTAGAAGCAGATTGTGTGCTAGTACTTATCATTCACATGGCAGCCGATGTCACGCTAACCTGTTCTCTCTCCTGTTTTCCATAGATTTCTGTCTTCACACATTATTTTTAATACCTATTAATTTATTAATTCAAGTCAATTTAATTTTTAACATTCTTCGAGAACATTATATTCCGAAAAAGCTTCCGGTTTTTTCCTCTTTTTATTTCGGTTGGCCCACACACCACTTTCATTCAACGTTGTGCTCGAAACGTACACTTTCACGAACTTATGCTTATATCTGATTACATCTTTCACAGATGAATGCTAGCTTCGCCTGTACACATATACACTACTGGCCATTAAAATTGCTACACCAAGAAGAAATGCAGATGATAAACGGGTATTCATTGGACAAATATATTATACTAGAACTGATATGTTACTACATTTTCACGCAATTTGGGTGCATAGATACTGAGAAATCAGTACCCAGAACAACCACCTCTGGCCGTAATAACGGCCTTGATACGCCTGGGCATTGAGTGAAACAGAGCTTGGATGGCGTGTACAGATACAGCTGCCCATGCAGCTTCAACACGATACCACAGTTCATCAAGAGTAGTGACTCGCGTATTGTGAAGAGCTAGTTGCTCGGCCACCATTGACCAGACGAATTCAATTGGTGTAGAGATCTGGAGAATGTGCTGACCAGGGCAGCAGTCGAACAATTTCTGTATCCAGAAAGGCCCGTACAGGACCTGCAATATGCGGTCGTGCTTTATCCTGCTGAAATGTAGGGTTTCGCTGGGATCGAATGAAGGGTAGAACCACGGGTCGTAACACATCTGAAATGTAACGTCCACTGTTCAAAGTGCGGTCAATGCGAACAAGAGGTGACCGAGACGTGTAACCAATGGCACTCCATACCATCACGCCGGGTGATACGCGAGTATGGCGATGACGAATACACGCTTCCAATGTGCGTTCACCGCGATGTCACCAAAAACGGATGCGACCATCATGATGCTGTAAACAGAACCTGGATTCATCCGAAAATATGACGTTTTGCCATTCGTGCACCCAGGTTCGTCGTTGAGTACACCATCGCAGGCGCTCCTGTCTGTGATGCAGCGTCAAGGGTAACCACAGCCATGGTCTCCGAGCTGATAGTCCATGCTCCTGCAAACGTCGTCGAACTGTTCGTGCAGATGGTTGTTGTCTTGCAAACGTCCCCATCTGTTGACTCAGGGATCGAGACGTGGCTGCACGATCCGTTACAGCTATGCGGATAAGATGCCTGTCATCTCGACTGCTAGTGATACGAGGCTGTCGGGATCCAGCACGGCGTTCCGTATTACCCTCCTGAACCCACCGATTCCATATTCTGCTAACAGTCATTGGATCTCGACCAACGCGAGCAACATTGTCGCGATACGATTAACCGCAATCGCGATAGGCTACAATCCGACCTTTATCAATGTCGTAAACATGATGTTACGCATATCTCCTCCTTACACGAGGCATCACAACAACGTTTCACCAGGCAGAGCCGGTCAGCTGCTGTTTGTGTATGAGCAATCTGTTGGAAACTTTCCTCATGTCAGCCCGTTGTAGGTGTCGCCACCGGCGCCAGCCTTGTGTGAATGCTCTGAAAAGGTAATCATTTGCATATCGCAGCGTCTTCTTCCTGTCGGTTAAATTTCGCGTCTGTAGCACGTCATCTTCGTGGTGTAGCAATTTTAATGGCCAGTAGTGTATCTCCGACATACACTGATGAAAAAAATCGCAACACCAAAGAATAATTAATGTCGAGGAATGATATTTCGGCAATGCATTTGTCCAGGTAACATATTAAAATGGTTAACATGCAAGATCACAGGTTAATGTAAATGTGAGACAAGCCATTGAAAATGTGAAATGGTGGTACGTTAATGACCAGCGTAATCGACAGAACGTTGAATGTAAGCATGCAAATGTGCGTGCAGTGTTTTGTACAGGTTTCGGATGTCAGTTTGTGGGACAAAGTTCCTCTTGGTGGATCAAAACAGGGACGGTTAATGCTGGTTATGAATAACGCTGAAGTTGTCGTTCGAAGATCTCCCATACGTACTCGATTGGAGACAGATGTGATGATGTAGCGGAAGAAGGCAACACATCCACACTCTGTAGACAATGTTAGGCTACAACAGAGGCATGTGGGCGAGCGTTATCCTGTTGGAAAACACCCCTTAGAACTGTGTTCTTGAATGGCAGCACAACAGATCGAATCACCGGACTGACGAAAAATTTGCATCAGGGTGTGTGGAATTACCACACGAGAGCTCCTACTGTCATACAAATCGCGTCCCAGGTGTGTCTATCACACAGACACGTTGTATATAGGCCATCAACTGGCCTCCTGCTAACCAATAGAAGGCCATGACTGGCACCGAGGCAGAACCAGCTTTCATCAGAGAAAACAACAGGCCTCCATCCCGGCCTCCAATGAGCTATCGCTTGACACTACTGAAGTCGCAAATGACGGTCGAATGCAGGCTACGATGCGTCTGTCTTGGGGTAATAGTTTGTTGTGTCGCTGTGGTTCAGTGCTGCACAGATTTCTGCTACAGATGCAGTACGATGTGCCACAGCCATATGCAAAACACGATGATCTTCCTTCTCGGTAGTGCCACGTGTCCGTCAGGATCCCGGTCCTTGTGCAACCAACGTTCTCGTGACCACAGCTGCCAGCAATCATGTTCAGAGGCTGTATTCCTACCAGAATCTTTCTGCAGCGTCGCAGAAGGAACATCCAGTTTCTTGTAGTCCTTTTACTCGACCGCGTTCAAACTCAGTGAGTTGTTGATAATAGCGTCTTTGTCGTCGTGAAGGAATTCTTGACTAACTTCAACTCACCACGTTCAATCTCGTTGGAAGTTAACGCTTATGACCGTAACAGCGTGAATTTAAAGCAAATCTGATTTGCATCCTAATAGCGGCACTACTAGCGCCACTCTTATGCGACCGGCGCAAAATCTGAACAGACATCATCTTTCAGATGTAAAAAGACGCCTACCAACTTTAGTTTATGTAGACAACTCCATCTTGGTGTTGCGATATTTTTTTCGTCAGTGTATTCTGCAATTGTATGTAATCTTACCTTCCTAGGTTGGAGACTTCTTTCTTCTCTTCCACTCCTGTCTCGTTCCTGGTGTTGATGTTCAACTTGTAGTTATTCTCCTTCTCCGTACGTTTCATCATATCTTTGTTTCTCCATCTTGGTGTTGCGATATTTTTTTCGTCAGTGTATTCTGCAATTGTATGTAATCTTACCTTCCTAGGTTGGAGACTTCTTTCTTCTCTTCCACTCCTGTCTCGTTCCTGGTGTTGATGTTCAACTTGTAGTTATTCTCCTTCTCCGTACGTTTCATCATATCTTTGTTTAGCAAAGCGATATTCCGTGCTAAGTAGCCTGTCAGTCCCAAAATTTTCGAGACCTGATAAGTAAAAAAACAGAGAAACGTTAGGATAGTCCTTGGTGTACTTCGGGTGCTCTACATAGCCTCGAATTGAGTACAACGCACAGAACACTCCTACAACCATGTGATACAAGAAGAAAAGTCCTTGTTTGGGACGTTGTTCAACTCGCATGTCACGTTGGCTTCAGTGACGGTTATGCTATCAAACCGTTGACCTTTCATCTGAATTCCTGCCCTTTGTCGTTTGATTTAGGTTCGTATTGATAACATCAGGTCTCGCCACTCGCCATAATTCTTTCCGGAAGAGAATTTTCCAAGTATTGCATACCTATTAGTCTCGGAAGATGCCATAGCGTCGTCGTTTTGGAGTGAATGTGTGGGGAACAAACTTCGCACAGACATTTTTCTTCTTCAAAACATTTGGGAGTATGTAATAATACTGTAGCAACAGCCGTTATTTTGATATTCTTTGATCGGGCAACCTGTTGCGACATTTCAATCACGTCACCGTCAAAGGAAGGTAGGAAGGAAAATTTGGGTCTGACGCCTGTCGACATCGAGATCATTAGAGACGGAACACAAGCTCCGGTTGCATGAATGATGGGGAAGAAAATCGACCGTGCCCTTTTAAAGAAACCATCATGGCATTTGCCTGGAGAGATTTAGGAAAATCGCGCAGAACCTAGGTCTGGGTAGTCAGATGCAGGTTTGAACCGTCGTCCTCCCGAATGCGAGTACTGTGTGCTAACCACTGCCCCATCTCGCTCGGTCACGTCATCTTCAGACATGAATGACACCAAGTACCACTCGTGCATGTACAAGACAAGGCATCAATATTCCTATCTGGTTCCATAGATATCCGAATTTCATGAGGAAGTGTGCTCTTCAGACATGTGATAACGCATGTAACATGATGTGACTGGAAGATCGAAACTAGTGTCCTAATGAAACAATATCAGAATAATGGCTGTTGGTACAGTATTATTACATTTCATCGGCTAGCCGCTGTTCCCCGCTTTTGAGCCCAAGATGGTAGTACATTCCGGGAGTGTCTTGAACACATGATTTAGAGATGTTGCCCCACTGTGATTTGTTACACAACAACGTTGGCTCACTACGGCTGCACGACCTTTACCTGTCAGTGCCCGCAACTAACGGGTCGAACGCACTACTGTTGTTTGTAATTGTTAGTTCAACTCCACCGTAATTGCGGCGCTGAGGTAGCTTGCGCGCCAGGAATAAAATCAGTCTCGGAACTTTCTGAACAAACGCTGCACGTTGTCCACTCCTCTCTTCATGTCTAACACTTTTTTTGCATCCGGCCAGCAGAGCCGTGTCGTCGGCAAACCTTAGCAATGATATCACCTCACATTGCACGTTTACTCCTATTCAGAGAATTTTGCACTTATATCTGGCTTCATCTATGTATGCTAGTCGAATAACATTGGTCTTAAGGTGTAACCCTGCCTTCAGACATTTTAACAAGAATTCGTGTAGAGGCCAGGAAGTGTCTTACAGGTGTTCTGCTCCACTTCGGTCAGACTTAAGAAACGCTAGGGTAAAATGTGGAAACAGAGTTATCCTCATTATCCGGAACAGATCATAACTGAAGAAGTATTGCCCACCGGATCATGAAGAGGTATGGTGTACATGGATGTCCTTAAGCTGACTGCGCGCAAGCGTTGCAAGATCCAAGGACAACTTTAAGAAATTGGGTGTAGCGTAAGACTGAGACTCACAGTGGGACTGTGGGAATGAACAAACTACTAGTCACGTCAGGAAATGCCGCCTTCGCGTCCGAATTCGTGTACAGTGTTGTAACTGGCACCAGATAAAAGCAATATCATCAGGGTAGCCAAACCCTGGTCACAGCTTGTATAAATATTGTGTGTAGAGTAAAAATTTGATTATGCCCGTTTATGTTCAATGAAGTACTTTATATCCTTCTGTTTTGATTATCAGTTGATTAATTTGTTCATGGATATTTCAGATTCATTATAACGAATATCTGTTTCGTTTGGTAAATCTGACATGAAGAAAGAAGCTAAGAACTCACATTTCTTGGTCTTGTACTTTCATAACTCCCACCTTGCTTCTGTAAAATACTGCAAATTATGTATCATTTTTATTTTAACAAAGGGGAATGTTAAATGACCTCTCACTGCAACGTGGTAGTAGTGCTGTTTAAGAAATTCTAAAAGAGTACTTTATATTATTAGTAATTTACTGTATGTAATTTATTTGCTGTGTAAAGAGTTTACAATGACAAAGTCATCTGCTCGAAGTGTGAGCAACACCTTGAATATCGTCGACTGCAAGCTGCGAACGCTTTGCCTTGTCAACGAGAAAAATGTAGCGTAAGGCCACTTATGATGTCTAAACGAAGGTGAACGGATTTTCTTTCTTAGTATAGTTTAGTGCATCGCGAAATTCTATCACTTATGGAATGTAATGTTGGTATGATAGTGTATGTGTGTGTGTGTGTGTGTGAGAGAGAGAGAGAGAGGGAGAGAGGGAGAAAGAGAGAGAGAGAGAGAGAGAGAGAGAGAGAGAGAGGAAGCTAGAGAGTTTTTTTCTGGTAACAGGGGCTGTTGAGGACGACGCGAGCTTTTCTCTAAGCAATATGTCACGAAATATTTCATCGTATTATAAGGGTACTTAATATCTGTAACGACACTGACGAGACGCATTGTATCACTCTACTTCGTGCGCTTTTGAAGATTGTCAGTGGCTGAAACATGCCAGGAATTTAATAACATACGTGTAGTCCTTACATACAACTAAATTATGCAGTGTGGTCAGAGAGATTGTGAAAAGCTTTTAAATGCGTAGCAGGGTAGGTTGTGCTGAAAAATAATTCTTAAGGAAAAACACAATACGCTGTGTCGTTTTCGAGTAAATTAGCATTGAAGTTAACCAATCAGCCCATTCCGCTCGTAGATTCAAGCGACCTGTCACAGTCATTGTCACTAAACTTGTTCTTCTTTTGTTTCCTAAAACCGAACAAGAGAGCGATACAAAAATTGGACATGCGGCGGTAGTATGGATAGTACCGGATCCAAAGGCTGAGCAGTCGTGCGCGTTGTCATCTGCACTATGAGAACATCTGATACTGTTTGTATCTGGATGGCCGCTTGAATTTGCGAGCAACGGCTTGATTGACTAACTTTAATTAATTCGGAAACGGTGCAAAGTAACGAATATTTTCATAACAATTATTTCTCAGCACGACTACTCTGCAAAACCATTACAAGATTTCCAGACTGTTTCTGGTAACACTGCATGTACAGGAATCCATTCCCAGTTGATGCCTCTCACACATGGCATGGGAATTTCCTGCTAGACAGTCAATCCGAATTGCCTAAATAGTGGTACTATGGTGTGGTGTGAGTTATCTTAAATTATAGTTGGCCACAAGTTTAATTGAATCTGTTAACTACGTCACTTGGAGGTCAGCTATCGGTGCCTCGTAATCTGATGGTTTTTCTCTCCAACCACACGCCTACGATTTGAAGAATCGATACCACAGCAAACACCATCTGTTTTCCAACCAGAGTTTGAACCAATGTGCTGTTAAATAGGAGATAGTAATGTAGTAAAATTACAAGACAGAAAAAGATTTCGGAAGTACAATATAATGGTCAGTTTTCTCCTTTAAAGAGAACATTGTGCACAGTATAGCTTTATTAAGAATACAAATATCTTATTGCATGTCATATAAATGCATAATATCAATTTTATTCTACTCACTAGCCTCTTATTTCAGAAACTCTGGGCTATTCTTATCTGCAAAACACTGATTAAACGAACTGCTCATAGGACTGACACATTTCACTCCGAAGTCGCACTGAAGCACAGAGTTCCGTTTCGTACACCCATTTTCTCTGTATTGTTTATGATTTTACCAAATGGTGGTAGAAATAGGCGCAAAAAATACTTACCTGTTAATATTTTTGTAATGTTGTTCAGTCGTATGTACCCCAGTTAATAAACAAAATTTACTAAATTGCTAATAGATAAAATGGATATGAGCGCTAACAATACAGAAAAAATTCTTTCTTTTGTACAACCACTTCCTGGCTATCTAGACGCATACGCAGATTGCTGAAAGTGTCCATGTCAACGTGGAATATTTGATGAAATATAAAAAATAGTCTTACTGACTCAAACACTGTTTCTCTTTTCTTTTCTTTTTTAAGCCTGCTACTCTTAACTTACTTACAAAATTCTGCGAAATGAGATGAGGTTGAAAAAATCAGCCAACCAACAGCAAAATAATGGTTCATTGTTTGCAATAAGTTGGCTGATTTTTTGAACCTCTTTAGATTTATTTTTTGCAACTATTTGGCTGATTTTTTCTACCTCGTCAGGTTGATACAGTTGCTTATCGCAGCCATGTTTAGATTCTGCGAAATCATCTGAAGATCTGTGAGACTCGTAGTAAACACGCTTACACCATGAAAATGGTTTCCGACTATTAGAGGCAGTGATGCTCTAATAGTAAGTGGTGTAACGTAATAATTCCTTTGCGCAGCTCGGAGCTCATTCCCTCTAGGCGAATTGTTATTAGATCCAAAACCTATTAACTGGTCGTCAAGCCCAGAATTGTTAGAATGTTCTAAATGCCGTGTATTCCTCATCATCCAGCCGTTCCCAGTTAGCGGCCGAAATGGAGATATGTGCGTGTTGTTTTAAGCAAAATATCTTAGTAATAACATTCCTGATTTTTGCTCTTTAAAACTGCCAACAGCAAGCTCCTTTGAGAAGCACTCTGTTTTCGTCAAAAACTTACCCGTCGAATTCCAATCAGAAATAAATTTTTGTTGATCAAGGCAATTTCCCTGTTACTACCACGTCAAGAATACTAATTTACATCTTAAGGAACTTGACGAAGTTATAGCCTTATTATAAAAATGTCGTAGTAGATCAAATATGAAAAAGGTTAATAAATTGTGACACCCCCTCCCTGAGATTAATATAAACTGCCTGGCAAAAATAATGAACTACCCAGAAGACATGGTCGAATGTCAACGTAACTTTGTACAACTACTCAGCGTGAGAGGATATATGTAACGATTAGAGCCTGGAATGAGGTAGAAACGGCGTTAACTGCGTCCGATTTTGTGTGATCACAGCTCTGGATATTCCACGTCCACATGTGCGCGTTTTCAGCACCTGTCATTGACAGGGGGCTCATTGTCGGTCTCCACTTGGCCAGCTGGTCGAATCATATGGAGCATTCAGACTGACAGTAACCGATGCTGCTTGGGAACGTGAGCTAGGCATATTCATTGTCAAGGTTCTGGTCGATGATGTTTGATAACCACAAGGGAGGGTCGGTGTATTGTGCACCAAGGATATTATAGCCTCTTGACATCTGCACCTACCATCCCAGGACAAGTAATGGACTTCCTGCAACATTCTGTATCATCCCACTCCGTTGGTCGGAGACTGGCAGCAGCAAGACAACGGAAATATCGTCCCGTGACTCGGCTACCGTTAACATCATAACATAAACAGCAGTGTTTGGAGTGGTGACGTGACCGGGAAGCGTGGATTGTTGACGAATGGCGACGCACTGTGTTCAGCAATGACTCGCAGTTCCATACTAGCCCGGATGACCATCATTGGCGAGTATGGCAAACACTTAGGAAGAGCTCCCATTCTTCCAGTGTTTTGCAGAGGCATAGCGGTGTTACTCCTGGCTTCATGTTGTGACAAGCCATTGGTACGATTCAAGGTCGAGGCTGGTAATGATTGAGGGAGCTCTGATGGCATAACGGTACATCATGGACACCCCGTATCTTCGTTCATTACCTCTCATGCGACAGTATCGTGGTGTCGTTTTTCTGCAGGACAAGGCTCCCTGGTGCCATTTTTCTACAGGACAATGCTCCCTGGTGGCATTTTTCTTCAGAAGAAAGATCGCTGGTGCCATTTTTCTACAGGACAATGCTCGCTGGTGGCATTTTTCTACAGTACAATGCTCCCTGGTGGCATTTTTCTACAGGACAATGCTCACTGGTGCCATTTTTCTTCAGAAGAAAGATCGTTGGTGCTATTTTCCTACAGGACAATGCTCGCCGGTGGCAATTTTCTACACGACAATGCTCCCTGGTGCCATTTATTTACAGGACATTCCTCTATGCTGCCATTTTTCTACTGGACAATGCTCCCTGGTGGCATTTTTATTCCGAAGAAAGTTCGCTAATGCCATTTTTACAGGACAATGCTCCCTGGTTTTTCTTCAGAAGAAAGATCTCTGGTGCCATTTTCGTACAGGGCAACGCTCGCTGGTGCCATTTTTCTACAGGACAATGCTCCCTGGTGGCATTTTTCTTCAGAAGAAAGATCGTTTGGTGCTGTTTTTCTACAGGACAATGCTCGCTGGTGGCATTTTTCTACAGTACAATGCTCCCTGGTGGCATTTTTCTACAGGACAATGCTCACTGGTGCCATCTTTCTTCAGAAGAAAGATCGTTGGTGCTATTTTCCTACAGGGCAACGCTCGCTGGAGGCATTTTTCTACAGGACAATGCTTCCTGGTGGCATTTTTCTTCAGAAGAAAGATCGTTGGTGCTATTTTTCTACAGGACAATGCTCGCTGGTGGCATTTTTCTACTGGACAATGCTCCCTGGTGGCATTTTTATTCCGAAGAAAGTTCGCTACTGCCATTTTTTACAGGACAATGCTCCCTGGTGACATTTTTCTTCAGAAGAAAGATCGCTGGTGCCATTTTTCTACAGGGCAACGCTCGCTGGTGCCATTTTTCTACAGGACAATGCTCCCTGGTGGCATTTTTCTTCAGGAGGAAAATCGCTGGTGCCATTTTTCTACAGGAGAACGATCGCTGGTGCCATTTTTCTATAGGACAGCACTCTCTGGTGCCATTTTTCTACAGGTCAATGCTCCTCTAGAAATTGCACGTGTCTCCATAAAGTCTCGTCGTGATGCTTAGGTACTTTGTGGCCAGCGAGCTCTGCAGACCTGTCCCCCATAGTACAAGTGTGGGACCAGCTCGGACGTCAATTCGATCCCATCCAGGATATCAATGACCAGTTACAACAGCTGTGGGACCGCTTGCCTCAGGAGAGAATACAACGGCTTCATAATACCCTCTCCAACTGAATCAGGCCAGAAGGGGTAAACTGTCAGACTCAAAAGTGGTCTCATAATGCCAAGTACTTTGTAAATTTGACTCAGTTGTGCAAGCGTTTTATAAGTTAACATCTGGAATCTGTAAAATAATTGTGTCGTGGTAGTTTTATTACATCAGTCATTGAAAGACAAATGACGCAGAGTTATGGTGAAACGGACGATATTTCAACTTCTTGTGGCGTGTAATTTCTTATGTCAGTAAAACATCTCTTGATGCGTTACAAATTTTTTCAGAGATTTTTTTTTTGGAACTACTTTAAAAGTTTGTGAAAAATTGAGTTATAGTTTTTATTTGCGTAAATGGGGACTTCTTAAATGTAATGACGTACTTATGCAAATTTATTTCAATAATATAAGATGTTGCTCATAAAAAGTGAAATTTTACCAGCACCACAATTGTAACTCTTCTTCCTCGTAAGTCAATATAAATGTACCAATCCATATTTTATAAAAAACGAACTACCAAAGTTTGAGTGAAACTTTCGCCATGCCAACGGTATAATTACCATGGATGACTAAGGGCAACACAGCCATTGCAGATGCAAAGGCCAATGACGTACTTGGCAAGGTCCAGCGGAAGACAGTAGGCATGTGCAGAATATAATATGAAAATATCTTCTAGTGAATATAAGTCAATGGCGTTGTATTATGGAAAGAACACGACTAAAATTTTATAAAGCTGTCGCATTGCCAACTCTATTACATGGAAGTGCATCGTGGGTACTGAATAAAAAGAAAAACAAATACAAGAAGTAGAAATGAGGTTTGTTACAGCAGCGAAGGGATGAAAAAGAATAGATAAAATGTGAAACGAAGGTATTCGACAGGAGCTAAAAAATATGGCGTGTAAAAGGAAAGCTGCATTAAAACAAAAAGAAATAGGATCAACATCTACAACGAATGGATCCAGAGAGACTACGAAGTCAGATTAAAACCTTTAAACCAAAAGGGAAAAGAGATTCTGCCAGACATAGGAAAAGATGGGAATCGTAACCACCATAACAGGTTTAATACGGAAAATGGAGATGAAGAAGAAGAAGAAGAAGAAGAGTGTTATTATTATGCCAATGGTTACTGAAATAGAATTTGATTTCTGCGTTAACGCTGGTTGTAACTGCAGTTTTTAACAGGTGTCTTTAAACTGCAGAACATTATAGCACTCAAAATTTGCAAATGATATTTTTTGTGTAGAACTGACATAAACGGTTGTCTTAACACCTTTTCCTATTTTGTGCTATGTGACCCATCTTGACGACATTCGAGCTCTCGACTGTGGAGTTGACTACAGTAACCCGTAGGACGCTCATTAGTGTATGAAACTTTTATGCGCGGTCTATAAAATTTCTCGTCGCTTTAGCTCTGAAATTACGGTCGTTTGAAATTACACTGAAATTCAAGACGAGGCCTCGCAAGGTATCTCTTTACATCCGAAGCGGAGAAGAGCGTAGCGGGAAGGCTGCAGCTACTATGCAGTTGCCTACACGCAGCTTACGTACAGAACGAGAACACAAGACCTGACGCCGTATAGCATGCATGTCGGCATACTTAATGGGGATAGCTCTATCGCGACATATACAGGGGTTATCCAGAAATAACAGCTGGATATATTGATAAGAGGAGCTGACGGTCAATAACACGTTACCTCATTGGTGGCGGTGATGTGGACGACCTACGCCTGTCTTACGCCACTTTCAATGATTCTCATTAATTGTGTGAAAATAGTTATTCATACAATGCTACTGTGTCACGATCCAGCGAAGACCATGCGTCTCTAATAACAAAATCTTCAGAAAATTTCTCCGGAATACTCCCAAATTTTCGTTTCTGTGAACTTCGGCTTCATCCTGTTGATAAGGCTTCGACGAAATTCTCAGACATAATAAAACTAAGCGGAAATACTATGAGCAGTTTTGTACAATTTACTTTGGCATGGGTCAATACGAAGAGGAATGAATGACTTAATAGATTCAATATATTGTTTCGCTGAATAGAAGTGTACCCAAATAAAATGCAGCGCGAGTGATATGTATGACTTTATAAATTTGCATTTGCTATCTACTTCTTTATATACGGGTTTCACATTGCTCCTGATTTGCCGTAATACCTCCGACTACGTAAGATAACCACGATTTCTAGGAAAGATGAGCCAGCGACAGTGAGATATCATTCATTCTGCACAAGAGCTAAATAAAGAGCATATTTTTGCAAATTATATACCTAAATATAATGCATTTGTATACCACTCTTATTACAGTCTATAAGGCATAATAACTGTTGGCATAAACTCATGAATAAACTTCCGATGAAATGAATAAATTTTCATTTTTTGTGTAATTTTGAGTATGCGCCTTTAGCTATCCTAATCGAGTGCTACATCATACATGTTTTAAAATTTTGTTACTTTATCATCTGATCTTATTGTTAACAAACCGTTTTATTGCAATAGGTATCAGACATTGAAAATACTGCTACAATTGTAAGGTTCTTTTGTTTAGCACATATCAGGTTTTGGGCTCTTATACGCCCTTGAAGTGTTGTACTGAAAACAGGAAGAGACGGAAGATAATAGTTTTTACACGCAGCAATAGTACTAAAGGGACACACTAAAAGTGGGTTCAATTTAAAACTTGCTAATTAAAAAGTCGACAACTAATAGATGCTTACATAGGATAAGACCTGAAACGAATTTTTCACGCTGTAAAATACGTTACGCGATGTGAAGTACCTTTGCCACTCTGGTTTACCAGTTTGTTTGCCCCTTAGCATACGCTACACCGTGCTCTGCGCTCGCTGTTAATACACCGCGTCCTCTTCTCGTCCACCGCGGCTATCGGGGTCACAGCACGAAGTGTTGTGGTATTCATGGCATATTTCTTTACCTATTTTACTGTCTTGGGTCACTTTGTCTCTGACTTAGTTTTACAGCACCTAGACCAACAGGTGGTTTTTAAAATATTTTATGGAACTTTTTTAGTTTTTTGTGTGTACTGCCGCGTGTAAAATCTATTATATCCCGTCTCTTGTTATTTTCAGTGTAACACCTGAGGATGGACATATAAGAGCCCGAAACAGGTCGTGTTCTAAATAAAAGAACCTTACAACTGTAGCGGTATTTTCAACCTTTGGCGTTAATGCTCATTTGCGGATGTTTCTCCGACAGAATTGTTTGCGACGGGTATTTTTAAATTACTTTGTATCATGCATTCTTCTACTGCAGTCTGTTGCATTCTGTGTACGGTAAGTGGGAATTTGTGTATATTATCAGGTATTGGCAATATGTGTTCCGTTACTAGTTTAATTTGGAGTCTTCTTTGTGTTTTTTGGTCTGTGGCGCAGAGTTCCGAATGTTTTGTAACCTAGATTTGGGTACTACACCTACAAAGTTAGGAGAGAATACGATTGTGTCTTTTAGTTAATCCATACCCACCGTGAAGTTCATATTTGACTACCCCGTGACAGTACAACTCATCCGACATACTGTGCACGAAATATGCAATCATTCCTTGGTTATGATTAATTTTAAGACAGTAGTGAATTATGCCGTGTCATGTGTTTCACATTTCCGTGAAGTTCTTCTGCATTCGGAACATTTGACGTATTTGCTCGAGGAATCGTTAACTTGGTAATTTTTTCATTGTTTTAGCGGAATGGAAGACACTACCATGAACCACTGTGGTGGTGCTAGTCTTTCTCTACACATCCATCCTTCGATGCGACGTACTCTCAACGACAGACGCCTTTGCGGAGACTATGGTTATAGATGTCTTAATTTGGTTGTTTAGGAAACGTTACAGCTTGAAAACTACCTCTATATCATTCTGAAAATGCCTGTCGCGCAATGGTTTCCTCATCTTAGGAAAGAAGGGGAACTCATTGCTTGCTACGTCAGGAGAATACTGGAACTGAGGGACTGAGACAATATATCATAGCGTAAAAAAGCACAATTTATGACCGTGTCGTGTACAGAATCAAGTGGGACACCATAGTGGAGCACCAACACTCCACTGGACAGCTTTCCGTGACGCTTCGCCTTCACAACTTACTACTTAAGTAGTATGCCGCTGTGGAGTTTTGACCTTTATTAGCATAATCTGTTTGCACCACATCATGGCAGGCCCAAAAAGCACTTGCTGTTTTCATGCTGCATGAGGGTTATCTGCGGGTGTGGTATCCGCATGTGCCCTCTACCCTCTTTCCTCCTCGCTCTCCTCTTGGGGTAATAGCTACACACCCAGCACTCGTCCCTGGCAACGTGGTGGCTGAAGAGATCATCTGGATTGGCTTGACACAGCTACAGCATTTCCACTGCTTCCTCATTTTGTGGGCTTTCTGAATGGATGTGAGCAGTCGGAAAGCAATCGGCGGGCGATGTCTGTCACGTTCAAAATATGGAGAAAAATGTTGATAACTGATTTTCAGTTTCTGCTCCATTGCCTCGATTGTGATACATCCGTCTGTTAGTCTAGGGGCAGAATCTTCTTCCTAAGCTTCATTAGCTTTAAATTTAATAAAAATACTAATAAAATACTTACTGAAGACTAGCCATAACTTTAATGTCTACTACGTTGAAAGTAGCTGACGCAACAAAATTACGTACCGAACTACCGATGATTAACTTTTAATAAAATACTTTATTGTTACAATAATCTCTCACCAAACTGTTTATTGGTGACCAACACAAGTCATTATGATTAACTGATAAAAGAGCTTGAGCCTCCAGTATAGTAGAGAGCAACTCTCTATATAAATTAAATAACTTAACAAACTAGTTGAAAAACACCAGACTGTGTTCATAGCCATAGAACTACTGAATTACCTTCATCAATAAACTGATTACCAGTCACAACGATTCACTCTTCTAAATACTGATTAGCTGAGAAATTTAAATAAACTCCTGACGGCTCTGTCTCAGTTCAACTCTGTGCAAAATAATCAGTGTCTGAACAGTACCAGCATATTTCTAAGCCCCAAGAAACGAAAAATGCTTTAGACAGGCGGCTGTACCACGGCTCATAACCATTCAGATGCTATTTCCTACACAAAAAAAAAAAAAAATGGCTCTGAGCACTATGGGACTTAACTTCTGAGGTCATCAGTCCCCTAGAACTTAGAACTACTTACAGCTAACTAACCTAAGGAAATCACACACATCCATGTAAGAGGCAGGATTCGAACCTGAGACCGTAGCGGTCGCGCGGTTCCAGACTGTAGCGCCTAGAACCGCTATCTCCTGCAGTTCGTCCAAAACTCTGCCGCCTTCCCATACTGAATGATCATAAGTAATCTGGCCGCCGATCTTAAAAAGACTACATCATACCTTCCAGAAAACTGTCACCCGTCTCGAACTCTTGGCACCCCACCTATGAAAAGTGTGGACATTGACGACGCATAAGGGCCTCATGTGATCACTACTCCTTCTTTACAACTTTCCACACACTAGTTTGCTTACATTCTGTTTGTGCCGTTAGCTACGTGCTAAAATTCCACACTATAAACATATCTAATAATAATTTTTACCTGCCGTAATTTGCGTCCAAATCAAAGTTTAAATATTTACAATTTGTGCTTGCAATGGTGAAAATTGTTTATTCTTGTGGTACCTTCACTATTTATAGTAAAATTATGAATGGTACATCATTTTTCAAGGATTTTGTCTCCTCTTTCCATTTCTGTTATTAGAATTCATGTAGGTTCAAGAAAATTTAAATTATGGGCAAAAGTATGCAAATTTTAGATAAAACGATAAAAACAATCTATGAAAATAACAAATATAAACAACTAAATGGTGTATGAAGTGAATAGTAATCGCTGCAAACACATTCTGCCATGCTGTCAGTGCATCTGTCTTCAGTTAAAAGGTATGTTGATTTTAATTAATTTTCCAACTAAAATTTCTCTCTCAGCCTATATCACTTAACTCCGTCAATTGACGGTAGATTATTGTTGTACACTTTCCCTTACGCAGCACTGACCTTTGGACACTGTTGGACACAGGCTACGAATTACTACACGATACTTCAGATTTTATTCTGGCTACACTAATGAAACGCTATGGTACTGTGACACCTGGATTTCAATGTGACCGGGACTACAGACATTCGATTGCAAGCGAAGAAATTAATTATATAATTTTATTTCTTCGATGTGATAACGAAAACATTATGAGTATCTCTTAAATTATAACACCTACGATTTTTTTCCTCACAAACAAAACACACAATAACAGTAAAATTTCTGTCATATCTCGAAGTAATTTCACTAAAGCCTTACACATTTTTCACAGTGTCGACGCCTGATTCCACGTCTGCTGCGAACGATTCTTTAGGAGTTTGGTTCCCCACCGGAAAACTGCTGATGGAATTTTGGCATGGCTAGTGAATGTGCGACCACAGAGAGTGTTTTTCATAACTGAAAACAGACAAATGTCGCCAGGAGCCACGTCTAGTGAGTAGGAAGCATCAGAAATCACTTCATAGTTATACCCACGAGGAAACTGCAGCGTCGCTTTCGTCCTGTGCGCTGGTGTTTTGTCTTGGTGAAAATGCTCATATGCAGCCTTTGCTTGTCGTATACACGCAATGCTGGAAGATGGTTGTTCTTCAGAACATTTTGTAGAATGTACCTATCACTGTAGTACCCTTTGGAAAACAATGAGTAAGAGTATGACATCGCTGTCCCAGAATATGGCCACCATCGCGTTCTCAGCACTGGCGCTTATCAGAAATTTTTGTGGTGGCGTGAGTGTGTGGGTTTCCACTGAGCTGATTGAAAACCAGCATCAATATCTAGTCCACTGTCACAGTTGATGAAAAGAAAGTCACCGTGACACATGTGCAGCCTTATGGTCGTCGCCCATCAGCATTCGTGGCACCCATTTGGAGGACACTTTTCTGCATATTCTGCATGCAGGATTGTGTGCGTAGATCCCAGGCTTCCACACTCATTCCAGGATCCACGAAAACAGCTTTCTTCACTCGCTCGACCATGTATAAAATCAGCTGGTGGGAAGCCGAGAATGTCTTGGTTTGTTATCGCACGACGCTCTGCCTTCTTTGAACTGTCGCACCCGCGAACGCACATTAGACACATCTATGACAGTATCACCACATGTGTCACTAAATTGGCGATGAATTTCAATCGGTGTCACTCTACGCAACTGCAAAAAGGACTGATCACAAGCTGTCCTTGCAATGAAAGCGCCGCCATTTTAAGTATCACAAACAGGTCTCATTCTCGCCGCTGCCTCTAGAGTTGTGTGTACCAACAGTGCTGCCATCTCTCCCACACATTCACAACGAGTCAACGTACGTTTTAAAGGAAACCTCTTAATATAGGATGAGTCAGGAGGAAAGGTACATACTTTGAGATGCGATAGTATTGGTGATTCGGAACAAAAAGCTTCATATGGACATATGACCTATTGCAAATGGTTTCCGAGAAAGAACATGTTTAATATCACTTTTGTATATTTTTCTTTAATAATTAGAAAACCGTACACTCCAGCGAAAACGTGTCTCAGTACACAATGAAACTAAATTAAATTTGCTACGAAAAAGATCCGATCTATTTTTTGTCTTGGACTAACAGTTTGCGCGGAGAGATCGCGAGAATATTGAAAATCTCGCGCGACGCACGTGCACTGTAGCTTAGGTACGTTGTGTAGACCAGTTTGAGGTAGTTTTCCAATTTGACAGACCACAAGCGTTCTGTATCGAAATGCATCAAAATGTTCGTCTCAGCTTCCTCTATATTGCTGTGGTACCTCGTAAACAATGACAATGAATAATACAGAAAATAAATAGAAATGTACATGTTTTGTATCTCGGAAACTATTCGGAACAGGGCATATGGGGAATTTGCTTTGTTAAACTCCTTAAATACTTTTAAGACTTCTGTTTCAGAATATAAAATGGCAACTATGATTTCCACTGATTTAACATCCCACTGCTGTCTATTAATCTTTATAATGTAGGTTAACACCATCTGGAAGTTCTAGGGAGGAAAAGAAATATGTAGTGTGAAATCTGCTTGCGTAAAAAATGTCTGGACACAATGGGACTGACACGTTATTTAATGGCATACATTAGCAATTAATGGTTTATTTCACGTTGAAATTCACCAGAAGTTATAAAAATACAACTGGATACATGAACAACAACCATCCACTTACAAGTCGCAATTCAAAACAAGTCAAAATAGTTATCGGACCTTCCCTTCCCTTCAGAGACGTAGCTACACGTCACTACAATAGCTTGAAGCACTCACGTGCACAGAAAACAGCACAATCTCGTACTGACTCGTTTCCCTGCAGTTAGGGAAGGGCAAATTTTCTGTAAACGATAACGCGAAATTGGCTATTTTTATCGAAATATCACGAAAGCAATGGTTTTTACGAAATAATGCGAAATCGGCGATTTTTATTCAATATCACGAAATTTGTCTTTTGGCGTATGATATATGTTAGAAATCTGAGAATGGCAGTTCACCAGTTTTCTTATCTGCTATTTTGCGAGTCGTGTATAATCTTATAATGTATTTCTTATGTTACTATGATGTGATGTCAAATCTAATAGTGCAATTGGCAAAAAAAAAGCTACAAACTGGCAAAAAATACACCAAAATTGCAGAAATAACAGAAAAAAGAAAGAAACATCGAAATCGGTATAATAACAATGAATATAGCGAAACAGTTTCACCAAGTTCGGCATAAAACAATGAATATGACGAAAAAATAAACTGAATTTGACAAAAGATATCGAGTTTGGTAAAGAAACGAACGAGTTTGGCAGAAAAGGTAAAAGCGAACTTGGCAAAAAATATAACTCCTAATTCGGCAAAAAATAACGCCAAATTCGGCAAAAATAAAAACAAAAAGGTAAAATACGAAACTGACAAAAACAGAGGAATTAGCAAAAACACAAAAATGAGCAAAAATGCCAAAAATCGCTAAAAACTTGACATTTGCATACAGCAACGAATTTGACAAAAATTACACCGAATTTAGCAAGAGAATTTGACAAAAATACAAATACATTGGCACAAATGTGACACCGAGTGTGGCAAAAAAAGTAACATCAAATGGTTCAAATGGCTCTGAGCACTATGGCACTTATCTTCTGAGGTCATCAGTCTCCTAGAACTTTGAACTACTTAAACCTAACTATCCTAAGGACATCACACACATCCATGCCCGAGGCAGGATTCGAACCTGCGACCTCGCATTCGGGAGGACGACGGTTCAATCCAGCGTCCGGCCATCCTGATTTAGGTTTTCCATGATTTCCCTAAATCGCTCCAGGTAAATGCCGGGATGGCTCCTCTGAAAGGGCACGGACGACTTCCTTCCTCGTCCTTCCGTGATCCGACGAAACTGATGACCTCGCAGTTTGGTCTCTTCCCACAAACAACCCAACCCAACCCGAACCTGCGACCGTTGTGGTCGCGCTGTTCCAGACTGTAGCGCGTAGAACCGCTAGGCCATCCCGGCCGGCAAAGTAACATCGAATCTGGCAAAAAAGGTAACGAAACCGGCAAAGAAGATAACACAGTACCTCGGAAAGAAGAACACCCTACGTGGCTAAAACAAAACACCGAATTCAGCAAGAAATAACACCGAATTTGGCCAAAAATAACACCGAAATTGGCCATAAAATAAAATGATTTCTTCCCGTCCCTACCTATAGTGGTTTGTTTGCGGTTAAGACTTTGTGACAAAGGATATTTGCAGACGCAGATGGAGATGTGTGGGTTTATCTTGAGAACGCTTTGGTAAACGTCCATTACAGCGGAAGAAAGAACCCAGTGGAGAGCTCGTAGAGCAACAAAGCGCCTCGGGTGTGCAGAGCGCCGCCCACGCAGCGCCTCGTGCTGCAGCAGCTGTGGGGCTAGAGCTGCCGCCCACACGCCGCCTAGCCCGGGCCGGGCGGTGCCTCGCCGCCCACGCCGGCACCTACGCCGACCGCAACCCACCGAGCGTGTATCGCGTGTTGCGTGGTCTGCGGTGCGCAGGCGCTGGCCACACGGCGGCGCGGCGTCCGGTTGCAGTGCATTCTCCGGTGCCGCGATACCGGCAGACGCGAAGACGGTAAAGATGTATCAAAGAAAGCGATCACGTTGCTCGGTACTTGTCCCAGGGCAAAACACAAGACACAGGTATCCGTTTCTGCGACAACATGGTTCATTTGACATAAAGATATCTGTTTTTGAGATTGGTTTTGCAGCTACTGAATTTTCCCTCTCTAACGTTGGTAATTTTTCGCAGTATCACAAGTCATGCGACCACATCCTACAATGTTGGGTAAGTATTATTAGGAAACTATTCCTCCATATTCGTCAAGTGCGAATCGTATGACTGGTTCAAATGGTTCAAATGGCTCTGAGCACTATGGGACTCAACAGCTTAGGTCATAAGTCCCCTAGAACTTAGAACTACTTAAACCTAACTAACCTAAGGACATCACACACACCCATGCCCGAGGCAGGATTCGAACCTGCGACCGTAGCAGCCCCGCGGTTCCGGACTGCAGCGCCAGAACCGCACGGCTACCGCGGCCGGCCGTACGACTGGTTTCAAAGGGGACAGAAAGATACGTACCTAAAGACTGGAAAATTGCTCAAGTCACATCAATACCCAAAAAGGGAAGTTGGAGTAATCCGCTGAATTACTGTCCTATATCACTAACGTCGATTTGCAGTGGGGTTTTAGAACATATGCTGTATTCGAACATTATGAAGTACCTCGAAGAAAGCGATTTATTAACATATAGTCAGGACGGATTCAGAAAATATCGTTCTTGTGAAACACAACTACCTCTTTATACTCATGAAGTAATAAGTGCTATCGACAGGGGATGTCAAGTTGATTCCATATTTTTAAATTTCCAGAAGGCTTTCGACACCGTTCCTCACAAGCGTCTTCTAATCAAACTGCGTGCCTAGGGGATATCGCCTCAGTTGTGCGACTGGATTCGTGATTTCCTGTCAGAAAGGTCACATTTCGTAGTAATAGACGGAAAGTCGTCGAGTAAAACAGAAGTAATATCCGGCGTTCCCCAAGGAAGTGTTATAGGCCCTCTATTGTTCCTGATCTATATTAACGACATAGGATACAATCTGAATAGCCGTCTTAGATTGTTTGCGGATGATGCTATTTACCGTCTTGTAAAGTCATCAGATGATGAAAACGACTTGCAAAGTGATTTAGATAAGATATCTGTATCGTGCGAAAAGTGGCAATTGACCCTGAATAAAGAAAAGTGTGAAGTTATTCACATGAGTATTAAAAGAAATCAGCTAAATTTCGATTACGCGATAATTCACACAAATCTGAGGGCTGTAAATTGAACTAGATACTTAGGGATTACAATTATAAATAAACTAAATTGCAACGATCAAATAGATAATATTGTGGGTAGAGCGAACCAAAGACTGGGATTCATTGGCAGAACACTTAGAACGTGCAACAGGTCTACCAAAGAGACTGCTTACACTACGCTTTTCTGCCCTATTCTGGAGTACTGCTGTGCGGTGTGTGATCCGCATCGGGTGGGACTGATGGATGAAATCGAAAAAGTACAAAGAAGGGCAGCTCGTTCACTATTATCGCGAAATAGGGGAGATAGTGTCACAGACATGATACGTGAATTGGAGTGGCAATGATTAAAACAAAGGCGTTTTTTTTTGCGACGGGATCTTTTCATGAAACTTCAATCACCAGTTTTCTCCTCTGATTGCGAAAACATAATGTTGGCACCCACCTACATAAGGAGAAATGATCATCACGATAAAATAAGAGAAATCAGAAAAAATTAAGTGCTCGATTTTCCCGCGTGCCGTTCGAGGGTGGAACGGTAGAGAGACAGCATGAAGGTGGTTCATTGAACCCTCTGCCAGGCACTTTATTGTGAATAGCAGAGTAATCACATAGATGTAGATGTTTCTGTTGCAGGTTATCCTCAAAAGTGCAGAGAATAACATCGAATAAGTGGACAATATAAAACTGAAGTATCGACGATTAACGACGTATTAAGTAGTCTATGCCACAGGTATAAGTAAGAGCAACCTGAAATATCTTTTATTACATCGGAAAGTTAGGAAATACAAGCTTGAACATAAATGCAGATGCTAACCACGTCCGCGGGTGGCGCAGTTGTTTTCGACCACGAACGGCGCCTGTGCAACTACCTCAATGTAATGCAAGTATCAGTCGTGGTCAGGGCAGTGTTCTGTGCAGTTGGGAGTGCACTGTGTCGGAGTTAAGTGAGTTCGAAAGTGGCCAAATTGTTGGTGTTCGTGTGGGGGGTGCCTCCGTAACGAAGTTTTTGTTCTTTCAAGAAGCACTGATCCGAACATTTATAGCACATACAGAAAAAGCGGAAAATATCATCCGCTAAGTCACAACGATAACGAAAATGTGTGCGCAGTGATCGTCACAGACGGTCACTGAAGAGGATCGTATTGAAACGTAACTGGACGAGAGCCGCAAAAGTCGCAACAAAAGTACACTACTGGCCATTAAAATTGCTACACCACTAAGATGACGTGCTACGGATGCGAAATTTAGCCGACAGGAAGAAGATGCTGTGATATGCAAATGATTAGCTTTTCAGAGCATTCACACAAGCTTGGCGCCGGTGGCGACACCTACAACGTGTTGACATGAGGAAAGTTTCCAACCGATTTCTCATATATAAACAGCAGTCGACCGGCGTTGCCTGGTGAAACGTTGTTGTGATGCCTCGTGTAAGGAGGAGAAATGCGTACTATCACGTTTCCGGATTGTAGCCTATTGCGGTTTATGGTGCCTCGACATTGCTGCTCGCGTTGGTCGAGATCCAATGACTGTTAGCAGAATATAGAATCGGTGGGTTCAGGAGGGTAATAGGGAACGCCGTGCTGCATACCAGCGGCCTCGTATGACTAGCAGTCGAGATGAGAGCCATCTTATCTGCATGGCTGTAATGGATCGTGCAGCCACGTCTCGATCCGTGAGTCAACAGATGAGGACGTTTGCAAGACAACAACCATCTGCACGAACAGTTCGACGACGTTTGCAACAGCATGGACTATCAGCTTGTGGGACTGACGGATGACATCGAAAAAGTACAAAGAAGGGCAGCTCGTTCAGTATTATCGCGAAATATGGGAGATAGTGTCACAGGCATGATACGTGAATTGGAGTGGCAATGATTAAAACAAAGGCGTTTTTCTTTGCGACGGGATCTTTTGATGAAACTTCAATCACCAGTTTTCTCCTCTGATTGCGAAAACATAATGTTGGCACCCCTGACGCAGCATCACATACAGGAGTGCCTGCGATGGTGTACTCAACGACGAACCTGGGTGCAAGAATGGCAAGACGTCATTTTCTCTGATGAATCCAGGTTCTGTTTCAGCATCATGATGGTCGCATCCGTGTTTGAGAACATAACGGTGAACGCACACTGGAAGCGTATATTCGTCTTCGCCATACTGGCGTATCACCTGGGGTGATGGTATGGGGTGGTTACATGTGTCAGTCACCTCTTGTTCGCATTGATGGCACTTTGAACAGTGGACGTTATATTTCAGATGTGTTCCTACCCGTCGCTCTACCCTTCATTCGATCCCAGCGAAACCCTACATTTCAGCAGGATAACGCACGACCGCATGTTGCAGGTCCAGTACGGGCCTTTCTGGATACAGAAAATGTACGACCGCTGCCCTGGTCAGCACATTCTCCAGATCTCTCACCAATTGAAAACGGGTATCAATGGTGGCCGAGCAACTGGCTCGTCACAATACGTCAGTCACTACTTTTGATGAACTGTGGTATCGTGTTGAAGCCGCATGGGCAACTGTACCTGTACACGCCATCCAAGCTCTGTTTCACTCAATGCCCAGGCGTATCAAGGCCGTTGTTACGGCCAGAGGTGGTTGTTCTGGGTACTGATTTCTCAGGATCTATGCACCCAAATTGCGTGAAAATGTAGTAACATGTCAGTTCTAGTATAATATATTTGTCCAGTGAATACCCGTTTATCATCTGCATTTCTTCTTGGTATAGGAATTTTAATGGCCAGTAGTGTATCTGGACGACAGCCGCAAAAGTCTCTACAGAAGTAAATGTCGCACTCGCGTACCCTTTCAGCATCAAAACAACACGAATGTTGTTCCATAAGTAAGGGAATCTCAGGGTGAGAATCAATTCCAAAACTACACATCAGTGATGCAAAAGCCGTAAGAGGAAAACGAGGTGCCGAGGCTACAAAATATGGACTATGGAGCAGTGGAAGAAAGTCATTTGTTTGGACGATTCTTGTTCCACACTGTTTCCATCTTCTGGCTGTGTTTACGTCCCAAAACTGAAACATGACGGAAGATCGGTGACTATTTGGGCAGCCATATCGTAGTATTCCGTGGGCTCCATGGTTACTCTGCAATGCTCCATTGCTACCAAGGATTATATGACAGTTTTGGCTGAGCATGTCCATCCCGTGCGACAATATTTGCTCTCAAATGGTGATGATGTATTCCAACACGTAAAGGCCCTCGTTAACACAGCTCGCATCGCGTAAGACTGGTTTGTGAGATCGACGATTAACTGTCGCTTGTCCCCTGGCCACCACATTCAATAGATAATATTGTTCAGGCTTTGTGGAATACTTAGGAGAGAAGGATGCTTGATAGCTACACAACACCATCATTGTTACCTGAACTTGCCGCCATTTAGCATGAAGAATGCTAGATGATTCCCTTGGAAGCCGTACAGAACCTGTGTGTATCCATTCCAAGAAGGTTTTCATATTTTTGTCTGCCCCCTGTACGTACATACTCAGAAAGGCTTTAATTTGTTTCTAACAGACCCAAAGTATTATAACCTATAATTTATTAGCGACAAGTGCGATTTAATACAGTTCATTACCGATTTCGGCCGTTAGGGTTATCTTAAAATCCTCAAAACTGAAACAAAGATGAACACTATAGTATGAAGTCTATGAATAAAAGTATACATTTCATTTTGATTTCATGTAACAAAATAGCTTTTCAGCCATGGACGGTTGCCTCAGCTTTAAAGTACTGCATGAATTTACATCACTGTATTTGATTCATACAGACCTGTTATTTTGGCGAGAAAATACTACAGGGTCATCTAAAGTGTAGTAGTAACTATTGTATTTTTTAGAATATTTCATTTACGTCATGTCTAGTTGTGGACGCAGGTACGGCTTTTACCTGCTTCATTTACTTGTCACACCATAATTAAGATCATTGTGCCGCTTTGTGCTTTGTTCACCATGGGGATGTGTGCACTGATGAATCTATAACACAGGTGGCCTCATTCAATCATTTTAACTACAATCTCTGTTTTGTGTAATGAACCACATAATATGTTTATCAAGCTGGGAGTAGTTATGGAAGACTTAAATATTCCAGTATCAGAATGAGAGATTAACAGAGCTTTGAAAGACTTGCGATAAAAATTCAGAACGCGTAGATGACATTCCTTCGAAATTTCTAAAATCATTGGGGAAATGGCAGCCAAACGACTATTCAAGCTGGCGTGTACAATTTTTGAAACTGGACACGTACCATCACAATTCGGAAAGATATCATTTATACAGTCCCAAAGGTACAAAGGTAGATAAGTGCGAGAACTATCTCACAATGTGCCTAACGGCTCACGCTTCTAGAATGCTGACAGGAAAAATATACAGAAGAATAAAACAGAAAACTGAGGATTTGTTAGGTGATGATCAGCTTGGCTTTAGGAAAGGTGTCGGCGGCAGAGAGGCAGTTTTGACTTTGCACTTGATAATGGAAACAAGACCGAAGAAAAGTCGAAAAATATGAGAAGGTTTCTGGGAAGAACGGGTAACATACAGGTTGTCTCACGAAAAACGCCCGGGAGGGGTCTGCGGGTCGTGTGTTCCGTTTGCCGGCTGTTGCGCTGCGTCTGCCGGTTTCGCTATGCGTACTTCTCGGATACCAATACTTCGCGCGTGCCCTCTACACTGTGCAACTGAGTGTATTGGTGCTTTCTTTTTGAATTTTTTATCAAGTTTAATGGCACCAAATATTGTTGCTAGAGGTCATTACTGTAACTGTGCCGAATCCGCAGCTTTCTCTGCCCATATGTCTCTGGGCCCGGTCCTCACACAGAAACAACGTGGGCATGTCTTCTGTACTGTGTGACGGAGTGTTCGCGTGTTGTGCTTTGAGTTTCCTGTCGTGTTTCCATTCGGTATGGTATACACGAAGGATCAGTGAGTGTTTCTTGTGTTGAACTATGAAAAAACAGCATCGTGGAGTGTCGGCTAGAATCCATCCGAAAATTCCCCGGCGTGCTTGTTCCCAATGAATAGACGATACGCAGATTAGTGAAGAAATTTCAAAAGGCTGGATCTGTGTTAAACAAACGAAGGCCTGGAGAACCTAATGTTTTAAACTAAAATAAATTAAACGAAATAAGGTAGGCCTCGGAAAGAAGTCAGAGAAAATCTCTGCTCAATTGAAGACATAAGTCTGAAAATGTGTCCGTGAGCATATGTTTGGCACTTTATTTTACAGGTCCGTCTTGATCACATAAATTTTTATATTTCACTATGACCGGTTTCGGCCACTGCCATCTTCAGATCTGTTAAAAAAACACAATAGTTACAGGACTTATAAAATGGAATGAATTGAGCACAAAATATGGATTGAGAGTAAACCGAAGAAAGGCGAAAATAATGAGAAATAGCACAAATTAATCTAGCGATAATCTTAAAATTAAAACTGGGGACCACAATGTAGACGAAGAGAATAAATTTTGTCATCTTGGAAGCGAAATAACGTATCGTGGACGAAGGAAGAACAGAGTGCACACAGCATTCTCATCATGAAGCTGTAGAAGAAAGGGCAACAACTGATCACCGAGGAATTTCAAATAGGCGTTCTGGTTCATGTTCACAGTAGCCTAAATAGTCATCAAGAATTTCTCCAATCAGCAGTGCAATTGAGAAGTTACTTTATTTTATTTTCGCATCCAGTTTCGGTAATTCATTACGACATCTTCAGGCCCCATATGCACCTCTAAAAATGCTCGAAATTGGCCTGCAGGGGCCATAAGTTCGTAGACCTCGTGATTTCATTCTCAGATGCTTCCTTCGAAGACTTGACAACAAGTCTTCGGAGGAAATCAAGTCATCGAAGGAAGCACTTGAAGACGAATTCGCGACTTCCAGTAACATATGGCCCCGTATGCCAATATCGATTGTTTTTGGGAGGTGCATATGGGGCCTGAAGACGGCATAATGAATTGCCGAAACTGGCAACGAAAATGAAATAACATCACAATTGCACTGCTGTTTGGCGAATTCCTTTGTTAAATATTTGACCATCCGCTGTTCCATGTCCACAATGGCTCAACAGTAAACTAAATAAGTGTGCCCCGAGTTATGGTACTGAAGCGAAACAAGCGCTGTATCGTGTGTGAGATACAGATGCGAGTGTGCCGGGACTTACTCCAGTTCACTGCTACTAGCGCCACGTCATCTTGAAGCGTCTGCGCTTAGCGCACAAGTATTGCACCATAATTAAGTATAAGATTAAAAGTCAAAATTTAAATTTCAGGATTTGTCAGTATGTATGTTATTGTAATAACGTTTCAATATCAAGTCCTAAAGTAATTAAATCAATATTTTTCGTAAAAATACAGTTTTAAGAAAAAATAAGTGGCGCTAAATAAAAAGCCAGAAAGCCAGTATTTGGTCAGAATGTGCCTATGGAGGTCAAAATAAGTGGTGCAATTTTCAAAGCAAAAGAATTAAAATTACAGCCAGAATCCAAGTTTTTAAGAAAAATTGAGGGTGCTACATATTAAACCTAGAAACGTAAAAATTTGTTTTGTGCTTTAGTTCAATTTAACGATAATAACTAAGAGACCACGTTAAGCTACCTCTTATATTTTTTGAGTAACTTAATGAAAACCAAATTTGTAGCTAAGATATACCAATTTGTAGTAGATTAAGTACCTGTAATTTTAATAGTATAAAGATTTGGTTTCAGTATCTGATAAAACCTACCAAATAATAGAACTATAACAAATTTTAGAAAAGTACTATTAATAACAGCCACTACAAGATCTATTAAAGTTATAGTTTAGAGGTAACGATCTACCATTAGTTCCACCATAAAAATTCTAGAAGACAAAGTTTTTATTCAGAGAGATGACGCTTTTTCTGCACTTCCAATCAACTTACCTGAATGCGGGTATAAATAAAGAACATTCTAAATTAATTCATAACTTTGTTATTACAGATTAAGTGTCCAAGAAAGCGGTTGTTCGGCGGCTGCTGCCGTGTGCATAATGCAGATGACAGCAGATGTTCCCTTGGCCGTCCGCTGCGGCACATATATAAATACAGCCCTAGAGGCAGGATGACGTCAGAGGCGGACTGTGACAAATCGCGTATTATCTGTAATAACTGATAGTGAACTCGCGAGGACTGTATACCGCGTGAATTACAGATCCATGTGGCAAGTGCAGACTATTATTTCCAATTTTGTGACAAGCATTTATTTTGAACGTTTATTTGAGCGTTAGTAGTCAGAGCGAAAGACAATTTGGTAGGAACTACCGTAGAGGTCGCCTCTGAACTGAAAATAGTGCTGTTTAGAATAGAAAGATTTACTTTCAATTGAACATAGCGACTTTCAAAGTGTTGTACGTGAGATACTTTACTCAATATATGTATGAACTAGAACTTTATTCCTAATTTATAATCATAGTCCTGATCCCGCTAAGTAGAAAATAGAAACATTTCTTTCAGTGGGCTGGACCAAAATGTGGTCGTGCAGACTGGAAACTAAGGTTAGTAGGTTCTCTATCGCTTTCTTGGTGATCACAAAAATAGTTGCCAGGCTCGCATGAGAAAGACGGAGAACAAAGACAACAATTACAAACAACCATCGCTAATATTAGACCCGTCGCCCCACAATATGATGAACACCAGCAAAACTTCGCAGAACCATCTATTCTAAACAATGTACAGCGCTCTTTTAAGGAGGTGACCAACATTATCTGCTGTTTGCTTACATTTATCCTTGAGTATTCTGCAAGAAAGAGATGAGACAGCAAGGACACATGAGCAAGGGTGGAATGGATGGTCATATCGGAAAGTAAATGCCTCGTACTCATCATTCCGGAAGTGAGCACTGGTACAGCTAAAGAATCGCGCCAAGTAATATAAAACAGTGATTTTTTTTATTTAAGTTCGTGTGAACAAGTTTCGTTTCTAGTCACCGAGACTGTTGAATGAATGAAGTGTTGAATAAGTTGGAAGACGGAATGAGTCATCTCCCATCGAAGAACTCATAGTAGTAATCTCCTAGACCCATTTAGGAACTCAAGCAACGATGTAGCCGGAAGGGTAAAAAATTCCGAGTTTTCCATTCTTCTCTTTCACTCTGTTCCACTGTGTAGTGCGTTTTTCACAAAAATTTGCTTTGAAACATTTTGTGTTTATAATGTTTCCTCTGAAAGTAATTAATTTCTGAATCAGTAAATAATTTATTACTCCACTACTTGTCACGTTGGCTCACACCTTCATCGTCAGGTGGAAAATTGCATAATTTGCATTTTTATTAGCAACTGACATAAACGCGTGTTTCCAGCAGCAAGAGCGTTGACAAACTGACTGTCTCATTGATTTCCGACGAGATACAGACAAAGAGACGTTGCACAGCGCTGAAGGTTACACGTCGTTGTACTTAACTGTTCCATTTAATACTTGAGATCTGAAGTACCTCCCACAATGCTATCCATTAAGGCTTAGAGAGTTGTTAAAATTTTGTTCTTTGAAAGCAAGTTAAAGGTGTAGCATTGCAATGAAAGCATTTACAAAAATTTTCTTTGCCCTTTACAACTCTTTTCCGAGTGTACATGTCAATTATTCCCCTTTTTATTAGCACTGTTAGCTCTTCCTCACTCCTTTATCCTTGTTATTATTGCACGATTTCTGTAAGCAATGGAGAGGGACGCGTTAGTTCGCGGGACACGATGCAGAATATCACATCTGGTTTAGTTTCTTTCTATATCCAGTGGTGCATGCATTACTTCTTGCAACGCAATGATTTTGGGATTGTTGTGGCAACTGTTTATGACAATACTTGCAATTTAAATACGTTCAAACATCAATTTTAATTTAAAATGCTGCAAAGAAACTACTTTTATTAACCAACTGCTTTCTAGCCCTGTAGTTGTTTTGTGCCAGTACCATCAATCATATGATCTTAAGCTATCACGAATGTTAGAAACACGCCTGCAGCTGTGGTTTATGTAGCTGTATCGGTCAAAAGGTGACTGTTTTGAGAGCCACATCGCCATCCTTTATTTATTTGCTGGATTTATGTTAGTAGAATCATATAATGTTATTTACAGCTGCACTTCGTTAAACAAACAGTTCATTAATCTGTATATTAAATGATACGCTTCCAAACTTCGTGTGTCTCTATGATCTGACACAAAAAATACTCGTATCTGTAGAATTTATATAAGGCGTTCAGGATTGCACTATAGAGAAGTGTTATTACAATACCTTAAACGTGTCGGTCTTCAGCAAGAAGGACGTCACTATGGAGAATATGATATTCAAGGCACATGTACAAAGATACGTGTACACAGTGTCATATTAGCTTTACCATTCAGAGCTTGAATTACTTTAATGTTGAGTGTTTTATAGTTATGTGTTAGCAGTAACCGTAATTACGTGGTAATTTTATTTTAAAAAGGAAAGACCTGTGTTATGAAAATATCGTAAAAACAATTATCCCAGATTTTAATGCTGTATATAAATTTCCTATTCCTGCATTAAAATCATTTACAGCTCTTAAACCTTCGTAGCACTGCTTTTGTAATATGGGCTGGCACTGGCAAACTATTATCCTACACTTTTTCTAAATAACGTTGCTACTATTTCTTAAAAATACTCCAGTGCACTACGTGAACTTAATCTGCGCGCTCATCTAGAGGATTTTACGTTTTAGTGCATATTACAATTGACATTACTACACAGAGCTTTTTTTTTACAATTAAGATTCTGAAAACTTGTAGATGAGTTTCATGAGTTAAAAGATGTTGTATCATTTCTACTTTGCTTTCTATTTTAACAATCGCTTGTTGTTTTTATTTTCTATTTTCCGTTTTGTGAGCCTTACATTGACTACGAAAGCTTTATTGACGTTTTCAGAATTTTTCGCCGTCTAATGTGCATCTACTGTGAAAAGTCTATTTTATGGAAAGTTTCTTTTTTATTTCAAATAGTAAATGTAACTGAGGTTTCTGATTTCAAACAGTAATTCTTATTGTACATAATGGATGAAAATTGTATTGGTAAATCCATGCTCAAAAAGATTTTTTGTGTCACAAACCACACACCTTATGTGACACAGGTTGCTAATCTAATTCATTTCAAACCCTTCGTATCCTATCTCGGTCAATAAGATCAGCAGATGTGGGGATTGTGTTGGTAGGTTTATTTAACACATGGTGATGTTTTCTTTATGAAACACAAGAAGAGGAAACCACAAGTTGTGAGATCTGATGAGTGTGGCGACTGGCGCAACGATGTTTTATCTCCAGGGCGGCGATTTAGTGAAAGTTACAATAGGTCATCGAGGCTGTTCTGTAGATTGTGACGAAAATTTGGAGTGCTGCCAGCCTGTTAAAAGACAGTCACTTCCGTAAGTGAAAGAGGGCCATTCTTGCAGCATGTCTATGAAAGTAACCTCTGAAACAAAAAACATAATTCTTCTGTTAGGAAATGAATAACATTTTTTTGCAAAACCGCGTTTGTGCCCCATAGACGAGCAGAGAGTTTATGATACTTAAATACCTGCGGTTTGCTTGTTTCTATCTCCGACAGGTTGAATTTTGAGTAACTTTTCATGAATCCGCTTTCTTCCTTTAGTTTAGCATAACATTACAGAAAGACTGTCACTATCCTTTGCTGGTGTTCTTAAGTTTGTGACTCAAGTACCACAATGAACAGAGTTCGTGGTTAGGTTTCCACTTGGGTTTATGTGATACAGTTAAGAAACACGGGCGTAATTATTTCGCGCTCTCTTCTTCTAGCAACGCTCTTTCATTCAGTTTTCGATTGCAAATACAAATCGTTTCTCGAATCTTATCATATTATTTCCTTATTGACATAAGAGTGAATGGAATAAGTTGAAATTTCGCGCAAAAATTCGGCGAATGGCAACAACAGAGTGAAAATTAAGAAGAAGAAAGCAACTATACTTCTTGCTTGTGGCCATTTCTATAACCGCACTGTTGGTGATACCTACAATTCTGACAAGTGAAGAAACATAGTGATAACAGATTCTATTTACCGTTACCACTTGGAAAATATGAACGCAAACATCACAGTGGTGGGGAAGTCACTGCTCGTGATTTGTAGCGTCGTTTACGGGGCTGATTGCGGCATTCTAGTTTAAACCAGAGACCTCGTCAACTCTACGACGCTCTTGGGTGAAAGAGTTTTGACTAGCGCTATTACAATGGACTCGCGTTCGGGAGGACGATGGTTCAATCGCGCGTCCGACCATCCTAATTTAGGTTTTCCGTGATTTTCCTAAATCGCTTCAGGCAAATGCCGGGATGGTTCCGTTGAAAGGGCACGGTCGACTTCCTTCCCCGTTATTCCCTAATCCGATGAGACCGATGACCTCACTGTTTGGTCTCTTCCTCCGAAACAACCCCAACACCCAACTAGCGATATTGAATGTAGAATTCTAGTGTCCCCCTAAAACGGTCAGGCGTCCACTGTAGTGTGGAAGTAGCTACCCGGGCAGCAAAGTATGCATGATGTATCGATGTTTCTTGTGTATAAAATACGAGCAGTTACGTGTAGTTCATCAAGGGACAAAGTGTGAGTGTGATATGAAGTTGTATATGTGTCATGAAGAGGTAAAAGCATCACGGTATGTCGTAACAAAAAAATGTAAACGTAATATTAATTATCTACAGAAATATGTGGGTATAGGTCCCAGAATTAGTGGTATTCATTAACGGAGACAACACACTTACAATATTTTAAGTTAGAGTTGGTAGCAGTGAAATATAAAATTTCATATGGAATGCACGGCGAAAGAACAGACTTGATACAAAAGGTATCGACGTATTTGTTGTCTTGCAGAATTACATAATGTCTAATGAGATAAATACTGTGTCAGTATGCGAGAAAATCTGAATGAAGATAGCGCCAAAGTGGTGGAACGCTTCTGAGAAAGCGTAAATTCTCAGACCTTGTAATTCCGCCAGGGGAGGCATAAATTTATCTACAGACTGGCATACGCACGTGAAGGCAGAGATGGAGGAACTTGCGATGCTTTATTAAATTTTTATTCTGAAAATTATTTGAAGCAGTTTATGGCTCAGCGACGAAAACTTATTGAATCAGTTGGCCACGAAATGGCCTGAAATTTTTGATTCAGAGAATACAAAGATAGGGAAAACCGTCATCGAGACTCTTGCACTATCATTGATATTACATCAAAATTTAAGAAAGGTCGATATCTTTGCTAAAGAAGTGCGACAGGAAAATTATTGGAAACTACCTCAGCAATGAGCAGCAGTCATTCGGCCCTCGGGAAGATAACGTGAAACCTTACTTACATGTTGTGAAATGAGTCAAGAACATTTAACTTCCTCCAATATGTGGGGTATCCCCTTTATCTTGACCTCACCAGGAACATTCTCACCCATCTCATATTAGAAATGGAGTAAACGTTTGTGACGGAAAGGGGAAGGCGGAAATTTCTGGGCAGATTTCGGTAGAATGGTGTACGAAATAAGCTTGTAATTGTAAGGAAACTGTCACTACAATGGTCATGAAAACTGCTTAATTCATCATTGTGAACGGAGATATTACTTCTAGGTTAATGGATGATTTATAGATAATTTCTCGTTGATGATTTAAATAACGAAAAACTGCATCAGTTACTTCTTTTTCATGCTGATTCTTATTTTAAAGTGCGATGTTTACAGGAGTATTTTGGTGCTTTCTGCATGTGTGATTTTCAGCCTCTCTTGTGTTACAATGTTTGTACTCTAATCGGAAAATCGGACAAAATGAATCCTAGAGTGTTTTTATATGCTAATGTTAGCAGTGGTAATTCTGTTTGTCTACTTACGAGTATTGTGCCTCCTCCATTACACAGAATGCTATACACACGCAAGCCATCACTTACACCGTTTGGTTTTTTAACCAAAATATGCCACAAAGACGAATTTATTTTTACGACTATTCGCCACTCTGTTATCGATTATATTATATAAATAATACACGTAGTAGACCCTTTGGGGATCACATGAAGCTTCTACAGTTGTTCCTGCGGTTTTTCCATGAAACCTTCATTTTCTCGCTCATAGCTTTCTTTCTTTCATCCGTCCACTTTGTAACGGTCATTTTGGCTCTTGTCTCTGGCTGGACTTCACCACTTGTCTATTTTGCTTCTGTACATGTTACGATCTGCAGTTTCCTGATTGGTGAGTTGAGCATCAGTAAGGTCTCTTCGTACTTGTTCTGCCCATGATATACCTTTAAGGTATTCAGTGGCTGTGAGTATCTGGCATGTGAGTCTATACTCAGGGAGTCTGTGTATGTGTCCATAGAAGGTAAGGCGTCTTTTTCTAATGTCAGCAGCAATATTTTAAATTTCCTCTGTAGCTTTTTTTGGTTTGAAGTCTGTATCCAGCTTCAGTTTTTCGTGGTCCAAGGGTTTCCCTAATATATATATATATATATATATATATATATATATATATATATATATATATATATATATATATGATGAAAATGTACATATTTACAAAAATTGCTGCAGCTATTACGCAGTAGAACATTTGAAAAGTTAATTGATTCACTACCCATTTGGTAAATGAGAATTTTTTTTCGTTTTTTTTTGTGGTGTACAATAATTTCAAGTTGCCCCATTGAATTCATTGTATGTGATTTTTGGGTGTGGTGGAGTATCTTAAAATCTTCCGTGTTCTCGAAGGGGTGTCTAGTGTTTTTATGTGCCTTGTTACCGCTGATTTTGTAAATTGGTTACCTATAACTGTTGATGTGCTCAGTGTATCCAAATTAAAAATTATTGCCAGTGTGTCCTAGAGCAGGAATTTTTAAAGTAGATACAGTGAACACACCAACTGTTACACACACTTTTGACAGCGTACAAAGTCTTTGTGTAAGCATTGTTCGTAATATCTTTGTAGCACGTTCTGATTGCAATAACAAAGATGATCTGAGTGTGTGTGAAATTCTGTGTAATGGAGGAGCCAAGACAAACAGAAATACTATTTATAAAATTAGGGTATAAAAACATTCCAAGATTCATTTGGTTCGATTTTTCGATTGCAGTACACCCGAAAACATCTCCACTGTAACAGAGGCAGAAAATCGCAAATGAAGACGTCATCAATAATATTCATGTAAATAAATGCTCTTGTAAGTATGGAACGCGTTGTGCTAAACATGAAAAAGTAAGTATCTGGTGTAGTTTCTCATAATTTAAATCATGAATGGCACAGTTGCAGGCTTTTCTAAAACATCGATTATGACAAATGAAATCTCTCGTTCTTCATTTGCCGTGAAATACCGTGTCGCTTATCGTATTTGAGTTCATAGGATACTGACCGTAAGTATTCTTAAAGCATTAACGAAAACAGTAAGGTTTTTCGTGTTTTGTTATTAGCTACTACAGATGCAGTTTTCTACCATAAAAAAGGTTTGGTGGAAGTGAGTGAACGTTGGATCTTCGGTATTCTATATGATATTGGGTAATAACCTGTCATAGCACCCGTTATTCGGCGACAGAATTTGTAATTGTAATGCACTGAGGGTGCATTAGGTAACAGACATCTCTAGGTGAAACATTGACAATACTGAGATAATTTAGTCTGAGTTAAGCTAACGCAACAAGGAAAGAAAGGGAAGTAACCAGTCACCTCTGAAAATACGGCGCAAGGAACCGGCACATGCGTCATGAAGCTAAACGCAAACGAATTGTCTTCAGAATTACGTTCTTTGACAGTTCGAACTAGATCACCGCCTACCAGAAACAGCTTTCCAAGTATTGTGGACGGCTGCGTTTTTGATTGACGGAATTATTAACATTACTTGTTTGTCGTTTATCTTTTCTCTGTTTCAAGTCTCATGCTGTTGCGTGAAGAATTTTGGAACTGGCAGAGTAGACGTTGCTGAGTATAACGACAAATTAACCTGTCGAAATAAGTATCTTTTCACACGAATTCATCTTCCATTCCCTAAGACAAAATCAAATTTGGAGAAACACATTAGAGTTCATGAAAATCATGTTAGACTTTGAGAAACTTTGGTGCAAACAAGTCAGCTATAACACGAAATTTTTGTCGCAATTGTTGAGCTTCTTATATATTCATTTTGTTTGAAAACGCACTTTAAATACTAAATGTAACGCTCTGTATAGCTACGTAACGGATATTGGAAAATAGGTATTTCACGCATTGTGTGGATTCCTCAGTGAACAACGTCTGTGGTTCTCAACTTACGGGCAGCTCCATGGTGACTGTTGGTCGATAGGACTCAATAAATCGAAGTGGAATGACCCCCGTTTCTGATGCAGTGAACTGAACAACACAGCGAACTCACCTGTATACGGATGAGACAGAGTCGACAACTGTCAATGCAACTTCTCCTAAGACTGGTTCATCAGAAGGGCGTGTTGTTTAAATGGCGATTCTGGTGTAATTCCAGAAACTTAAAATTTCTAATGCTTACTTGACAATTCAGCAACATTCCACTTGTAAGCTTATCGCCAACGGTTTCCACTGTGGAAAAAGGTAAGCTGGGAATCGGATGCACAAAGAGTTTTACCCCCTATTTTATCTAAGTTAAGTTGTTAATTCGTGGGGACGTTGCATGTCGTAACCCAGTAAAACATCTCTTGACTCACGAGTATTTATGCAAGTAAATAGTTCTGACGTAATTAAAAATAAGGACCCACACACATAATGCTTAAAGATAAAATTTAAGCTGCTCGCAACGAATTAAAGATCCACAATGAATCCCAAAAAATAAGTTTAGCCATTAGCATGTAGTCACTATCATACAGATAATTTCTCCGAAGATAAGAATGGGAAATGGTATCTCCTCAGGACGTGATAAAGGAACCATTCCAGCTAGCTCGTGATTTTTAGATGAGGTGACAAAAACCTGGTATCTCTTTGGTGAACTGTTTGGTACGCAGACTACAAAACAACAAGACGGATTACATGCGAAGTCTGCGGAACTCGATGCTGAGCTATGAGCAGAGTTTCCCGACGAAAGCTATCCGCCCCAGTTAGCTGAGTGGTCAGCGCGGCGGAAAGCCCTACGAAGGGGTCCAGGTTCGATTCCCGTCTGGGGCAGGGATTTTTCTCCGCTCAGGGACTGGGTGTTGTATTGTCCTCATCATTTCATCCCCACCTCCGATGCGCAAGTCGCCCAATGTGGCGTTGAATGCCATACGTACTTGCCCTCGGCGGCCAAACTTTCCCGATTGGGGGAATCCGGCCCACAATGCCGTACGCTCATTTCCATTTTTCCACGAAAGCAAACAAAGGTCCTAAACTGAATAGTTATAAAAATTGTAGCCTTATTTCTAAATACGAGGAACAAAAAGACGTAAGGGAGACACAGAATATGTAAATAAAGCTGAAATAAATGTTGTCATACTGGCGTAAATTTGTTACTGGTACAAAAACAGAAGTGAACTTGGGTTGGGTATAACGGTGAAAGTTATCGTGAAACACCATGTATGCAAAGCGGTGGTTTTGAGTACGTTTTGATGTGTTCAGGAGCCAGTGGTAGTTGTGCTCACCCCACTTAATTTTTTTCTACGGGGGAATGCTGAAAAGTGGTATCCTCGAAATCTTTAAGTGGAAACTCTTACAGATTTTTGCATAAAACAAACGTTGTTGACGTGCTACATCTTTATTCTTCATGTCTATGTATTTATTTCTCATCATTATCACCCTGGCGACGAACACATTTCTTTCAACGAGAGACCACTTCGTCAATGCCGTCACTGTAGAATGTTTGACTTTGTTGACAGAACCATAAACTCACCTCTGTACTGCTTCAGCAATATCAACGTGAAATCATCGAACCTGTACTTTATGTCTTGGAAACAGATGAAAGTCGGGAATGTATGGAGGATGATCGATGACGGTGGACTCAGGGAGTCGGATCATCGCAAATGTCGCATCGCTCGTCTGTGGCCCAGCATTATCTTTCTGAAGGAGAGGGTGCTTTATGTGGGGACGAACTCTTCGAATTCGAAACTCGATTACAGCTTACTGTTTCTCACGTACCGACATAGTTCATTTTCACACAGCCACGCTTCACGCTACAATTCACAACCCTCTAGCGGCAGACTGCTGAAAACAATTAAACATGAAGAATAAAGATGTATAATGTTAACAACGTCTCTTTTATTTAAAAGGCTCGAAGAGTTTACTCGTAAAAATTGGGAGGCATTACTTTTCAACACGCCATCGTACCTTTCCCTCCTTTAGTGCAAGTGTATTTTGTGTTCTCCACAAGAGTTTCCGCCTTTCATTGTTGGATAACCTGCAGATCTTTTGTCTTTCTTTGAAATTTGGGCGTTCTCTACCTTTGCTCTACTCTAAGTATTCCTTCCGAATTGTAAGAATCTAAGTGCCTGTAAAGTACCCTTTGAATGATTCACTACTCAAACGAAAAACAAGTGTAGCAAATTAGTGATAAACAGAAGCATGAAGAACGGCTTCATTAAAATCTGACGTTGCGAGCTCGCACGCCTGTGCGGTGGGATGGCAAGACACTTGGCTCAGAGCCAGACAGTCCGTCCCTTAATGGCGGAAGAAAGTTTAATCGCGGGCTAGAAGAAGAGAGGTGGCGACGTGAAGTCAATTATCACCAAACTTTGCACCAATGTTCGGGATTAAATTCCAAACCTTTCCTTAGTCTCTCATGGAGTGAGGGCATGTGACACCGTTGACGGTGATCCGTTCGTCAGATGGTCCACCTGGTGCCACGAAAAAGGAGTACCCTAAGCGCTGGCTCTGGCTTTCACCTATTCCCTTCTCTTTTAATCGACAACAATACAAAAAAGACTTATAAATGATCACTCCTCCTTTTTTGCAGGTTTTATTTGGCAAATCCAGATTTCGTCTAGTGCCTAGCCATTATCAACGCACTATTTTCTAGCCTGAACACATGTCAGATTCCTGACGTTCGGGCGTCAGTCACAGTTCTTCAAATAGTATTCCTTGTTTGGTGCAGTTCTTGTCAAGAAACTCTCAAACGCTTCTGAACCGGTGTTGAAAGGTTGCAGTGATGAGGACATGGGCTAGAATGGGCTGCCATTCTTAAAGACAAAGCCCTTCGTTTACTGATAGGAGTGCCCGCCGTGCCGTGGTACAGCAAAAGACGTGTTAGCTTATCCTCACCAAGAGGGAGTAGCGTACCTCAGCTGACAAGCATAGTGTAGTGTCGCGTCTGTGTTGTGTAGTGTGAACCCGGTCCTGCCACGTAGCTTGATCTCAAATAGCATCAAGAGGACCACTGCACTTAATGCTCTAATCCGATGGGCTGATCATAATTAGGGGCATGGGCCCTCGCTACATGAGACACTGCGGAGAGGTTTGAAATTTTTTCTGTGACATCAACCCGAAGCCTATTGAGAAAAAACTTTACAACCCCCCCACCCCCACTCCAATCCTATTATCGGCCAAATTCTGGCGGTGAAAATTTCATCAGTCAAAAAGAAAATTTTGTGAGACTTACAGCTTGTTATCCGACCACATCATCGAGTGTTCTTTTTGGGGGGGAAGGGGGGGGTTGAGACACTACGAATGTAGTGTGTGAGAATGTGGGTCTCGCGGGAGGCGTGTGTGAGATAGTCCCTGCAGCCGCACTACTGTCTGTGCACTCAGTGGCTCAGATGGATAGAGTCTACCATATACGCAGGAGATCCCGGGTTCAAGTCCCGGTCGGGACACACATTTTCACAAGTTCCCGCTGATATAAATCAACGCTTGTCAGCAGCTGAAGGTATTAATATAATCCTAATTTCGTTACATAACCGAGTAGTTCATTCGCAACAGATGTATCGAGGAAACCTGAAAAGTCACAATGAAGACCTTATTTGTATATCTTAGAACAACACTCTCTAAATAATCTGAAGTATATTCCAAAGTAAATATTGGTTTAATAGAGCTGTTTCATCCTTTATTGCCTACTATAGTTTTATACGAAGAAGGTATCTGTTTTTTCAGTCATGTCCGAAAGAACAGAAACCATCTTCGTATATATATATATATATATATATATATATATATATATATATATATATACTTAAGGCACACTTAAGGCACAAAAAATGTAGTGCGGGACAATACGTTGAGAATTAGTGTCTCGCGGAAGGCGGGCCAGGGATAAACCTTTGCAGTCGCACAATCCTCTGTATCCTCGGTGGCTCAGATGGATAGAGCGTCTGCCATGTAAGCAGGAGATCCCGGTTTCGAGTCCCGGTCGTGGCACACATGTTCATATGTCCCCGTTGACATATGTCAACGTCTGTAACTAGCTAAGGGTTGTCATTTCATAGTAATTACTATAGTTTTGGTGTCCCAGTTCCAGTAAACTTTTTCTATAATAAGTGACTGCAAACATTACGAGTCCCTACATTCCGAGCCAAATTTGCTTGCTTGTCTACTTAGTGTGTGGAGAAAAACAGGAACATTTTTAAGTAACATCCACCCAACGACGAGACTGTCAGAGACAGAGCATAACCTCTGATTGAACAAATATCAGTCAAGGGTCAGACGTGCCATTACAAAGTACGTATTCCAACATTAGCTTTTTTTTGTTGCTACAGGGGAAACATGCAAAACATAAATCCGGGTGCCAGGACAGGCATTTAAACACTGCTAAACTCTGTGTCTTGCTTGAAACGGAGAGATGATCTTAACTTCCAGCACTGAAAGTGTTACAAGGATGTAGCGTGGACTCTCGATCGCATTATTTTTCTATTCTTGAAATCGTTGCCGGGTACTGATTATATGCAAAAATTTAATACTATGAACCAGATTCCTTTTCGAACCCGGATCTCTGCTTTTAATGTGCTCTCCGCTCCCAGTCACGAAATCCGAAGTAAACATGAAGAACCTGCAGCAAGAAAAAATTTTGAGGCGGTCCGTCAGGCGCTCCTGGGTGACGTAATTGGTAACGAATGAGACTCGGATCCCAGCCCTGTTCACTGTTTTAACTTGTCACATTTAATCGAAGTTGTATATACTTTTCTTACGACTGGTAATCTCCAATGTTTTATTGATGTCCTCGAAAAAATATAGTTAGTTAATTATTTGTTGAAACTGAAGGGACGGTCCTCAGGATCTTGTAGTGTCCATAGTTGACAACACTGATAAGGACCAGTGTCACGTGCTGGAGAAGTGGGATTATTGGGTAAAATTCATTTTGTTGCCATTGTTTGACTATCTTCGTAGCACAAAAAGGGTTTTACCCGTGATTATGTTGGAGAATTCTTCCTCCTGCTACTGGTGGACCACCGTCATTAGATAGAAGCAAAATGGACAGAGCATGAAAGGGAGAATATTTACCAAAAGTATTAATGTCTGCACAGATAGCTTCTAGCTTTGCCCGTTTCGCTTCTGTCCAGTGACGGTGGCTCACCAAGAGCAGCAGAAAAAATTTCAACAAATAATTCTTGTTCAGCAAAAACAAAATACAAAGGGGCCTGTGATCAGCACTCCGTTCTCCCGGCCTTTGTCAATTTTCGTGACCGGTGTCGTTACTTCTCAGTCAAGTAGCTCCTCACTTTCTTCACAAGCGCTGAGTGCACCCCGCTTTGCCAACAGCACTCGGCAGACCTGGACGGTGACGCATCCAAGTCCTAGCTGACGATGCTTAACTTCGATGCCTGACAGGACCCGGTGTTATCAATGTGGCAAGAGCGTTAGCTTTTCTTCTCCAGCACCTGTGTGGGAAAATTCCTTTCTATCCAATGACGATTTCCCACCAATGGTAGGCACAAGATGTTTACCCAGTAATACCAGTTCTCCAGCGCAAGCGTGGGAAATCTCCTGTTTACAAGAGAACGCGACCATGCACTTGATCGAACGCCTTGCATGCCGTCTTGCATTCGGCAGCTGTTTACCTTCCTCTACATGGATCCTCCACCATCCCATCACATTCCGAGCCCTCCTCAACCACATCCAACACCTCTGCATGTCCTACACTGTCCGAAAACCAGATTCCAAAAACCGTGTTGTCTCACCTCTGATCACCAACTAACTACGTACATCTTCGCACCTTTACAAACTCATCCTCACCATTCCCACACCTACACACTCCAACGCAGCTTTAACCAACCCCCTCTCGCAAACAATGAGATCCGCTCCGACATTTATCTCTCCTGCCAAATTGTTACCACTACCCTACTACATAGCAGACTCCTCGTCATCCTCTATCAATCCCATCTTGTGTCTCCGCACTACCCTCCATCTCCATTGTTTCCTACCTAGCAGACCTCTACCTTTTCTACCTACACCCCTCAACCCTATGGAAAAATCTTCCTCCCGAAATACTTCTCTCCTACTAGGGGTCCTTCAGATCTTAAGTGAAAGTGCAGTGTTTCGGTGCTTTTTGTAAGACAGAAATGTGACAACGGCCACGAAAACCTGAAGACTTACAATCACTTGTCATTTGTAGATAAATGTCTGCAAGCCTGTTTCTCCGCTCCGCAGTATCACAGAACGTCACCAAAAGAACTAAGACAAAGTGGCGCCTCCCACTGATAAACTGGAGTAGGCACAAGGAGTTTTCATAAAGTTTTAATTATCAAAGCGGAAAATAAACTTACATAATTAACATTTTCCTCGTTGCCATGTAGATGTCTGGAGTCAGACAGAAATCCGCGCGCCGCTGTACCGCAGCACGCTGCTAGACGAGCCAAAACAAAATGGCGCTGCTAATTCACAAGTTAGAGACGGGCACACACAGAAGAAGCCCACTGTAACCGTGGCCGATATGTTCCATGCAAGCCGTCCTCTGTAGTTTTATGTTTCCGGCATACGTTAATGCACGAAGGGGTGCCTCGTCACTGCTGTCGAAAGGGGAACTGCACGTACAAGGGCTGTTTGGAAAGTAATCTCCGATCGGTCGCGAAATAGAAACCACAGTGAAAAAATTATTTCATTCACAACAGTTAACTACACCTTCCAGGTACCTCTCTAGTCGCCACTTCGACTTAAACATTTGTCGCGGCGTCCTACATACTTTGCACTACCCTCGTCACAGAACGCAACCGCCTGTGCTTTCCGCCAATTCTCTACGCTGGCGCCGCGCGGGTTTAGCCGAGCGGTCTAGGGGCGCTGCAGTCATGGACTGTGTGGCTGGTCCCGGCGGAGGTTCGAGTCCTCTCTCGGGCATGGATGTGTGTGTTCGTCCTTAGAATAATTTAGGTTAAGTAGTGTGTAAGCTTAGGCACTGATGACCTTAGCAGTAACGTCCCATAAGATTTCACACACATTTGAACATTTCCCTATGCTGGTCTGCCTTTCGTTGTTTGTGCCAAATGTTGTCTTTGTAGGCAGCAGTTCATGTGAGCGGTTCTAGGCGCTTCAGTCCGGAACCACGCGGCTGCTACGATCGCAGGTTCGAATCCTGCCTCGGGCATGGATGTGTGTGATGTCCTTAGGTTAGTTAGGTTTAAGTAGTTCTAAATTTAGAGGACTGATGACCTCAGCTGTTAAGTCCCATAGTGCTTAGAGCCATTTTTTTAGCCAGTTAAGGGCTGTATTTTGGGTGATCAAACACCTCCAATCGAAAACGCTGCAGGAGCGTCTATTCATTGGCCCTACAGAATGCGGCTTAGAACTGTCTTGAAGAAAGAAATGATGACATTTATGTTATGTGGGCTGCGTAGCTTCAGGCGAAAACTCTCACCAGATCCACATACTTGTCGTAACACACTGTTGTTTTAGGCATTTCTACGTGGCCACTTTGCGCTATGAACTGAAAAGAGTGACGTGAAGCGATCGACAGGCACACCAAAGACACTGACCAACACATCTGTGCAAAGTTCCATCGGCTTTTCACAGTGGTTTTCATTTCGCGCTAAATCGGGTCTTACTTTGCGAATACGCCTCGCACAAGCGAACTTCCACCGAGCTGTGTCACCACCTACGTGCGTTTTCCTCCTGATTCCACTCTGGTAATGTCGCGAGGCCGTCTGTTTGTAGTTCGAGTCAGCTCTTACAGTCAAACAGGTAACAACTACATTGTACTCCATCGGATACTGATCTGTGGGGAGACATTACTGCAATGCAGCTGAGGCCTGAATGCTGTATTCACCACATTTTACAACGCGACGGCTATCTTCTGCATATGATTTTTAGGCGTACAGAGATACGTTTAAGGGGCTCCGGAAAGGCTCAAAATCATGAAAAGTTCAATTTTTACTTTTTTGCGTTTTCTGAATCTGCAGACTATTACCTTTTAATAGATATATAATTTATTCAATTCCGAAGACTACAACTATTTTTAAATTTTTTTTGAAATGTGTTCTACATGGGCGTGACCCACTGTGGCGCTGATAAACTGCTGTCAAATGGTATTATTATTAACGTCCGTGTTCATCAGGTACATTTTAGTGATGTGAGATAAAGTATGTGTTGTGGCTAACCTGTGATGGTTCAATATATATCGCTGGTGTGATTGTCGATTGTTTCATGTTTATTTACTCTGTCGTTATCTCGAAAATATTCGTAATTAATTCTGTTTCTTGAGTCTCTGTTCTGTTGAAGTATAATAATGAGTAAAAGTAAAGTTATTAGAAATCCTCTGAAGGCTTTTAAGAAAAGGAGAAATGTTGGAAAGCCAAAGGTATGTGTTATTACTGTAAATAATAACATTCTAACATGGTACGAGCGATGCTTGATTTAGACAATGAACGCCTTCGGGCTGCAGACAGGGCTGTAAAGAGTCTAGAAATACAAGCAAGAGTAAACAGGAGGAGGAACAAGAGGATGCTGGAGGAGGAGTTTGCAGAGGATGAAGATAATCCATCCTATGAACCTGGAATGCACTAAAAAGTTAATCCAATCTTTGTCGCTCGATTCCCAAAACTTTTATTTTCTCATACTAATTACATGTTTTCTAAGGATCTTCCAAACATATTTGTTTCAAACTTTCAGTAAATGTTACGCAGTACCTTCTGCATAATTTAACACAGCCTTTTTCCAAAAAAACTGTATATTTTTGAATATATAAATAAAAAATTGCAAAAAAATGTTGTGAATTTTCATTACAATTGAAAAAAAAATCATCTTTAATAACTGAACTAAAATTTTGTAAAATCCCTGTGTTAAGTTGTAGCCCATATTCCAATAAATAATCTGTAAAAAGCTCAACTTCCTACCTCAAATACTTTGTGAGGAAAGATGTAATTTATAAGCGTTATTTTAAAATTGCAAGTATAGGGCGTTCCGGAGCACCTTAAGAACCGAGGGAGGTTTCCAAGTACAACGTGTCGTGGAAAGACCAATCCGCGATGTATCCGTTGTCGTCCGGAATTAGCGAGTATTTTGGAGCACGTCCAACGCACGGCAAGCGTAGCTTAAATGAATATAACGCGTACGCACATTGTAGCATAACCGAAAGTGTTATCGTGCTATTGGATTGAGGGTGGTGGATATGTCGTGGTGGTTGCTTTCGATGACCAGCGAGATCGTCTGATTTAATGCTCTTGGATTTCTTATTGTGGGGTAATATCAAAGCCATGGTTTACGAAACAGAACCGGAAAAGCCATATGTATTAAAAGAAAGAATATGTCATGCTTGCGCTGCAACATCTACATACAAGTTAAGAGTTGTCCATGCTAATACCGAGAGGCGCCTACATAAAGGCAACCAACAAGGTGGACATGCATTTGTACATTTGTATTATTAATAATTCAATAATAAAGATATGTCAGACTACAACACAGATTTAAAGGAATATCATTTATGATATGCATTACATTCGTTTTTTTATTGCAATCAAAGATACAATAGCATATGTGTAATACTGCCAATTATGAAGGAGGAATTTGCACAATATGTGTTGTTAATAAATTAGCTGTCATATGTTCATATGCCTTGAAGCAGATAACTAATATGCTTTGGCACTTGTGCGATTTGTTTCGGTCAGAGACAATCATTTTCTACACAGATGCCTATCTAGAGCCCTGAAATCGACTCCTTCACTCTTCTACAGCAAGCAAGTTTTCTAGAGACGAGCTATACTCGTAGGACCAATCATAGATGTAAAGTGTTGGTTTTGGAGCGCTGGTCTTAGTTTAGCAGGATCTCCTCTCTGTTAGTATGGAGTCCCCTTTACTGTTCTGCTTAGGCAAACCTCTACACACACACACACACACACACACACACACTCACACACACACACACACACACACACACACTCTTATACAGGGTGTTACAAAAAGGTACGGCCGAACTTTCAGGAAACATTCCTCACACACAAATAAAGAAAAGATCTTATATGGACATGTGTCCGGAAACGCTTAATTTCCATGTTAGAGCTCATTTTAGTTTCGTCCACCTACGCTCAATGGAGCACGTTATCATGATTTCATACGGGATACTCTACCTGTGCTGCTAGAACATGTGCCTTTACATGTACGACACAACATGTGGTTCATGCACGATGGAGCTCCTGTACATTTCAGTCGAAGTGTTCGTACGCTCCTCAACAACAGATTCGGTGACCGATGGATTGGTAGAGGCGGACCAATTCCATGGCCCCAACGCTCTCCTGACCTCAACCCTCTTGACTTTCATTTATGGGGGCATTTGAAAGCTCTTGTCTATGCAACCCCGGTACCAAATATAGAGACTCTTCGTGCCCGTATTGTGGACGGATGTGATACAATACGCCATTCTCCAGGGCTGCATCAGCGCATCAGGGATTCCAGCGACGGAGGGTGGATGCATGTATCCTCCTGTAACAAAGTGTTTGAAGTCACGCTGGTACGTTCTGTTGCTGCGTGTTTCCATTCCATGATTAAAGTGATTTGAAGAGAAGTAATAAAATGAGCTCTAACATGGAAAGTAAGCGTTTCCGGACACATGTCCACATAACGTATTTTCTTTCTTTGTGTGTGAGGAATGATTCCTGAAAGTTTGGCCGTACTTTTTTGTAACACCCTGTATATATTACTCAGAAAAATTTTATATCAACCGATCTTACTGGCTTCTTTCATCAAATCCATTTCGTATGTCCGAAAAATCGCCTCTGCCCATCCAGTCTCAAATCGTGGAAAGGGAGCTAGTAGAGCAGAACTTTTCACATCGGCCAGGACGATGACCGCAATCTTGTTAATTAAAGCGTCGGCACCGCTACGTATGGCGTGTCCTCCTTTTTTTGAGATCAAGCGGCTGATAGTAGCAGAAACTCTGTCGCTGCCCTCCCCCCTGCATTAGCCTGATGAAGTACGATGCACGGACTACGCGCTAACGGGTGTGTCGGACTTGACCGACGTGAGCGTGGGCTCGTGTGACGCCGAAGCAGGGTGATTCTCGTTTTTCAAAGCAGTTTGTTAGGAACGTGACCCAGCAGTTTTGAGGAAAAGAATATCTTGCTGTCCCACCGAGGCAAGTGTAATCCGTTATTACTTGCACAGCAGTAGTTTCAGCCGTCGCAATGGTAACTGCCAAAATAGTCAAGGTAAAGCTGAGGTTTATATCAATATCCAGATGGAGGGGAGGAAGATGTAAGAAACATAAGGTATCTCTTTTGGAGAAAATGCAGACGCTGAAAAAGTTGATAGTCCGGACCTTGTATAATGGATTAAAACTTGCCAGCAGCTAATCAGAACTAAAAGGGTGAACGTTGCCTTTGGCAGGCAATGTTTTATCGACTGAGCCATCCAGGCACAAATCAATACCCGCCGAACGTCAGGGGTTGTTTCCAAAACCTGTCTTTCATTCTATTGCCAAACCATTACTCGAAAGTACCAGTTCCTCGAGCAATGCTACTCCAGTAACATAAACGGCAGAGCTACAATGAAGTTTGCAAATTAGTAGACAGGTAATGTATAAATTCAGTTTGCAATGGAGGGTCACAAGTGTCCGCTGGACACGTCATTCTGTATATATGTATGTATTTTACACGGTCCCGCATCCACGTCTCACTAGAGCACTCATTCTCATCTGGCAGAGGTTCCTAAATAGCGCACACTATGGTGCAGAATGATGACTTATTCTGAGTGACATGTTTATTACTTATTTTGTACAGTGCCAGACAAAAAAGTGAAGCACCCAAAAGAGGAGAAGGGAACGAAATAAAACATCACGAATTGAGAGGGTATGTGATATTATTCGAGTAATTACAAAATGCAATCAAATTGATGAAGAACTTCAAAGTATGAGCCTAGTTATCAGTATGACGTTGTACGCCCTCTGCCCTGGATGCATGCACTGAATTAGTTACGATAGATGTCATTAAGCCATTATATCCTCTCCTTGTCGAAAAAAGATGGCTAAGTACAACGCGGATGAAGACTGTGTTGAGTGACGATGACAGACGGTCATTGAAGAGTAATGAAACGAAAAGTAAGGGGCCGACTGTTACAAACCAAACAGGAAAACTGAATATTACCCTCGCGAACACTGTCAGCACCAAATCAATGCGAAGGGAACTCCATTGGTATACAGTTGCAGGGTTGAAAAATGGTTGAAATGGCTCTGAGCACTATGGGACTTTAACATCTGTGGTCATCAGTCCCCTAGAACTTAGAACTACTTAAACCTAACTATCCGAAGGACATCACACATATCCATGCCCGAGGCAGGATTCGAACCTGCGACCGTAGCAGTCGCGTGGTTCCGGACTGAGCGCCTAGAACCGTTAGACCACCGCGGCCGGCTGCAGGGCAAATCTGAATTCCAAAACAATTTATCAGTTATGGACAAGCCAGAATCAATTAAAAAGAGTCCTAACGTGGAAACGTAGTGCGAGTTCACTGACGATTTGCGCAACCAACTCGTTCCGTGGGCCCGAGGATTGTTCTACAAGGGCGTATTACGGCCTAGAGTTATGTGACTATTCTGGCTGATCAGATCCATCCCATGATGCAATGTCTGCTCCTCAATGGTGATGCTGCAAGACGAGAGGGCTCCTGTTCCCACAGCTCGCGTCGTCCATTTCATTATTACTGAACCTTCGTCGTCTACTTTGGAAAGAAGGGCACTTGATCGCTATTCTTCTGCCTCACCGTTAAATGAACTTGCCACCATTTTGCAGGATGAACGGCATAAGATTCCCTCGAAAACCATACAGGATAATGCGTCGTGTTTGTGCTATTTCCATATTTTTGTCCACCCCCGTCAGTACCCCCTGCGGTAAGGTGTCTATGCTTGTGACTTCTGAATTGGCTGCTGTACCAGAACAAATCTCATCTCGTTCACGACACACGTACGTCCAATCAAAGCAGTAGCATACACGGGTGCACCCGTGATATAGGGTAGCGTGTTTAATTAATAATCAAAACGTCCTCGGTGAGCGTTCGAAACCCGCCACTGCTTAAGTTTTGATTAATAATCAGCATTGGCGGCCGAAGCCTTCCGGGAGAAGAATCACCCTCATTCTCCCAACGTTCTTGTCAAAGAGGGCGGAGGAGCGGATGTAGCTTCAGGGTACTCTCTTGTTCTTCGGATGGGAAACTATCCCTAAAGGCGGAAGAACCAGCAATGACCATCAGAATGATGACGCCGAAGGCACTGCATTAAAAACACATAAACTATCCATAGAACATGTGGCTTGTAATTGAAAAAGTGTCATGATGGTCTCTCCATTGACAAAAGACTCCGGAATAGCCCCCTATTCGGATCTCTGGGAGCGGGCTGCCAAAGGGGAGGTGACCATGATTGGAAGGATACCGTTCGACGAGTCGGGGCGTGGAATGCCAGTAGCTCGAATGTGGTAAGGAAGCTAGAAAATCTAAAAAGGAAATGCAAAGGCTCACTCTAGATATAGTAGGGGTCAGTGAAGTGAAATGGAAAGAAAATGAGGATTTCTGGTCAGATGAGTATAGGGTAATCTCAACACAGCAGAAAATAGTATTACGTCAGTAGGGTTTTTTATGAATAGGAAGGAACGGCAGAGAGTGTGTTTCTGCGAACAGTTCAGTGATAGGGTTGTTCTTACCAGAATAGACAACAAACCAACACCGAATGTGATAGTCCAGGTATACATGCTGACGTCGCAAGCTGAAGATGAAGAGCCGGCCGGAGTGGCCGAGCGGTTCTAGACGCTACAGCCTGGAACCACGCGACCGCTACGGTCGCAGGTTCGAATCCTGCCTCGGGCACGGAAGTGTGTGATGTCCTTATAACGTAAGTTTAAGTAGTTCTAAGTTCTAGGGGACTGATGACCTCAAAAGTTAAGTCCCAAAGTGCTCAGAGCCATTTGAACCATTTTTTTGAAGATGAAGAGGTAGAGAAAGTATGTGAGGATGTTGAAAGGGAAATTCAGTACATAAAGGGAGATGAAAATTTAATAGTCATGGGGGCCTGGAATGCAGTTGGAGGCGAAGGAGTAGAAGAAAAGGCTACAACAGTATATGGGCTTGAGACAAGGAATGAGAGAGGAGAAAGACTAATTGAGCTCTGTAATAAATTTCAGCGACTAACAACGAATACTCTGTTCAAGAATCACCAGAGGAGGAGGTGTTCTTGGAAAAGACCGGATGATACGAGAAGATTTCAGTTAGGTTACATCATGGTCAGACAGAGATTCCGACATCAGATACTGGGTTTCAAGGCGTACCCAGGAGCAGAAAGAGACTCAGATCACAATGTAGTTGTGATGAAGAGTAGGCCTAAGTTCAAAAGACTAGTCAGGAAGAGCAATTACGCAAAGAAGTGGGATACGGAAGTACTAAGAAATGACGAGACGCGTTTGAAGTTCTCTAATGCTACAGATACAGCAATAAGGAACATCTCAGTAGGCAGTACAGTTGAAGAAGAATGGACATCTCTAGAAAGCGCAATCACAGAAGTTGGAATGGAAAACATAGGTACAAAGAAGGGAACTGCGTAGAAACTACGGGTAGCAGAAGAAATACTCCACTTAATCACTGAAAGAAGGAAGTACAAAAATGTTCAGAGAAATTCAGGAATACAGAAATACAAGTCGCTGAGGAATGAAATGAATAGGAACTGCAATGAAGCTAAGACGAAATGGCTGCACGAAAAATGTGAAGAAATCGAAAAAGAAATGATCATCGGAAGAACTGACTCAGCACACAGAAAAGTCAAAACAAAATTCGGTGACATTAAAAGCAAGGATGGTAACATTAAGAACGTAATGGGAATTCCACAATTAAATGCAGAGGAGGGAGCGCATAGGTGGAAAGTTTTGTATCCCGCCTGGAGGGCGGCGCGTGGGTAGTAGCGGGGAAAGGTAATACAAGTCGGTACTACAAGAAAATGGTTTACTGGTGCAAAAACAAGGTGATAAACGATTATATAACTTTGTACGTAGGTGCGATGCTGAAGTGAAGTGTCCTGGCTGGCTGTACCTGATCAATTGACTGAAGCAGTCGCGAAGCTCGTAGACCTCGACAGCGCCGGCTAGAGGGTGCTGTCGTCGGTGTCTCTCGTACTGCCAACCTAGCAGAGCGGAACTACGTTGTGGCATCGCAGCTGTCGATACCACAGAAAGAGTACACCGAAAGCCTCTGTGAGGGGAAAGATTTGTCTAATGTGATACAAGAAGAAACAAAAGTCGCGTTAGAAGAGAAAAGGGATCCAGCATTAGAATCAGAATATAAGAGAGCTTTGGAGGACTTAAGATAAATCAGAAATTCTAAAATCATTGTTGAATGTGGCAACAAAACGGCTATTCACGTTGGTGGGTATAATGTATGGGTCTGGATACAAACCATCTGAGTCTCGGAAAAATATCATACACACAATTCCGAAGACTGTAAGAGCTGATATGTGCGAGCATTATCACACAATCAGCTTAAAAGCTCATGCATACAAGTTGCTTACAACAATAATATACAGAAGAATGGAAAAAAGATGAGAGTGTGTTAGATGACTGTCAGCTTGGCTTTAGGAAAGGCAATTCTGACGTTGTGGTTGATAATGAGAGCAAGACTACAGAAAAGTCAAGACACCTTTTGATTTATCGATATGGAAAAAGCGTTCGACAGTGTAAAATGTTGCAAGATATTCGTAATTCTGAGAAAATAGGGATAAGGTAGAGGGACAGACAGGTAATATACAATATGTACAAGAGCCAAGAGGGAGAAATAATTACATGATGTGCTGAATGGAATGAACAGTCTAATGAGTACAGAATTGGACTGAGAGTAAATAGAAGGAAGACGAAAATAATGAAAAGTAGCAAAAATGAGAACAGCTATTAGCTCAATATTAGGATTTATTGTCAAGAAGTAGATGAAGTTAAGGAATTCTGCTACCTAGGTAGCAAACTAACCGATGACAGACGGAGCAAGTACGACATAAAAAGCAGATTAGCTCCGGCAAAAAGGCATTCCGCGCCAAGAGAAGTCTACTAGTATCAGGCATAGCCCTTGATTTGAGGAAGAAATTTCTGAGGATGTACGTTCTGAGCACAGCATTGTATGGATGTGAAACGTGAACTGTTGGAAAACCAGAAGAGAATTGGAGCAATTGAGATGTGGAGCTACAGTAAGGTCTTTGAAGGTCAACAAAGTCAAAGAGGTGGCATGAATGTCCTTTTACAGAAGGTGTTAGAAGTGATGACCACTGGTATCAGGGCAGTGCTGTCAGCCCCCGGTAGCTGAGTGGTCAACGCGACAGGATATCAATCCTAAGGGCCCGGGTTCGATTCCCGGCTGGGTCGGAGATTTTCTCTGCTCAGGGACTGGGTGTTCTGTTGTCCTAATCATCATAATTTCATCCTCATCGACGAGCAAGTCGCCGAAGTAGCGTCAAATCGAAAGACTTGCACCCGGAGAACGGTCTACCCGGCAGGAGGCCCTAGTCACACGACATTTAGTGCAATGCTGCAATCTTCTTATCATGGATTGAGTGGTATTACTTATCACATCGGCACTTATCGAAACACATGCTCGGACAATTCTCCCTCGCATCTCTTCAGGTGTAGATGGAACGTCTTTATAAACTATGTCTTTTACGAATCCTTACACGTAAAGGTCCAGAGGCATCAAGTCTGGCGAACGAGCCGGTATCGACACATCTCCTCCGCGTCCAATCCAACGATTTCGGAATTGTCTCTGCAGCTCATTTCTAGCCATCAGCAAAAAATGTGCCGGACACCCATAGTGTTGATACCATATTCCGTTCCTTGTTCCTAAAAGTATTTCTTCCAATCTGCAGAATTCAATGCGACGCATACAATCCGTACCAGTTAATTCTTGGTGGAGACTGATATGGTAAGGATGATATTTATGGCGATGCGGAACACGAACAACACTACTCTAGCTAAAGCCAGATTCCCTTGCAATTTGATGCGAAGTAACACAAGGATCTCGAACCACCGTGTCAAGAGTAGGAATTTCCGTTTCCTCGTTAGTTACTTTCCTTTGCCAGATATTTATCATACACATATTTCAATGTATGACGTGAAGGGTGAGTACGTTGAGAATATCTTTCAGCGCATAAGCGCTTAATTTCGTTGGCATCCTCCATAAATGAGAAGCACATAGACTTGTTCTTCAAAGGAATACATCACTCACATTCGCTTGATTCGACGATACTAGTCTTAGCGTTCCTACTAGTGTTGCGTTGCGAAACCGTCGAATGGTGTTTACATGTCAATGGCACGTTAGATGGATACCTCGTATTCGGCGAATATTTACTATTTGCACGATATACGAGAGAGAATTCTCAGAGCATGCGCTTCGATAAGTGCCGATGTGGTAAGGAATACCACTCAATCCATGATAAGAAGATTGCAGCACTGCACTGATACCAATGGTCGTCACTTCGAACACCTTCTGTGAATGCACGTTCATGCCACATTTTTGACTTTGTTGACCTTCAAAGACCTTACTGTTACACATCATTGGATTCCTCTCGATAGCCGCTATCAGAAAATAAGTACAAAACGATAGCACCCTATTAAAAAAAAAGTTGACTTTCATATCTCTGAAGCGACCCCACGTAGCAAGAAGAAACCAACGTCATATTATGGCCCCCATTGTCCCATGCAACATTTGTGCCACAAACTTTTCAGCTACTATCATACTTTCGTAGTTATCCTAGGTGGCAATAGTTAGTGACTCACCCTACAGATTTTATGTTACGCTCTAATAACAGTAGCTATATTTTGCACTCAGTTTGAACTTTACTGTGTATTCAGTTGCAACTCTACAATGTAGCATAGTGTTCCACAGTGAACAATAACAACTGCCTCGCAGGAGGAACGAAAGGCTCTACACCTTCAGAGTCTGAACCATATCTGCAAGGTCGAATTGAAGTGAAAACAGCGAGAGAATGTAGGCAACTAACCGTGGGCTGTAGACTCGGCGTTTAGGAAGCCACAACCCGCAGCTGTTTTCTTTCCTCGAGCAATCTATTAGTTAGATCGGTTTAATTTTTTGCAGTGGTTACATTTTTTTTACATGAAGTAGTCATAAACTGGACGCAAGACTAACAAAACTGTTATTCATGGTAAAATGAACTTGAATGAAACCGTGAAGAGCTGTTACGTGACGATGTACTGAACAAATTAACAGACAGAGACGCTAATCTATGTGACATTTCTAGTCACCTGAAGAAGCTGCTGTAACACGGCGAAACCGGTCGTGATTAAATCATCACTTAACAGCTGTTTGCGGTTTTGTTCAAGTCCAGTGTACCATGAATACAAGGGGTGTGGCTCCCCATATTGTAAAGAACTATTTTTCTTTCAGTTATTATTGTACTATCTGCAACGGTGTATACACAAAATTTTAATGGATTAGGAAATATCACTTACTACTGTAATTATCATTGTTAATTGTGTAGTTAATGCGATATAGGATTTCAGAGTAGCTAGACAGCAGGCAAGAAAATTCGTACAGCAAATAAATAAATAAATTTAGATTCAGGCGGAAGGGCATGCGAAATGCTATTTGTGTCATGCTCACTAAATCACTGTTTTTGAAAAAAAGTGTATGATGTAGCCCTCATATTGAGTGGACCAAGGCACTGTGCCACTAACAAACTTTGTCAGCCACCCGAGTGGACGCGGTCTCCCTCACGATCTCGTCAATGATTTAATTAAACGTGGTAATTCGTTCTGCAGAACTCGGCACTTTGGACTGTCATTTCATCGTGGACCGTATTCCTAAAGGTAATATTTAGTTTCCAACAGCAAAACTCATAGGAAGCTTGAACGTTGATAAAAATTACAGAAACCTAATTTCATCGTATTCCTACGGCTATCAAATCTCGCATACAGTACTACAATGCGTACGATTCTCGTACGCATCCTAATTCAACTGCGTGGAAAAATACGCACTCATGTGGAAGCAAGAACGAATAATCAAATAAGACGAGAAATGAAACAGAAGTTCAAACCACGGAAATGAAATTAGAGCCAAGGAGAAGTAAAAAGAACAGTAAGTTTGCATGTTCACTGTTCACTGACCATTGATTATGTTTAGTCTGAAAACCGAGGAAACGTGTTCAGTACGATAATAACAATTATGAGCAGTTTTATACTGTCGATTTGAAATCTAAATCTCAGCTTCTAAACCATTCTTTCGTCTAGTTATTGTAGATACTGTAGGTGAACGTCTGACGGAAGAGAGGCACCGGCATGTATTGTAAAACAGACGTGCACAGTTGCTTCCATTTGTACAATGGGGGACTCTGAGTTTGAATTTGCTCATTGATCTTGATGAAGCCCTGCCCCGTTGTATCAGAAACACATGCTCTGACTGGCGCTCCTCTTAGTACGACACTGTCCGTTACTGCATAGCTACACACTCTGGGAGAGGATCATCACCTCTATGGGCCCCGTGGCGTTTAAATCACATTGTGCCACATTTTAAGAGAGTGGATTTCATATTTTGACGAAAGGGCTGAAGTAAATTTAAATGGAACGCTCCTTAGACTATTAGACTATAGCGTAAAATATAAAATTTTGTAGATGGTCTGAATTCCAGTGTAACTTTTCAAGCTGGAGATTCCAATGTGTTTCGGGGTGACTGGCTGGTTCATCGTTTTTCATGGCTAGATTTATGATTAGTCAACGACATATCAGTTATACAACTTTTGTTCTTCCATTTCACTGTTTTATCTAAAGGACGACTGATGGTTATAAAGTTTTAAATTATTTGGAAAATGTTACCTAAACATGACATGGGCGTGACTGTTTATTATTATTTTTGTTTACATTTTCCTCCAATTTTGTTTTTATTTTCTTGTGTAACTTTCTCATGAGTGTAGATGATATTCATTAGCTGCAGCTCTTTGAGGATTTATATTTTATTATGGTGGTTTTCATCATTCACTGATCTTTCATGCTTTCTGTTTCCTCAGTTGGTAACGAGGGTCATGACTCCCTGTTCTCCCAAAGAAAAGTACATTTTACTAATAGCATTTATAATTCTGGTGATACGTTTGAGCGGAGTGAAAAAGTGAAAACAAGACTCAGCAGAAATTACGCAGTGGTTTATTGTTTTCATATCGAAACGAAGACTGAGAAACAGAGAAATGGTGTATCAAAATGAGCCGCATGAAGTCTAGTTTTTCAAAGAAAGATTTAATTGCTGGAAGATAATTAGGGTAATTAAGAAAAACTTAATTAATTATTTGAGGAAAAAGTTTAATATTTCACGAGCAGCTGCTGCTAAAAATGTTCATTTCTTTGAGACCTAGCTATTTTGCGCGTAAGAAGTTACATTGGTGTGATATTTAACTATAAATAAGGAAAAAATCGAAATTAAAATATTGAAATAAAATGGTCAGATGTTTCGTAAAATGATTCGTCCAAAGGTTAGAAATAAGATAAATTACTGAAACATTTGAGGCACCTATTAATCACGCTCGAAACCATGTGCAGAAAGTGAGATGCCAATTCAGAATTTGAAGTTCAATGTTTAACTTATAATTTAAGAATTCTAACAGAGGATTTTCGTCTGGTGGGTTATGTATCACCTGCAGTCTCATTCACTATGCGTGAATTTGAACATCACTCAAAGACACGTCAAATATTTTTCTAGTCTACTTTAGTTCTTACTTTTAGATATATTGTTACACAAAACATTTTTCAAAATTTGGAGTTTGTATATGTAAAATTTGTTTTTATATATACGAATTCCAAACGTCTCAACTAAATTACAATAAATACAATGGGTCTCAAAATGGCAAGCAATTATAGAATAGTAGCTAGTGGTCTTGTGGTAGCGTTCTCGCTTCCCGCACACGGGGTCCCGGGTTCGATTCCCAGCGGGGTCAGGGATTTTTTCCTGCCTCGAGATGACTGGGTGTTGTGTCGTCTTCATCATCATCGTTCATCCCCATTACGGTCGGAGGAAGGCAACGGCAAACCACCTCCGCTAGGACCTTGCCTAGTACGGCGGTGCGGGTCTCCCGCATCGTCTCCTACGCTCCTCGGAGTATGGGACCTCATTATCATCATGATGTTCAAAACAAGAACCTTGCCCACGTCGATGGTTTGCGGCCTGACCGCATGCATATAACTTTCCAACCAGCTATAGGCACACACTAATAGGCTGACCGCACCTGCTGCGAAGAAGAAATGTGGCATGGCTCGTGAGACCACAGGTAGAACCGGTAAACTAGAGGGAGGTAGTTAAGGGAAGACAGAAAGAGACCCTCCACTAAGAAAAAAAAACAGATAGCCTGACTTTCCAAACTTAAGCGGCAAGAAACGGCATTGGTGCCATATACAGCGTTGTAGTATGCAAATCTTCAACAATCATATCGCTAAATTAAGTACTGACAGTGGTAAATGAACACTTCGATTCCATGTGATGTAAATTAAAAGGTATTCAAAGAAGTTGTCAGTGTTTGTTGCTATTATAGTTATTAAATAAATCTAATAACGCATGTAGTTATACGAGGGCGTGCTGAAAAGTAATGCCAGAGAATTTTTTATGTGAAAACTCTGGAAGCCTTTTAATAAAACATACGTTATTAACATTCTAAAGCTTTATTCCTCATGCTTACATATTTATTTCTCAATGTAGTCACCCTGGGGATGAACACATTCCTCCCAACGAAAGACAAGTTTGTTGACTCCGTCACTGCAGAATGTGTGACTTTGTTCACGGATCCAAGACCTGAGCTCTGCTTGCACTATTTCATCACTATCACAATGAAGTCGTCGAACGTGTTCTTTACTTTTTGGAAACAGATGAAAATCGGACGAGGCCCCAAGTCGGAATTGTATGGAGAATGATCGATGGCAGTGAACCGAAGCCGTCGGGTTGTTGCATATGCCGCAGCGCTCGTGTATAGTGTCGGATTGGCAGGCTGAAGGAGAGGGTACTCCATGTGTGGACGAATTCGAAAGTCAATTTGCAGCATGCTGTTCCTCACGCATCGACGTTGTTTCGTTAGACACCACCATGTTACACGCTACAATTCGGAGCACTCCAGTGGCAGAGGGCTTCAAATATGTAAACGTGAAGAATAAAGATGCAGAATGTGAATAACGTCTGTTATATTACAAAAGCTTTAAGACTATGTAAGACGGGTATATCTCTACTGTCTATTGTCAAACCACAATTTATGAAAGATGTTTATATCTTATTAATAGGATTAAGTAAGAAAAATTAATATTTGTCATGTTGGAAATAATTGTGGTAACAGGGAATGTCTGCACGAAAGTGTTGTTGGCAGGAGAGACCGCACATTGATGTAATTTTAAAAAGGGCGCGAGAGACCGCGTATGGATACATTTTAAGAAAAGAGCGGGAAGGACCGCGCGTTGATACATTTTGTAATGGTAGCAGGGATTGTCTGCACCAGAAAGCATTGTTGGCGGGAGAGACACACTTTAGCGTTCGTAGGAAGTCAGTAGTAAGCGAGATGTGAAGCGAGTCGGTAGCAGGCCTGAAGCGAGAGGCTGAGAGGAGCGGTGTCCCTGCCAGCCGCCAGCTATGATTTACTAGAGATTATAAACGGATGTACAGAGACATCAGCTAACTATTATCATAAGAGGAACTAATATTATTTGATTTATTTTTTTGAGAAACTCAAGACTACTGAAGGTATGTTTGTGCAATGCTAGTTGTAAGATTATTGTAAAAAGTAAGTCCCATTTCAACGTTTGTAAAATCATTTCATTCAGAATATAATTAATTTTTGCCAGAAATATTGCATTACTGATTATAATCCATCCCAAAAACCATCAACGTAAAACTTTGCAAAATTTTATTGTTGTCAAGAAAAAGTTTAACTATGAATTACGTAACTTCAGTCAAATTAATTAAAGAATAACGTCGGCTTTGATATTAAAGAATAACGTCATCTTTGGTAATAAATACAGCCACTTATTATGACAGCCCACCAGCAGCTAATATAGTATAGTAAAACAGAGTAAGTATATTCATGTCGCAGATCGATGTAGCAGTCAGATGGCGATCCAGTAACAGCAAAAAAGGTAAGGAACAGTTTTGGGTTATTGCAGATAACGACTGAGGGCCACGACGACAACACATTCTATGTTTCGTCGAAATAATCAGAAAATTACTTTTAATAAGCAGCATTTAAATTTGTATGCGAAGATTGAGAAAGAGAATTAATTTCAAAGGGAAAATTTCATTTGTTATTTTTAAGCAAGAGATAGAAATCCTAAGGGAAGGTTTCATAGGTTTCTGTAGAAAGGAAGGTTGCGTAACAAGAGAGATACAGTGGAGACGGGAAGGTTTCAACTATTAACGTAAAAAATTCGAAGGCAGTGATTTTCAAATCATCAAACTCGAAGTTATGCAAAAGTGATGTAATATAATACCCGATTCATCTTATATATCTTGGTGTGCGTAAGGAATCATGCCCAAGCCGAGGTGATTTATGATACACTCCAGATATTGGGCAAGTATGATGGCTGACATTGCCAAGCTGAAAATCCCTTTCTTAGCTGCGCCTTAACCACTAATATAAATAATTCGCTCGGTTGCGGCAAACGGAGTTTTATGTAACGGATTTACGCTACACGTGCCGCGCAGACTGACGTTTCTTGGCTGGCAGCATTTTGGTTTAATTTAACACTCGTTACATCCTGGTGCCATTTCTGTGGCGGCGGCGCTGTTCCTTAAAGGAAACTCTCGTCAGAGGGAAAAACCCCGGGCGACTATTAAGCGCCACAGCCGCGAGACCGCATTAAGTCCTCTGCGCGGCGCGGCGGCCTGAATGTCTCATTTGCGGGACGCCTCCGAGTCGAGTGTGCAACTATGCGCGCGCGCCCGGCTAAAAGGCTGCGACTGCGTCACATTCCTGCGGCCGCCGTCTTGCTGCGCGCGCCGAGCATTTCCCAGTAACAAGTTAACTTTTAATTAGGTGTCCATTACTGCTACGTTTCCTGTAAATTAAACAACTCATAGAATTAACGACTGCGCAAGAAGTTGTGTGTCCACATTGGTGAAAGTTGTAGACAAAACGAATATGTGACAGAACATAAATGAAAATCTAGATGCCCACAAACAATTTATTTCCGAACTTGTAACTTATTTGAAACGTTTTAGAAATGTCTGTTATATACAGGGTGGTCCATTGATAGTGACCGGGCCAAATATCTCACGAAATAAGCATCAAACGAAAATACTACAAAGAACGAAACTCGTCTAGCTTGAAGGGGGAAATCAGATGGCGCTATGGTTGGCCCTCTAGATGGCGCTGCCATTGGTCAAACGGATATCAACTGCGTTGTCTTAAAAATATGAACTCCAATTTTTTATTACATATTCGTGTAGTACGTAAAGAAATATGAACGTTTTAGTTGGACCACTTTTTTCGCTTTCTAATAGATGGCGCTGTAATTGTCACAATCGTATAAGTACATGGTATCACGTAGCATTCCGCCAGTGCGGACGGTATTTGCTTCACGATACATTACTCGTGTTAAAATGGACCGTTCACCAATTGCGGAAGAGGTCGATATCGTGGTAATGTTTGGCTACTGTGATTAAAATGCCCAACGGCAGTGTGCTATGTATGCTGCTCGGTATGCTGGACGACATCATCCAAGTGTCCGGACCGTTCGCCGGATAGTTACGTTATTTAAGGAAACAGGAACTGTTCAGCCACGTGTGAAACGTCAACCACGACCTGCAACAAATAATGATGCCCAAATAGGTGTTTTAGCTGTTGTCGCGGCTAATCCGCACTTCAGTAGCACACAAATTGCGCGAGAACCGGGAATCTCAAAAATGTCGGTGTTGAGAATGCTACATCAACATCGATTGCACCCGTACCATATTTCTATGCACCAGTAATTGCATGGCGACGACTTTGAACGTCGTGTACAGTTCTGCCACTGGGCACAAGAGAAACTACGGGACGATGACAGACTTTTTGTACGGGTTCTCTTTAGTGACGAAGCGTCATTCACCAACAGCGGTAACGTAAACCGGCGTAATATGCACTATTGGCCATAGGAAAATCCACGATGGCTGCGATAAGTGGAACATCAGAGACATTGGCGGGTTAATGTATGGTGCGGCATTATGGGAGGAAGGATAATTGGCCCCCATTTTATCGATGGAAATCTAAATGGTGCAATGTATGCTGATTTCCTACGTAATGTTCTACCGATGTTACTACAAGATGTTTCACTGCATGGCAGAATGGCGATGTACTTCCAACATGATGGATGTCCGGCACATAGGTCTCGTGCGGTTGAAGCGGCATTGAATAGCATATTTCATAACAGGTGGATTGGTCGTCGAAGCACCATACCATGGCCCGCACGTTCACCGGACCTGACGTTCCCGGATTTCTTTCTGTGGGGAAAGTTGAAGGATATTTGCCATCGTGATCCACCGACAGCCTGGCAACATGCGTCAACGCTTTGTCAATGCATGTGCGAACATTACGGAAGGCGAACTACTCGCTGTTGAGAGGAATGTCGTTACACGTATTGCCAAATGCATTGAGATGCAATACATTTATTAAGTGGAGTGTTGTGCGGTAATTAGTTATCTACATTTGATCAATGGGGCAGAATGTTAGGAATTATCATTAATCCTCTTCTCGAAAGCATCAAAACAAACTCTCTTTCATATTGGAAATCAGTCTAGACGCTCCACTCGTTAAACTGTTAAACTGAAAGGATTTTAGAGCTTTTCATAGTTTACTTATACACTACTAGCCATTAAAATTGCTACACCAAGAAGAAATGCAGATGTTAAAAGGGTATTCGTTGGACAAATATATTATACTAGAACTGACATGTGATTACATTTTCACGCAATTTGGGTCCATAGATCCTGAGAAATCAGTACCCAGAACAACCACCTCTGGCCGTAATAACGGCCTTGATACACCCGGGCATTGAGTCAAACAGCTTGGATGGCGTGTACAGGTACAGCTGCCCATGCAGTTTCAACACGATACCGATATCACAGTTCATCAAGAGAGTGACTGGCGTATTGTGACGAGCCAGTTGCTCGGCCACCATTGACCAGACATTTTCACTTGGTGGGAGATATGGAGAATGTGCTGGCCAGGGCAGCAGTCGAACATTTCCTGTATCCAGAAAGGCCCGTATAGGACCTGCAACATGCGGTCGTGCATTATCCTGCTGAAATGTAGGGTTCCGCAGGGATCGAATGAAGGGTGAAGCCACGGGTCGTAACACATCTGAAATGTAACGTCCACTGTTCAAAGTGCCGTCAATGCCAACACGAGGTGACCCAGACGTGTAACTAAGGGCACCCCATATCATCACGCCGGGTGATACGCCAGAATGGCGATGACGAAAACACGCTTCCAATGTGCGTTCACCGTGACGTCGCCAAACACGGATGTGACCATCATGATGCTGTAAAAAGAAACTGGATTCATCCGAAAAAATGAAGTTTTGCCATTCGTGCACTGAGGTTCGTCGATGAGTACACCATCGCAGGCGCTCCTGTCTGTGATGCAGGGTCAAGGGTAACTTCAGCCATGATCTCCGAGCTGATAGTCCGTTCTGCTGCAAACTTCGTCGAACTGTTCGTGCAGATGGTTGTTGTCTTGCAAACGTCCCCATCTATTGACTCAGGCATCGAGACGTGGCCGCACGATCCGTTACAGCCATACGGATAAGTTGCCTGTCATCTCGACTGCTAGTGATACAAGGCTGTCGGGATCCAGCACGGCGTTCCGTATTACCCTCTTGAACCCATCGATTCCATATTCAGCTAACAGTCATTGGATCTCGACCAACGCGAGCAATAATGTCTCGATACGATAAACCGCAATCGCGATGGGCTACAATCCGACCTTTCTCAATGTCGGAAATGTGATGGTACGCATTTCTCCTCCTTACACGAGGAATCACAACGTTTCACCAGGCAACGCCAGCCAACCGCTGTTTGTGTATGAGAAATCGGTTGGAAACTTTCCTCGTGTCAGCACGTAGTAGGGGTCGCCACCGGCGCCAAGCTTGTGTGAATGCTCTGAAAAGCTAATCATTTGCATATCACAGCATCTTCTTCCTGTCGGTTAAATTTCGCGTCTGTAGCACGTCATCTTCGTGGTGGAGAAATTTTAATGGCCAGTAGTGTAGATTTTCTGAGTGTGGGCATCGATTCTGCCGTACCCAGAACTCACGAAAATATCAACCTTCAATGTCTTATTAGGGGGCTCAAAAAGTTCCCGTTTGAAGGCGTTGCTGCAGCGCATATGCAACTTAGCGCGTGTATAAGCACAGACATGTAGGCAAGGGATTAGCGTTGCATTCGCATCTTTTCGACCTGCATACTGTAAATGCAGAAATGTCGGCTATGGCGACGTCAATACCAAACGCATCCAAACAGGGCCAACGTGCTGTTATTCTTTTCTTGGCTACTGAAGGACAAACACTGACAGACACCTATCGAATAATGAAGAATGTGTGTGGGTCAACATGTCTGTAGATAATCACCGTTGTGGAATGGTACGCGACAGGTAATGGTGCTGCTTCATGATAACGTAACTCTCAGTATCACGAATGTCAAAGCGCAGAAGTTGCACCATTCATCTAATGCGGGAGACTCACGAGCACCCGCCCTGCAGTTCATGATCCACCCCTTGCGATTGTCGCGCCTTAGGTGCCTCTAAAAGGCCTCGAAGTGTTGACGATTTACGTCGGACGAGGAGGCGCAGCAGGCAGTACAGACTTCTTCACGCAGCAGGACATGGTGTTTTTCCAAACGAGTCTCTGCAACCTGGTGCGTCGGGTGGGATGATTGCCTCGAAGCTCACTGCTGTTTTGCTTGACTGGCATACCGATTCCAGACTGTACGGCCTTCGAATGGAAACTGTTTGATCGCCGTTCATGGAACACAAGCTCATGAGCGAAAACATATCACCAACTGCTTAATGGTGTGTTAGTCCACATTTCAAACGACATGCAGCTGCGATTCTCTGTGGCATAAGTTCGACAAGCTCTTGGTAGGTTTCTGGAAGAGTGTGGCTCCAGGTGTCTAATCACATTTGTCAGTGTAATTACGATCATGGAGCCGAGAGGCTGAACCAGGAGTAGCAGCAGTTTTTGTTTTTACACAGGATTTAGTTTTCGTTTTGTTCTGACTTGCTTCTGCGAAGAAGTGACTTGAATCTGTATATTTTTGGGTCTTGAGTAATGCTTACTAAACTATTCTAAATTTTTGCGAAATATTTAGTGAACATTCTTTGTGTGAGCTTACTCTGGAGTGAATTAATGTTTAATGCTACTGATGTAACCTTTGCGGAACACCTCTGTTACAGCTTGGAGTGGTGCCACTGACGTGTTTACGTATCCTCTTCATCTATAAAATCACAATACAGTCACCGAGTAGAGAGAGGGAGTTCCCCAAGATACTATTATAAGCCCTATGCTGCTGCATATTTATATAAACGATTTAGGTATTCAGTTTCTTGCATATGCATCAGGAGATGCACACGTTGTCTAGAGGTAGAGTCATTGATTGTTAATCAAAACGTCGTCGGTCCTGGTTTCGAAATCCGCTATCACGTAAATTTTTATTAGTAATCAACATTGGCGGCCGAAGGCTTCCAGTATAAGAAGTCACCCTTATTCTGCCAACGACCTTGTCAAAGAGGGTGGAAGAGTTCGAGGCACTCTCTTGTCCTTGGGGTGGGAAACTACCCCTAAAGGCGGAAGAATCAGCAATGATCATCAGCATGAGAATGCCGAAGGCAGTGGAAACCACTGCATTAAAGACATATAACGTTTACCCACAGGACATGTGGCGTGTAATTGAAAAAGTATCATGATGACCTCTCCATTGGCAAAAGATTCCGGAATATGCCCTCATTCGGATCTCCGGGAGGGGAATCCCAAGGGACAGGTGACCATGAGAAAGAGATTGATTGACCAACGAGAGGATATCGCGCTACGAGTCTGGGCGTGGAATGTCAGAGTGTGGTAGAGAAGCTAGAAAATCTGAAAAGGGAAATTCGAAAGTTCAAACTAGGTATATTGTGGGTCAGTGAAGTGAAATGGAAAGAAGATAAGGATTTCTGGTCAGATGAGTATAGGGTAATACCAACAGCAGCAGAAAATGGAATAACGGGAGTGCCATTCGTTATGAACAGGGAGGTAGGGCAGAGAATATGTTACTGCGAACAGTTCAGTGATAGGGTTGTCCTTATAAGAATCGACAACAAAGCAACACCGTCAACGATAATTCAGGTATGCATGCCGACGTCACATGCTGAAGACGAAGTGATAGAGAAAGCACGTAAGGATATTGAAAGGGTAATACAGTACGTGAAGGAAGACAAAAATCTAATAGCCATGGGAGACTGGAATGCAGTTATGGGGGAAGGAGCAGAATAGAAGGTTACAAGATAATGTGAGCTTGGGACAAGGAAGAAATAGGAGAAAGACTAATTGAGTTATGTAATAAATTTCAGTTAGTAAATCGCGAATACTCTGTTCAAGAATCACATGAGGAGGAGGTATACTTGGAAAAGGCTAGGTGATGCACGAAGATCTCAGCCCGGCAGAGATTCTGAGATCAGGCATATCCAGTAGCAGAAACAGACTCAGATAACAATGCAATAGTGATGACGTGTGAACTGAAGTTTATGACAGTAGTCATGAAGAGTCAATATGCAAAAAAAGGGTGATACAGATGTACGAAGGAATGACGAGATACGCTTGAATTTCTTTAAGGCTGTAGATACAACAACAAAGAATAATCCAGTAGGCAGTACAGTTGAAGAGGAATGGACATCTCTCAAAAGGGCGATCACAGAAGTTGTAAAGGAAAACATAGGTACAAAGAAGGTAACTGCGAAGGGACCATGGGTAACAGAAGAAATGGTCATACATTCTACACAGCAACGTGAGTAGTCGTTTTGTTGCCACTTCACCCAACCCATCCTTTCTGCCCTATCTGGTATTAAATGCTCCAAAGACCTCTTATACACTCCTGGAAATTGAAATAAGAACACCGTGAATTCATTGTCCCAGGAAGGGGAAACTTTATTGACACATTCCTGGGGTCAGATACATCACATGATCACACTGACAGAACCACAGGCACATAGACACAGGCAACAGAGCATGCACAATGTCGGCACTAGTACAGTGTATATCCACCTTTCGCAGCAATGCAGGCTGCTATTCTCCCATGGAGACGATCGTAGAGGTGCTGGATGTAGTCCTGTGGAACGGCTTGCCATGCCATTTCCACCTGGCGCCTCAGTTGGACCAGCGTTCGTGCTGGACGTGCAGACCGCGTGAGACGACGCTTCATCCAGTCCCAAACATGCTCAATGGGGGACAGATCCGGAGATCTTGCTGGCCAGGGTAGTTGACTTACACCTTCTAGAGCACGTTGGGTGGCACGGGATACATGCGGACGTGCATTGTCCTGTTGGAACAGCAAGTTCCCTTGCCGGTCTAGGAATGGTAGAACGATGGGTTCGATGACGGTTTGGATGTACCGTGCACTATTCAGTGTCCCCTCGACGATCACCAGTGGTGTACGGCCAGTGTAGGAGATCGCTCCCCACACCATGATGCCGAGTGTTGGCCCTGTGTGCCTCGGTCGTATGCAGTCCTGATTGTGGCGCTCACCTGCACGGCGCCAAACACGCATACGACCATCATTGGCACCAAGGCAGAAGCGACTCTCATCGCTGAAGACGACACGTCTCCATTCGTCCCTCCATTCACGCCTGTCGCGACACCACTGGAGGCGGGCTGCACGATGTTGGGGCATGAGCGGAAGACGGCCTAACGGTGTGCGGGACCGTAGCCCAGCTTCATGGAGACGGTTGCGAATGGTCCTCGCCGATACCCCAGGAGCAACAGTGTCCCTAATTTGCTGGGAAGTGGCGGTGCGGTCCCCTACGGCACTGCGTAGGATCCTACGGTCTTGGCGTGCATCCGTGCGTCGCTGCGGCCCGGTCCCAGGTCGACGGGCACGTGCACCTTCCGCCGACCACTGGCGACAACATCGATGTACTGTGGAGACCTCACGCCCCACGTGTTGAGCAATTCGGCGGTACGTCCACCCGGCCTCCCGCATGCCCACTATACGCCCTCGCTCAAAGTCCGTCAACTGCACATACGGTTCACGTCCACGCTGTCGCGGCATGCTACCAGTGTTAAAGACTGCGATGGAGCTCCGTATGCCACGGCAAACTGGCTGACACTGACGGCGGCGGTGCACAAATGCTGCGCAGCTAGCGCCATTCGACGGCCAACACCGCGGTTCCTGGTGTGTCCGCTGTGCCGTGCGTGTGATCATTGCTTGTACAGCCCTCTCGCAGTGTCCGGAGCAAGTATGGTGGGTCTGACACACCGGTGTCAATGTGTTCTTTTTTCCATTTCCAGGAGTGTATATTGCTTCTAATATTGGATTCCCTACCTTTTCTAAATAAACTTCTGTTTCTTCTTCTATCACATTAGACAAATATTTCTTCGGTTCAGGAAAAAAGAAGGAAGAAAAAAATGTTCAAGGAAATTCAGGAGTACAGAAATGGAAGTCACTGAGGAATGAAATAAAAAGGAAGTGCAGCTAAGCAAAGACGAAATAGCTGCATGAAAAATGTGAAGACATCGGAAAAGAAATGATTGTCGGAAGGACTGACTCAGCATGCAGAAAAGTCAACACAGCATTCGGTGACATTAAAAGCTAGGGTGGTAATATTAACAGTGCAACTTGAATCCCACTATTAAATGCAGAAGAGAGAACGGAGAGGTGGAAAGAGTACACTGAAGAAAGATTTGTCTAATGTGATAGAAGAAGAAACAGAAGTTGATTTAGAAGAGGTAGAGAATCCAAGATTAGAAACAATATTTAAGAGGTCTTTGGAGCATTTAAGACCAGATAGGGCAGAAGGGATGGATTGGGTGAATTGGCAAGAAAACGACTACTCACGTTGGTGTGTAGAATGTATGAGTATTTCGACAAACCATCTGACTTTCGAAAAAATATCATGCACACAATTCCGAAGATTGCAAGAGCTGACAAGTGCGAAATTAGCACACAATCACCTTAAAAGCTCATGGATACAAGTTGCTTACGAGTATAATATACAGATGAGTGGCAAAGAAATTGTGAGTGTGTTAGATGACGATCAGTTTGGCTTTAGGAAGGCAAAGGCACCAAGGTGCAACTCTGACGTTGCGGTTGATAATGGAAGCAAGAATACAGAAAAACCAAGACACGTTCATAGGCTTCATGGACCTGGAAAAAGCGTTCGATAATGTACAATGGTGCAAGACGTTCGGAATTCTGAGAAAAGTAGGGATAAGCTGGAGGGACAGACAGGTAATACACAATACGTACACGAGCCAAGAGTGAACGGGCAAGAACATAGTGCTCGGATTAAAAAGGGTGTAAGACAGGGATGTAGTTTTTCGCCACTATTGTTCAATCTGTACATCGAAGAAGCAATCATGGAAAAAAGATAGGTTCAGGAGTGGAATCAAAATTCAAGGTGAAACTATATCAGTCATACGATTCGCAGATTATGTTGCTTTCCTGAGTAAAAGTGAAGAAGAATTACAAGATATGCTGAATGGAAAGAACAGTCTAATGAGTACAGAATATGGACAGAGTAAATCGAAGGAAGACGAAAGTAACGAAAAGTAACTGAAATGAGAACAGCGAGAAACTTAACATTAGGATTTATTGTCAAGAAGTAGATGAAATTAAGGAATTCTGCTACCTAGGTAGCAAAATAACTAATGACGGCCGGAGAAAGGAGGACATCAAATGCAGACTATCACTGGCAAAAAGGACATTCCGCGCCAAGATAAGTTTACTAGTATCAAGCATAGGCCTTGATTTGAGGAAGACATTTCTGAGAATGTATGTTTTGAGCACAGCATTGTATGGATGTGAAACGTGGACTGTTGGGAAACCAGATCAGAAGAAAACTGTAGCATTTAAGATGTGGTGCTACAGATGAATGTTGAAAATTGGGTCGACTGATAAGTTAAGGAATGAGGAAGTTCTGGGCAGAATCGGAGAGGAAAGGAATATATGGAAAACTCTGACAAAGAGAAGGGATACGAAGATAGGATAGCTCTTAAGACATCAAGGAATAACTTCCATGGTACTAGAGGGAGCTGTAAAGGGCAAGAACTGTAGAGGAAGACAGATATTAGAATACATCCAGCAAGTAATTGAGGATGTAGATTGAAAGTGCTACTCTGAGAGGAGGATGTTGGAACAGAAGGGAAATTCGTGGCGGGCAGCATCAAACCATTGAGAAGACTGACGATTCAAAAAAAGATAAAGTCATCAGAAGGTCAAAACTAATTGCAGAGTGATTCAGAAAAGATTTCAGTGTGGTACAAAATCGGCAGTTGACCCTAAATAATGAAAAAGATTGATGTCATCCACATGATTGCTAAAAGAAATACCTTAATCTTCGTTTACACGATAAATCAAACAAATCTAAAGCAATAAAATCAACTAACTACCTAGAGATTATAACTGCGAACTACTTAAATTGTAAAGAACACATGTACATGCTGTGGGGAAGGACGAACCAAAGACTGCTTTTTTCTGGCTGAACACTGTGCAGATGCGACAGATCTACTAAAGCGACTACCTACACTACACTTGTCCGTTCTCTTTTTGAGCACTGCTGCACGCTGTGGGATCGTTACCAGTAAGGATTATCAGAGTACATCAAGAAAGTTCAAAGAAAGGTAGTCGAGTAATAGGGGAGAGAGTATCAAGGACATGATACAGGATTTCTGGTGGAAATTATTAAAAATGGCGTTTTTCGTTGCGGTGGAATCTTCTCACGAAATTTCAATCATCAAATTTCTCCTCTGTATGCGAAAATATTTTGTTGGCACCGACCTACAAAGGGGGAAACAATCATCACAATTTAAATGAGGGAAACCAGAGCTCGTACGGAAAGATACAGGTGTCTGCTTTTCCCGCGCGTTGTTCAGGGGTGGTATAATAGAGAATTGATGTGAATGTGGTTCGATGAACCCTCTGCCAGGCAGTGTGATTTGCAGAGTATCCACGTGATGCGGACGAATATGGAGAGAAATGATTAGAACATTGTTCCAATAAGACTGTATTACAATGAATCATGAACCTACAACTCCAGTTCTTGTACAATCATGATACTGCCCTGGCTGAGAACTAAGTACACAACACAACAGTCACTCTCCTGAAATAAACACTATCCATCGTTCTTGATCCCATAGCGACGTGGCTAAGACGTCATAGCTAAGCCGCCTGCTATACCTGTAGACAGCTTAGTAACTTCCTTTGTGTGACTACGACCGAAGAGTCTCGCTGAAGAAATTCACTTTAACTTCGAAGAAATACTGACATCCCGAGGTAACTGCAATGAGAGTGATTACGCTATTCGTTATTGATGCTTACTGACATCACGCTTGGGGTTCTGAAGAGTGATACCACACTTCTCTCTAACTGGTTGCATATGATAGGCGGCCACTGCTAGTAAACTCTGCTTGACGTAGCTGTAATACTACAGCACTGATTTCAACTTGATGTGTAGATAGCCCGGTCGCCAATCATGCCTGAAGGGAAGCAGGGGTTGTGCTTCAGGTCACAAGATCTCTCACCTCCTCTCCCCTACCCTTAGGGGAGAGAGCCGAAGCCTCTTTTCTTCTTCTTCTTCTTCTTCTTCTTCTTCTTCTTCTTCTTCTTCAGATACTTCGGTTGGTGGACGAGATCCAACTCCATACTCGGCACCACGCCGTCCCTGCTGGCCTGCACCTGCATTGGTACTGTTGGTGCTCTGCAGTCAACATGACATGCCACGTTGCATAGTCCTAGATAACCATTCTTTCCTTCCATAACGCGCCTCTGAATAGGATATCTTGCCATCAACCTTGAAATGCCGCCTTCTGCTTTCATACTCTCAGGCGATGGTACTGCCCTCTGGACGAGATGCAGTTAACGACAGAAATGTCCTCATTTTGCAGCCGTGAAGCATCTCTGCTGGGGATACTACCTACTGGGGAGAATTTTTTTAACAAGGAAGAAATTTTATCAAGGATTCCCCCAAATTGTAGTCAGCTCCGAGTTTCTTCAGCTGAACCTTGAACGTCCACTTAAACATTCGGCGAACCAATTCGACTGTGATTGGAACGGCGTGCTGCGAAGTTGCTACATCCCGTGTGCTGAACAGAATGTCTCAAATTCGTGTTCAGTAAATCTGGTGCTATCATCCACAACAAGAGCCTTTGGAACACCTTCCACTGCAGAGATCTGCTTCAGAACTTGAACATGTTGCGCTGCCACAGTGTTACCTGTTCTGACAACTTAAGGAAAGCGAGTGTGAGCATCCAACAGGATAAGCAATTGAGCTCCAAGTAACAGCCACCTTAGTCAACGTGAGCTACATCCGGGATCCTGATTTCGTGTTCCAAGGAAAAGAAGATTTTTGGCTTTTCGACAACGACTGAATGCGTGGTAGAGAGCCTGATGGGAAAAAACTGATGCTGCTTCCAGCCTACTTGACTTATCCCGCACGGCATGCGATACGGACCAAGCTTTATAAAATTTTGGGATCGCATCGGCTTGCAAGGAGATGTGGCCCTGGTAGCCCTTGATAGTACCATTTGAGCCACAAAAAATTGCATGTATTTATTACAGAGTTGTGTACAGTCTTTGTTCCAGTCCGTTAAATGGATTTGGACTGAAGAATCCGGATCCCACTGCCGGGTGCATAAATGTCGAATATGTTCCTGATCGATATAAGTCTGTAGAAATCATTACAGTCCGGATTTTCGCACTTGAATTTACAATCACTAGAGAGTCCTTGAAGCATCGCTACCCATTGTTTGAAGGTATGTCCGAGTTTTTTTGTAAGTCCTGTAAAGCAGATGGTGTCCTGCCGCGATGAAAATCACAGTGTTCAGTCAACCTTTCCTTAACTCCAGTATAACATAATACGTGTTTTTAATAGAGAAACAATTGTTGCACGAACCTGTAAATATGGGACCCAGAATTGGATAACAAGAAAGCAAGCGTAGTAAGATCATGTGTTGTCATGTGTGGCACGAAGTGTTTTTCGACTCTGGCGACGTAATTCGACCAATTTTCCTTCAACGTGTCAGAGGCGGTGGCCCAGTTCCTGCAGCAATATGTAGTTTGTGTCACTAATGGATTACCGGACGAATAAAATTTGTACCTTAACGTCACATTGCTTCATCGTCTGAAATGAAACTGAACACACATTATTGTCCAAATCACAAATCCTAAAAAAATTGAGATTAAGCAGTACATGAGCGAAGAAAAGCTCAAACGGTAAAGATGACATAAGAAGATGTTCCAGAGTTCCTGGTGCAGTAGCGCAAGTAAATGCCGTGTTCCTTGAGTTCCGGAAGTCGTTCAATAGAGTTACACATTGTCACATAATGAACAAAATAAAGGCGAACGGAATATCAGTCCTGTTACGTGACAGATGAGTTTCGAGCAAACAGAACACATCAGGTGTTTACAGCTGTGAAAGTAACTTCGGGCGTACACCAAGAGAATGTTATAGGACCATTACTTTTGCAACGCTAGATAATTGTATGGAAATGGGGAAGACCTGTAGAGAATGGACGCTTGGGTGCAGGAGTCGGTAGTTGACCCTCAACATAAACACATGTGTTGGGCGTAATAGGCAGAAATACCCTTTGCTGTATGATTTACGATTGCAGGACAGTCACAGGAAAGACTGGCATCCATAAAATATCTAGGAGAATGCTTACGGCGCTATTTAAAGTGGAACGACCACACAAAGCTAATCACAGGTGAGGTAGATGTCAGACCGAGATTCATTGGATGAATCCTCAGGAAGTGTAGTCCAACACAAAGGAGGTAACTAACAAAAGCTTCGTTCCACCAATTATTGAATATTAGTAGCCAATCTCTGATTCGTAACAGACAGGAGACAAAGAAGACCTGAAGAAGGAGAGCGCGTTTCATTGCAGGGTCTATTAGTAAGCGCGAAATCGTCAAACAAATACTCAGCCAATTCCAGTGGCAGACGCTGTAAGAGAGGGGTTCTACCTCACGGTACGGGTCACTGTTAAAGTTACGAGAGCGTACATTTCTAGAAGAGTCAACCAGCCTATTGCTTTCTCCTACTTATATATGGAGCAAACATCATGAACGTAAAATTAGTGAGATTGCAGTTGACACGGAGCTTACCAACAATCGTTCTCTTCGGGAACAATTCGCAACAGTGAAGGGGGAAACTGACACTGGTGCGTAAAGTACCTTCCGCTACACTCCGTAAGGTGGCTTTCCGGCTACAGATGGTATATGTACATGTAGGTGACGCGATTCTCGTATTTAACGGCCAGTGGTTTGTGGGTATGGAACTGTCACCAGATAGCGCCCAGATGTGTTCCGTTGAGTTCAGGTCCGGCGAAATTGGTGGCCGAAACATCAACGTGAATCCATTCCTCAGACCTCTTTAGCTCAATTCTTCCCTTGTGAAACGGGCAGTTATCCGTTTGGAATATGCTATTGTCGTCGGTAGATAGCCTGAAGGGATGCAGGTGGTCTGCAATAATGTTTACGTGGTTCACAGGAGTCACTGTGCCTTCGAATATTAACATAGATCCCATGGAAGCCTAGGTGAATACTGGCCCCATCGGGCTGAGTTTCGCCTGGGTAGCTGAACCACGTTTTTTATTAGACTACTGCATTTTTCGATAAGCCGTTCGACTGGTTGGTTGTGTATCGCCGCTGGTATGGTCTAATAAGAAACGTGGTTCAGCTGCCCAGGCCAAAAATTTCCACCGATCCAAGTCTCTATCATTCCGTACCTACTGCGGTAGCAACTGATGATGTCAAAAATGGCTCTGAGCACTATGGGACTTAACATCTGTGGTCATCAGTCCCCTAGAACTTAGAACTACTTAAACCTAACTAACCTAAGGACATCACACACATCCATGCCCGAGGCAGGATTCGAACCTGCGACCGTAGCAGTCGCGCGGTTCCGGACTGAGCGCCTAGAACCGCAAGACCACCGCGGCCGGCAACTGATGGTGTCGTTGAGTCAGCGTGGGAACAACAGGGAGCTGCTGAGGAGCCCCATGTTCAACAGTGTGCGCAGAGCGGCGTGCTCCGAAACACTTGTGCTCTCACCAGTATTATACTTCGACATCAGATTTACCACAAAACGAGCAAGGCGCCAACCTTCAACCAGTTTCCACCGCGACTCACGTCAGTAACACACTGACAGCGGACCAGTTTCACCGTTTCAAAGATACTCTCAACGCTCTGCCATTTGTCAGAGTCACCTATGTCAGTGGATTTCTCCATTGGCGGCCAGTATGGTCGACAGAATGATTTCCTACTCCCCTCTGCTCCGTTTACATACGTCCTTTCCTTAGCACGCCACACGAGTCTCGTGGTGGGCAATGATGATAATGTTAATCAGTGTAAGTACACGATGTGGAGGTTAAAGTGGAATACTTTAATACTTTGGGAGGGCTGGGGGAATAATAATATGTATGATGATGAATCAAAAGTCAGTCGGTTTAAGTACCTATTTCAGAGTACAGCGCTTGCTTAAGCAACCGCACCGTGATAAGTCGTTATGCATGCGACAGCGTGCGCACCTACTATGTTACAAAGCGCCGCGCGTAAAAACGGGATTTTTCGATGCTCAAACCTCTGGTTCTATCGGTGTGTCACTATCTTACATTACAGGGTCAAAGTATGAATATTTTACTCTTCCACCTGCTTAATCAAATGGAAGAAATCGGCTGCTTTTAGCTTTTGATGTGGCCTACTGTAAACTTGATGGGATTTATGGAGGCACCATTAGGTCATTGGCGGTTCCTCGTAAAACCCCAAAATAATAATTTTTTGTTACTACATGTTCGTCGTCAAGAACGGACCAACACCTAGTTGAGGATTACAAGACAATTACGCACAGCAAATGGCTAAAAGTTTTACGAGATATTTCTAAGATAACAATCTCCAACAACCACGAAAATTTTCTTGATATCTTGATTCCGTTTTCAAGATACAGAGGTTTCTAATCGCTCTACTTCTACAAGTAATAAAGCGAAATTTGAATAATAAATGACAACAGCAAACTGCTCAAATTTTAAGGGTATGTTCTCTAGGCATTTATCTAGAACAGCTACATCCCCACTTTCAAAAATCTTTATCCATTATCGAGAAACAACACAAAAATTTATTTTTTGGGTACCAAAACTCAGCCACGGATTCCGAGACGGCTATGCACAACAAATGGCTGTAACTTTTACGTTGTGTTCCTAAGAATCCGATCTCGACCAACGTTGGAAATTTTCTTCATTTCTTGATACGATTTCGAGATACAGAGGTTCAAAGTTACCCCACTTGTGCCGGCCGAGTGGCCGAGTGGGTCTAGGCGCTGCAGTCTGGAACCGCGCGACCACTACGGTCGCAGGTTCGAATCCTGCCTCGGGCATGGATGTGTGTGATGTCCTTAGGTTTAAGCAGTTCTAAGTTCTAGGGGGCTGATGACCTCAGCAGTTAAGTCCCATAGTGCTCAGAGCCATTTGAACCAACCCCACTTGTACATGTATAATATGCACGTAAAATCCGGTGTGAGACGAGAACGTAGCTTATTAATTGACGTAGCACGGAGAAATATACTGTAAAGTGTCCCGTTATCCTCTGGAGACCCCATGTAGTAGTTACGAAACACATGCATTTTTTTGTCGTTAAAATCCGGTCTGAGAAGTAAAATTAGTTCTGCGTTATTTCAGTTTCACATAAGTAAACTGTCTAAATTTTACTGACCAATACATTTATTTTCGTATGAGTCACATATCCCGCTGCAGCAGGAAAAAGAAGTGAAGCTGCGGAAAAGTACTCCTATTGGAGCTACAAAAAGGCGAATATACTGCTGTTTATTTAAAAGACTGACTGAAAAATGGGGTACCAGCTGCAGCACTTTACCTTCCTCAGCATCTTTAAAAATTTTCCAAAAATTTTGGCATGTGAACATATTCGCGTTTATTTATGCTGAGAGAATAAGACAGTGAGAGGGGGAAAGAGACTGAAAAATGATAAATACTGGAAAGTAGTAGACATGGTTGGTTGTGTTATAGAAAGAGCGAAGGAGATAATGACAGTGTGTGTGTGTGTGAGAGAGGGGGACACTGGCAGTGAACGTAGTTGACAGTGACAGGGCATTGCTAGGAAATGAGTGAAGGAGACAGTGCTATGGGGAGAGGGGAGGAATAAACAAAAAGAGACAGTAGAAGTGGTGAGGGCCAGTGATAATGGGAGACAGAGTATATGATAATGACAACCCGAAAGAGAGACAGTTACAGTGCGAAGGGCAGCAGCAGCAGGAAGGAAGGAATGAGATGTTAGCAGCAAGAGAGAGCGACAGGTAGACAGTGACAGACTGCTGTAGTGGGACAGAACGAAGGGGACTGTGGCTGTGACTCAGCAGACAATGACAGAGAGACACAAAGGGATAATGATAATGAGTTGGGCTTAATGAGTGAGTGAGAAAGGATAACTTGGAATGGATGGGTGTGAGCGACGGACTAGTAGATGTATGAGTTAGTTAGGGGAGCATGAGGGAGTTTGGGGTGAGTTGCACGTTAAAAAAAGGGAATATGTCAAAATTTTTGGGAAAATTTTCAAAAGTTGTGAGAAAGAAATAGGCAGCTGGAACCCTACTTTTCACTCAGAGTCTTTTAAATAAACAGGAACATAGTCACATTTTTTGTGCTCTCATGGGAGGATTTTTCTGCTAGTTCATGCTGTGATGAAAGTAGCAATCATGGTCAGCGCTGGAGTAAAAAAAAAGTTTGTACAACGTAATAATGCAATTGGATCCTGTAATGCTTCTGTCAATGTGCGTGGATGTAAAACGAGTTAAAATTATTAACGGGACGCCTCACTGGTATACGCAGATTCGTTAATTCGGCAAGTGTGCGCAAACGACAAATGGATGTGCGGTATTAATATGTAGCAATAATGTACCGTTAAGATAAGGACAAAGACAGTGTGAATAGAGATTACTCGTACCTACCTGCTGGTAGGTTAGTTAAAATTGCTGTTGATCGGTTTCTGGAATCGAAAGAAAGTAATGAAAATTGCCTGAATACTCCATTAACCGTTGTGATAGTGGGTTTTATACAACGGGTGTACAAAAATAGGAAAACACGCTACCATGCCTAAAACAATATCGCAAAACTGTTGGCATTGCCGCGCGGGATTAGCCGAGCGGTCTAGGGCGCTGCAGTCACGGACTGTGCGGCTGGTCCCGGCGGAGGTTTGAGTCCTCCCTCGGGCATGGGTTGTGTGTGTGTGTGTGTGTGTGTGTGTGTGTGTTTTTGTCCTTAGGATAATTTAGGTTAAGTAGTGTGTAAGCTTATGGACAGATGACCTTAGCACTTAAGTCCCATAAGATTTCACACACATTTGAACATTTTTTAACTGTTGGCATTCAAACCAGAGTCCAGTCGGCTTAGAATGGATAAATGTAGCTCCGGTATGGTTTGAAATGAAATCTTATACTTTTACTGCAAATTAGTGCCAAGTTCAGGTTACGATGATGATGTATATCAATCATTCACTCTTTTTTCCAAGTAGAGCACAAAAGCCAATAATATCGAGCTCTAATGACGGTGGTGCCCATGGGAGACGCGACGTTCTTCCTCTGCTCACAGGGCCAATCATGGACGATGCGCACTGTGTGAACAGGTGCCGTGTCGTCATGTTGTATCGTGGGGTGGAACTGATCAGAAAAGTGGTCACTTAATCCTTGGCAGTAATGTGACTTTGCGGAGTAGCCATAGGGCCCATACAACACCACGATGTGGCTGTCCAAATCATCAACAAGCCCCGCGACGTTTCGCTCTTGGGTCGCAAACTTGGGCAGAAGATGAAAACAGTGACCAACAAGACTCATCTGACCAAATGACTCACTTCAATTGCTCCACAGCGCAGGTTTTGTGGCCCTGGTACCACGTTTTCCTGTGACATTTGTATCACTGACGAATGGAACTGAAATTCCAGCTCGCCCTGCAATTCCCTGCTTCTGCAGCTCCCTTCGTTTTAGTGCTGACGGGCTTTGCGAGAGCAACATTCAGTTCTGCAGTGACTTTTGGACCTGTTGTCGTTTTATTTTTTGTCACAACCCTCTTCAATGACCGTCCATCACGATCGCTGAAAACATATTTCAGCGTCGTGACTTAGCGGAGAATGTTCTTCCTCTTTCCTTTCATGCAGTATAAATCTCTCATACGGAGGCTCTTGAAATACTACACTTCGGCTCTCTTGGATATGGAAGCTCAAACCTTACGTCCACCAACAGTTTATCCACGTTCTAATTCACTGAGTTACGACATAGTGCAGTCATAGCCACACCGAACACTGTTCTGACCGGGACTGACACCTGTGACGTATTTAGAACATTGCGCAGGTGCTGTTCGTGGTCAAATACAAAAGCGCCGCTTGCATGCTCAGCTAGCATGTGTATTTATATTCCTGCATGTATTTCTCGCAGTGTTTCCACGTTTTTGTCCAGCTTCTGTATTTATCTCATTTCCTGCCGCAGGGACTTTCACACCCGGAGCGGGGTAGCTTTAAATAGTCATCCGATTATCAGCTATAGTACTTCCTACGTGAGGAAGAAGTAATACCAGAAAGTGGATCAGGGTGAGCCTACGTCAGCCAACAGTTTGGTTTAAACAGGATTTAGCGAGTGCCAACCTCCAGCTGAAGCGTTCACATCAGAAAACGAACAGCAGCCCTGAATCTAAAATTTTGATGTTTGACGTGGGGCGAGCAAACAAGAGTTCCTGAGGAGTTGCTCTCGCCGACGCGTCCCAGTCTCTAAGTTATGTTTCTCGCTGGCGCCCATCACCATGATGAGAACTTTCTTACTAATAGTGACCTGACCTTTCACAGTGGTCTTCGATGTTTATAAACCAACGAAGGTGCTGAAATATTGACTTTTAGTCACCAGCTGTACTGACTTAGGATTGCCATAGTGTTTCTCAATCGCTTTGTGAAATTTCTGGAAAGGTTGTTTCAACTAAAAATGTACAATTGCTTCCTCACCCTTAATTACAGTGCGATCCTGATTTAGGTTTTCCGTGATGTCCCTAAATCGCTTGAGGCAAATGGCGGGATGGTTCCTTTGAAAGGGCACGACCGACTTCCTTCCTCATCCTTCCCTAATCCGATGGGACCGATGACCTCGCTGTTTGGTCTCCTCCCCCAAATCATCCAACCAACAAATCACCCTTGATTGTTGACAGTAAGTTCTCTCGCTGTTTATTGTGCATACTAACTGAAAGACAGCATACTGTCACTAAATGTTGAGTGTCCCATGAGTAGTAATTAATATGACGGTAAAGTTCGTGAGTTCTCACTTTAAAGTGTGTATCACTACTTTTTGGTATCTGTTATCCAAGCATTATCATACCGATCCAATGAATTCTTGTTTAAGCGGGAATAGCATTAGTGATTTTAACTGTCCAATGATGATAAACGTGGTAATATGTCGTAGTTAGATCGTGGGCCAACATACGCCTTTCAAGCCAAAGGTTTTCTTCATGGTCTACTGAAGAAAGAACCTAAGATTATAGTGGTACATCTGTTACAGCACACAAAGTCGACTGTCGCCCTATGGTAACACGAAATCATATTTTTGTACGTTTAATTTTTTTTTTTGTCTAGCATATACTATTAAGATAATTCAGAATATTAGTCGTCACTATCACATTTTCCTACGACTTCATAAAAGTTTTATGCTTTGTTATACGGGACTTTCACAGAAACACATAATTTGCTTTCGCACAGAAAGAATGCTCACCTCAAAATTTATTCTGCCTTTGTCAACGTTTAAGACATCTTTCTCACGAGAAAAAAAATTCACAAATTTCTTGCCCTGGGATAAATGACTACATGAATAGCCACATCGGGCCTAAAGAAACATAACTGTCTAGACGTAGCGTAACATTTGGTTCATATGGTATACTGAAATATGTCATAATCACCGTCCAGTAAGAAATTCTCAAGCAAACACTTGGTGACATATTTTAGTACTGGTCGATAACATGACTGGCCTTTAGAGATATCTGAAGAAGAACGAAGAGTCAACATAATGAGCATGATGGATGACTGGGTAAACGATTCTTCAGTAATCGCTGGCAGTTGCAAATATACAACATTTTCAAATTTTATTTATATTTCGGCAAACAAAATTTAGCTTAACCACTACAGTACAAAAATTTAACATGAGAATAGATTAATTTTTTCATTATTATAGAGTGCTGCAGTCTTTGTTTTGTGCCAATATTGCGTTATATACTGATGTGTTGTGCGAATATATGATTGGACATTGACTGCATTGTTGGTGTCGTTTTTGTATTGCCCTGTTCGTTATATCAGACAAAACTTTGTGATGACTTTAATAAAGGGTAAATGTGAGATGAGAACTTAAACTATCTTCACTATGGCGGTAGGTACACCAAACAGTGGAACCATAATAACATCTCCATTGTTCAAGGTGGTGGACACCATGATGTGTCAACACCACACTCATTCACCAACGTAGAATTAGTGCAGAAACCAAATATAGTGCTCCATGATCATAAGGATAGACAGGACAAACGTATATTGCAGTAATTTCTGGTAATTAGGTCAGAAGGTGAAGGACGTTAAGTCTCATGCTAATCATCATTGAGAACTACACTAGTCTATCAACCTATTTGACTAATTGTTGGCACTCATTGCCTAGTTACTGAACACTTCTGTACTATGTATGAAGTATTACAGATTAATGTTTATAAATCATCTGATTACAGTGAACATTGGCACGCATTGGCCAGTTACAATCCAATTTTTATACATCATTAATGGCATACCATTTACATAATTCATCTCGTTATAGTAATCATTGGCACTCATTCGCCAGTTACAAACCATCAGAAGTCATCATTCAAAACAGGAGCTAATGAATAGCATAGCATTAACATAATTCACCTAGTTATAGTAATCGTTGGCACTCATTGGCCAGTTACTAAATGTATAGCAAGTATTGAATATTACAAAACATTTTTCATCATTCAAGTTACATATGACATATTTAAAATAATTATTGGCACTCTTTGACCAGTGACTAAACATATAGCAAGTATTGAATATTACAAAACATTTTTCATCATTCAAGTGACATATGACATATTTAAAATAATTATTGGCACTCTTTGGCCAGTGACAAACCATCAGAAGTCATCATTAAAATTGGCATAGCATTTATAGAGTATAACAAAAATATTATTTACAGAAATTATTGGCATAGCAGGTATGCATTATTACAAAATATCATTCACTATTACGCAGAACTCATCATTCAAGTGACATAAGACATATTTAAAATGTAACACACTGTAGCTACTACTCAAGGTCTGTGGTTAGAAAACATTACTCAGAACTCATCATTCAAGTGACATAGGACATAGTGAAAATGTAACATACTATAACTATTACTCAAGGTCTGTGGTTAGAAGACATCATTCAGTATTACTCAGAACCTTCTTAAACTGGTAGCATTATTTGCGACTGGTAATACATTTTTTTGTGCTATCAATGCATTGTGTTGGGATCGATAATTAATTGCTGGGGCATGGAAATATTTGCTTTTAACTTATTGCTACAAATGAGGATAGGTAACGTCATTCGTCATGAGTCAGCTGTAGCAAGGTTATGAAACAAGTAGAGTATATGTGATCACATTCATGAATGACACACACAAATGGGTAAAAAAAATGCAAGTACTAGAACAGGTTTAATGACTAACTGCTTATAGCACATTAATTTCATGAATAGCTTCTCCTAGAAAAAAAAACAAAATGGATTATTAAGCTGAAAGAAGAAACGTATATTATGCTGAAAAGTAGTGAACTTCAGATTAACAGGTAATGAAATGTGTACTCAATATATATGTACTCTAGCTGTCCTTTCGAAAACATTCAGTCATTATACCATGCGATATAAGACATACTGTCAAAAAGAACTGCAACAAATACTTAAATAACTACATAGCATCTCTTAACTAATAGTAAATATATAAACTTCATCGTTTTTCTCATCTGCAAAGAAAAAATTCATTATTCATATTACCATAACTTCATTGCTGTCATCACCTGCAAAGAAAAACTTCATTATTCATATTAGCATATTCTTCATATAACTATTCATCACCATTCATTATCATCTGCAAAAAGACACTTCATTATCCGTTATTCATATTACCATTTACTTCATATAACTATTCATAGTATAGAGTTTCTTATTTCTAGCATATTTCACCACTAAAACTAAGATGTGTAGTTCTGTCTGACAGTCTGCATCAATCGCCTCGTATTCTGAAAGAAAAAATTAGTTAAGACTGCTATCATACGATGTGTATAGTATATTCTTGTTAATGTTTGTTAATTGTGATCCATTTACTCTTCATGACGAGCTATTGCATCTTTTTTCGTTCATTCCGAAGGTGAAATTCCCATTTCATAGTAATCCACTGTGGTTTGTTTAATTTATTTCTTTCACACGTTATTGCTTTCTGAAAATGATGAACAATGATTAATGTCTTGCATTTAAATCATATACCCATTAAATATAACTGGTTTCTAGTGAAATAATTAAGCATACAGCATAGCATGACAGAAAACGTATTATGTCAAAAACATAGACAGCTTTCAAGTGCAAAAAAATGCACACAGAGTATCATAATGTAGTAGCAAAAAAAAAAAAAAAAAAAAAAAAAAGTAAAATAGTCACGAATGTGAGATATAATGAGACAAAATGTCAAAGTCAACTGGTGTTTGTTACATCTTAAATATTTCATAGTGCATACAAACAAACAGGAAAACAATCATACATACATGAAAAATGGAAAATGTGCACGGTCTGATGTGTAACGACAAGAAAAGCGACCTGCTAACCTTACCTTGCCGGGCACTTCCCAAGAAAAAAATACGATAATCATCAGTAAGTAGTGACATAAATATAATTGCATAAGTGCTCATATAAAAATCAGGAAATGGCATTACAGTGTGATAAATCATAAAGTATGTTCATTCAATAAAGGGTTTAATATTGGAGACATGGTGATTGCTTTTGCTTTTTCTGGTTCTCAGAGTTTCGACGTGTACTACATTGGGGTGAGGAATGCTGCGAATTCGATATGGACCTGCGTATAGAAGCTCAAATTTACTGCATCTACTCTTTCCTCTGTTCGATAACTAGTGTGTACGTGAAATATCTTCTGTCCAATGTGAAAGTCACGGCGTGTACCAACCTGTTTTTGCTGTCTTCTCCGGCGCTCTGCGGCACGTTTGATGTTGTTCAGCGCAATGTCAATTATTTCATGGTGTCGTAGTCGACGAGATGTAGGAAAGGATACTAATTCTTTAATTTTGTTAGGTGGCTCAACATTTTTCATTATAACAGTCGGAGATAGCATAGTAGATTCATTTGGTATGGAATGACAGTATGTGTGTATCCCAATCAATATGTTTTTTATGGCAGTATATTCTACAAAGTTTACCAATTTCTTTCATTAGTCGTTCACAAGGGTTCGAAGAAGCTTGGTACCTGGATATATAGATCGGAGAAATGTTTCTAGCTCGTAACATACGTGTCCATATAGCAGATCGAAACTGTGATCCATTGTCGGAAATTACTTTCAATACATGCCCTACATGGAATAAAAAATGTTTTACAAATGCATTCGAAACAGATTTCGCAGCAGCTTTGCGTAACAGAGTGAACGTAACAAATTTTGAATTGAGTTCAACAGCGACAAAGATGTAGCAAAAACCTCTATTAGTTCTGGGAATCGGACCAAAAATGTCTACAGCGCCCATGTGTCTCAATTTAACAGGTAAAATGGGATGTAATGGAGGAACAGGTAAAGTTGTGTCTGACTTAGCTTTCTGGCAGATTTTACATGACGCTAAAACTCGTTTACGAATACGTTTCTCCATGTTGGAAAAGTAACAGTTCTGTCTCAGTATAAGAAAATATTTTCTGGCTCCGTAGTATGCGTAACTTAAATGAGTATACCAAATTACTTTGTTAACAAGTTCGTCAGGAATGCATAGTAACCAGTTGCTGCTGTCAGGGTGAGAGCGGCGAAACAGAATATTATTACGTACAGTGTAATGGTTTCTAGTGGTAACATTATTCCTATCTTGCCAAAAGTGTTTAATTTCTTTCCATACGTTGTCTTTACTCTGCTCTTGTGCTATGTCTCGTAATGGCGACGAAATGAAATTTTCAAATGCAACTTGTTGAATATACATGACGCTGAAATTTGCTTTGCAGAAGTTGGTTGCGATGTCTTGCTGATTGTTGCTGAGAGAACGGGATAGTGCGTCTGCTACAATATTTTGTGTACCGGGAATGTGAACAATTGTAAAATTAAATTCCTGTAAATAAAGTTTCCATCTGCTTAACCTGTTTTGTGTAAATTTTGCGGAAAGTAAAAACTGTATGGCTCTATGATCTGTGTAATCGGTCGTATGTCTTCCATAAAGAAAATGTCGAAATCTCATAAATGCCCATACAACACATAAGGTTTCAAGTTCTGTGACAGAATAATTGCGTTCAGCAGGTGACAGAATGCGACTCGCAAAGGCGATGTTTTTAATTACTGTAGAACCATCTTCTTCAATTTCCTGAAAAATGAGTACGCCTAAAGCGGTGTTAGAACTATCGGTGGCAACGGAAAAATTTCTAGTAAGATCTGGATGTGATAAAAGTGGTGCATTCAACAAAGCTTCTTTCAGATTCACAAATTCAGAATGTGCTTGGCTATCCCAGGACCAAATAGTGTTTTTACCCGTCAACTGACATAATCTAGGGGTGTCTAAAAAAGAGTAATGAATAAACTTACGAAAAAAGTTAATTAAACCCAAACAGTTGCGTAGTTGTTTCTTCGTCGTAGGAACAGTAATATCACGTAAAGTTTGAAGTTTTTCCGGGTCAGGCGCAATGCCTTCTGCTGAAATTACATGTCCAAGAAATTTTATAGAAGTTTTCACAAAGTGAGATTTACTGAGATTAACTGTGAGCCCTTGTGCACGAAAAGTTGGTAACAGTTGTTCAAGAATCAGATTGTGTTGAGACCACTTGGCTTCTGCAATAAGAATGTCTAGATACGTTGTGATTCTGTCTTTAAGTTCTGTCGGAAGTATAGTATTCAAACCGCGAATAAATGCTGCTGAAGAAATTGTTAAACCGAACGGTAATTTGCAAAACTGGTAACAGTCACCAAAACAGAGAAATGCTGTGTACTTTCTACAGTTCGGATGGAGATGAATTTGCCAAAATCCCGATTTCAAATCTAATGTGGAATAAATAGCAGTACCATGAAATTTCTGTAGAAGTTCTTCTAGTGTCTGTGGGCGATCTGTTTCATTAATAATAATATCATTAATGTGGCGCGAATCAAGTACGAGGCGAAGTGAACCATCCTTTTTCTTAACAATATGGAGTGGGTTTATGTACGGACTAACTGCCGGTTCAATAATTCTTTGGTCAAGAATAGCTTGCAATTCTTTCTTAACTTGTTCTCTGTGAATATACGGAATGGGATAATGTTTGGCTTTAAATGTGTCGTGCTGTTTAACTTGAAATTCACACATAAAACCGGACATAGTACCAGGGATGTTGTCAAATACTGAAGCTTGCTGTAAAAGAATTTTGCGTAATTGCGTGCGTTCGTCGTCTGTATTTGCACTGCTCTGTTTAAGTTTATCGGACATCATTTGCATAACGTCATAGTCGGATTCGTCTGGAGTATTATAGTTGTGTACGTACGTATCTGTGAACAATGTGGAATGACAGTCTATGTTACGTGATGCGGAAATGACCTCTGTACAATTAATTGTTTGTTCTTCTGCAGATAAAGAGTGCTGAAATTCTAAAGCCAGTTGTACATTTTCATCCTTTAACATTAAATACGAATTTTGAAAGTCAATAATTGCGTCGTGTTGTACCAGAAAATTCGTACCTAAAATAACGTCTGTTGTCAATAAGGGAACAATCCAAAAATTTGAGTGAAATGTATGACCTGCAATACAAAATGATAAATGTGTCTGTAATTTAACATCTACTCCTTTACCAGATACTGCTCCTTTTACTTTAGTTTTGCCTAATGGTAACGTAGGATAGCTATTCTCTTTGTTACATTCGTTGAAAGTTTTCTCATTTATAACTGACATAGGTGACCCAGAATCGATTACTGCTGAAAATTTAGATGATCCAATCTTTACTTCAATGACAGGGTGTGAAATGGTTCTTTGAATAACTGGTTTTTCCTGCAAAAGAGTGTCTCGGATGTCGTCAAAAGTAATAACATTTTCGTGAACAAGATTCTGAGTATCTGAAGTATTGCTTGCGTTGCTGGAAGATGCAACCTGTACTGCATCTAGTCAAATTCTATCTGACGTGCTGTTATTTGCAGGAGGATGCTGTGGCATTTCCACTATTTGTACTGTTCTGTTATTTCTTCCTGACGTATCACGTTCGGGATGATATCTACTGTCTGGTTCATTCATGATAATCTGTTGTTGCGGATGATTCTGCTGCTGGTAAGACCGACTGTTATTAAACGTACGCTGAAAATTGTGCTCATTATTTTTACGTCTGTCATGATTTTTTTATTAAGTTGTAGCAATACTGCCATAACTTGATCCCAGCCAAAATATGCTGCTGTATTTTCTGTGCTGTGTGATGGTGTATCTGTATGTGTCACGTTTTGTATAACCATTTGGTCATTCAGTGATTCACAAAAAGGTTTGCCAATCGGATGTGCACTGTTGGCCACTACATCGGAATCAAATAAACTTGACGTGTTTTGTGAATATTGTTCACCTGCGTTAAAAACAATTATCTGTTCGTTACGTACATTTTGCAAAACAGGTGTGAAAAACTGGGCAGCGTTCATTGCAACGGAACGTGCCGCGTCATCAATTGTCTATAATTAACGGAGGACACAATTGAATTTGATTGCTCATCATTAGAATTAAAATCATTACTAGTGGTCGGTACGCACTGATTATCTGAAAATGGAGGATTCTCATTATTGCACTGAGTGTCGCAAATATTATCGCTCAAACTATTCGAGTCGGCTATTTCATTCATTGCACATCGCGATGTACTGTTAACAGTTTTTCGCGGCATTTTTCACAAATCAAAATTAAGCACAAAAATGAAACAAAGACAAAGCGAAATGGAACAAACACAATTACAACAAAGAGCAATAAATTGACGATGATCTGTGAAAGAAAAAGAGACAAATTAGTAAATGCGTTGCGCCAGATGCAAACTACATTTAAGTAAATAAGAGCAGATATATGATTACTTCTCAGAGATTCACAAAGAAATCTGATCCTGGCTGGTTGTCGCCAAGTGTAACCTCCCCACGTAAAATTTAATAAAATAAATAATAATAACAGGTAGTGATTCTAATTTAAGTGTAACGTCCCCACAAAATTCATTCCTTTCACATTTGTAACCTCCCTACAGAAATTCATTCACATTTAACCTCCACACAAAATTTATTTCCCATTTAATGTAAGCTCAAAACAGAAAAATTCCTAAACCTCGCAATAAAAAAAAAATCAGTAACCTGGTAGAATTTGGACGACAGCAGCGCTGCGTCATGGCCCTGTAAAATCATTCTGAATAAAAAAAAGGAAAAATTCTTACCTCAATAAAAACGGAGAATATATCTGCTCTTATATAAAATTTTTCCGGAACAGCTCAGTGCAATGCTGACCGATAGATTTGTCATTTATGAAAGGAAGCAACTGATTTTTCTTTTGTAACAACAGGAATGATCATACATTGAGGAAATTAGTAAATTCTTTAAATTGAAATGAATGTTTTTTAGAAATTACTTTATATCACGAAGATTATTATTAGGACATTTTTAAAAGATTTCCATGGGACTTTACATAACATTACTAGATATGCGCGAGGCTGCTTTTTACCTTATACAATAATACTCAGGCTCCGGCATCGCTGCACCGCGACCGGCCCAGCCAACATGATACACCAGACAGGACAGACAGGCGACTGCTCGCTAGCAACAACTTACTGCTACTGCTACACAGTTCGTACTGCAGTCAACACTGACTGCTCTTTGGTGTCAGATTCTTTTATAGCTTACATATCGCAGGCAGCACATACCTCTTACAACTTGTAGGTATCATTGCAGTTGGTTAGGTGAATAACCTTACAGGCTGGAGGGAATGCTTACTATGTCCGAAATGACAGTGTGCAGTAAATCATTATGACGTTGGCTTAGCACTCGCTGTTTCCTTCACTTTTAATGAGCGGTGGTATCATAACTAAAAATATGGTCCCTGTAAAGTAAAAAAAAATCTATTTTCGGACAAACATATTTCTGATGTATATCTGCAGAATGAAGCGACGAATAAAAATTTGTCCCGGCCTTGGTACAAATTTTCATTCGCCACTTCAGTCTGTGGATATATATCATAGATGTTTGCGATCTGAAAACGTCTCTCAAACCAATTCTCATAGGAAAGATATCTCTACATAACAGAATAATTGAACAAGTGTCTCGCTTGAAACTCATAGGCTGAGATTTTTGTACTTTCAACATTGCAGCCCAGTCAGCAAAAGGCTCTGAGCACTATGGGACTCAACTTCTGAGGCCATTAGTCCCCTAGAACTTGGAACTAATTAAACCTAACTAACCTAAGGACATCACACACATCCATGTCCGAGGCAGGATTCGAACCTGCGACCGTAGCGGTCTCGCGGTTCCAGACTGCAGCGCCTAGAACCGCACGGCCACTTCGGCCGGCCCCAGTCAGCAATCGTGATATAAGGAACTATCAGCCTCGATTCCGGTAATGAAACCAACATTTCCCTAGGCTTTAGCCCAAATAATTGAGCGTTCTTCAGAAGATGTACCTGACTCTATAATTTGTCTAAGAGGGCATGGTCTAGCCTGAATAGTCGTAGTCACATTTTAAAAATGCGGTACATAAGTACTAAGTCAACACCAAGACTTAACTTAAGCTCTGGCGTGTGCCTCGTCTCCATGGACATCAGAGCTTATGTACCTCATTATTAAAATTTGATTACGCCTATTCAGGCTGTTTTAGTTTTAATTATAGGCCATGCTCTCTTAGACAAATTATAGATTCAGGTATATCTTACGAAGAAGACTCAATTATTTGGGCTGAAACCTAGGTAAAGTTTGGTTTAATTACCGCAATCGAGGCTGATAGTTTCTTATATATTACATAGCCTGAGACATAACTTACTTCAATGACTATTATATGGATCACATTCTGTATAAATACCAGGCCATATGCGGAACTATTGCAGGAAAGTGACAAAAGGAACGAGCAAATTTCATAAAGTGATGTGACTGTTATGTAAGTTTTACTGTACTTCTCAGAGACGATTGTGACGGATACAAAAGATCTCAGTAGATACTGGGATAATAAATTAGATTCTTGAAGGGCTATACGAACCTGGATGTATTGAAAAATAAATAGAAGATAGACTCAGTGGAAATAAAGAAATAGAGCTGCATACCTCAATGGGACCCAAGACGGAAGAACAACAAGAAATTATGGCGTACAGTAATGGTAAACGAGACGGCGGGTGACCGAGGAAACATTGGCAAGAACTTCCACTGTGACGGACCATGCTTCCTGAAAGACGAAGACGAAGAAGGGGCAGAACATCAAACGTGTCGTTACAGCTAGCTTATCGCCATAGACAGAAGGTTAAACACGCTTCGCTGTTTAAACGGTTTGAGCGCCATCACGCAGCAACATACTTTGTAATCTGTATTCTTGTACAGCGTACAGCTGCACAGAACAGCCGCGGGGCGTCCTGGTGTCACAGGGTAGCGAAGAGGAGCCGACTCTTCAGGAGAACAATCAGGGAGCAACACGCTGGAGCGCCCCGTACCCACCACATTGTTTGTCCCGGAAGCGCGACAGGCAGGACGCCTGCCTGCCTGCCTGCCTCTCGTGTGTTCCCCTGCGAGCGCTTTTTTTGACGGGAGATGGCGGCGGCGATATTAAAAGCAGAGCCTGCGATCGCCGACGGCGTGATTGCCGCCTGCGCACAGGGGAACACCTGTTACCCCGCCAGCCTCTCATCCGGCCGCTTTAAAGCTTTTAACCCCAGCAGCCCGCTGAATGGAGCCGAGCCGGGAGTGAACGCAAGCACTCACTTTCAAAATTTAGCTACCGCATCGCAGCCGAAGATAAGTAGATTAGTGGTTCTCACTGGCGTTGCTTCACATATTCATCTCGGCAATGCTCACTCCAACATTTTCGTTTATTTTTATTTTACTTTATTTTATTTTTACTTGTCAATTATTTAAAATATTTAACATATAGAAAGTCGGACTAAAGTACTGCATTGATGTAGAGCGTGCGGTCACGTGTTTTCTTCAGATGTGTTGCAAAATGTGAGGATAGGGGAGAGAGGGGCATGTTGAAACAGGGGTAAATTGCAACATCTGCATTTTTTCGTGATGTATCCCATCAGGTGTTGTCATCGTGTGGAGGCCCTTTCATTTGCGTAGTATCCTCGCTGTGATGGTCAGAGTTGGCTCGAGAAGACGTTTTTTCTTTGTGTTCTCTTTCTTTGATCGAAATCGTCATTGGTGGGTAACTGTTTATCGTTGCAAAAACGTTGTTCAAATCCGTGTGAATTCTTAAGGGACCAAACTGCTGAGGTCATCGGTCCCTAGACTTACATCACTTAAACTAACTTACGTTAAGGACAACACACACACACCCATGCCCGAGGGAGGACTCGGACCTCCGGCGGGATGGGCCGCGCGATTCGTGACATAGCGCCTCTAACCGCGCAGTCATCCCGCGCGGCAGAAACGTTGTAAGTATAATAACACGTACGGTGACAAACATTTGATTTCACAAGTGATAAATATTTTTTTTTCTAGCTTAACAAAATAACAAATGATTTTAGTTTAATGTCATTGCCGAGCTATTTACTTGTGATTTATATGGCGGCTCGAAGCGGGGCATGTTGCCACACGGTGTTGCAATTTACCCCACTCTTGCTTATAATTTTTAAGACTGTTAGATAATATCATGCTTTTATTTTACTTTTTCTTGTATTTTACTTTGATTCAATGTAAATTTTTACTTTCAGGTAAAGAAAATCATCATTACAAACACAAAACTGAAAAAGGTTTGACACCATTAAACATGATGCAGGGGGCAGCCACTTTGGTTCTGAAAAATGGAGTAAAGGGCGACTATTCTATTAGAAAAACTACAAAAAAATTTAATATTTGCTACTGTACGCCGGCCGGGATGGCCGAGCGGTTCTAGGCGCTACAGTCTGGAACCGCGCGACCGCTACGGTCGCAGGTTCGAATCCTGCCTCGGACATGGATGTGTGTGATGTCCTTAGGTTAGTTAGGTTTAGGTAGTTCTAAGTTATAGGGGATTGATGACCTCAGAAGTTAAGTCCCTTAGTGCTCAGAGCCATTTGAACCATTTTGATCCTGTACCCTCTGTCGATTCATCAAAAAGAAAAAGGAAACAGACGGAAACATTACTTACGGGTACTCTACACACATGAAAGTATTTTCAGACAGTCAAGAAAAAATACCCAGGAATTATATCGTGAGATCCAGCGAAATTATGTTCGTGTTGACCAAAGAGGAAGACGAAAACTGGGGTATCTCTGTGCAAAATAATTTAACTTGAAAATTCCATCACCTTGGGCATAAAATCAATTAGCTGGGGCCAACTAGCTGTCAGGAGTCTTGAAGAGGAACAATATTCTTTCCATCAAGCAACCTGAAAGCGTAAGTCTGGGAAGAATGACAGCATTTAATAGGAAAAATGTTGGGGAGTTTTCCAAAAGTTAGGAGACGTTTATTCTCGGCACCTTTTTCCCACTTCCAGAATTTGGAACTTGGATGAAACGGGTGTAACTACAGTGTTGAAGCCAAACAGGATAGTTGCCCACAAAGGTGTGAAACAAGTTGGAATTGTAAGCTCTGCTGAATGGGCGGAACTGGTAATAGTAGCGGCTGCTATATGTGCACAAGGGACATTCATTCCACCCATGATTATTTTTCCAAGAAAAACGTTTAAAGATCATTTTATCTGTGACGGGCAGATTGGATGCATCAGTTCTGCCACAGGTTCTGGATGGATGGTGAAGCAATCTTCTGTAACATTTCTCGACAATGTCATTAAGCAAACCAGACCAGCAAAAGAAGCTCCTGTCCTACTACTGCTGGACAACCATTCGTTCCATCTCAGTGTAAAAGCTCTTAATAAACGTGAGAACAGTGGTGTAGTGCTTCTATTGTTTCCTCCCCATTGTTCTCACAATTTACAGCCCCTTGATGTAAGCGTTTATGGTCTTTTCAAGAATATGTGCTCCAGGGGAATCGATACCAGGTTGAAAGCAAATCCAGGAAAGACACTAACAATTTATGATTTGCCTTTCATTATAAACAAAAGACTTGTCACCACTTTCCCACCAGCAAACATCACTTCAAGATTCTTAGAAACAACCGTATTACCATTTGACCCAGACAAATTCCAAGAAGGTGATTCTTCTGCATCTTTTTTGATCGACAGGCCAGTTCCCGACGAAAAACTTTCAGATCCTCTAGCCAACTCCGAGAATGTGGCGAGTGCTGTTAATTCTGTTCCAGATACTTCATCAGAGAAACATTTTCCCCCTGAACACATTCGCCCTTTCCCTAAAGCTGGACGAAGAAAGAGAGCAACCGTGGAAGGAAGAAGAGGAAGTGTGCTATCTTAACAGTCACGCCCGAAAAACAGGCTCTAGAAAAAGAAAGGGAGGATAGAAATCACAACATGGCGTTGGAGAATTGAAAGAGAAAAAAAGGCGAGAGGAAGCGTCAACTGGCAGCAAAGTAAAATTTCAGTTTCAACCACCTTCCAAAGAATAAGAATAAGAAGAAGAAGAAGAAGAAGAAGAAGAAGAAAATGATTGTTTGATCTGTGGTGATGTTTATGGAAAGGGAGGGGAATGGATACAGTATAGTAAATCCAAATTGTGGTCTCATTGGTCATGTGCAAATAATGAACCATTCTACGTGTGTGGAGACAGTGGACGCAATTAAGAGACTTCTGTCATGTCAGATATTTCAAACTGAGTAGGCTCTTTTCAGTAAAATTATTTTCAGTACAATTTTGATACGATGCCACGTACCTTGTTGGTGGGGTAAACTGAAACACGTGTCAACCTTCTTTCCGTACTTTATTTTAGTCATTCTAATGGTCTAATTGGACATTTTATTTGTGATTTAGTCACGTAAACGTAAGTAGTATTTCACTACCATTTTCAAGTTTAAACAACTAGTAATAAAAAAATAAAAAAATTAATAGCTGTTTTTTGTTGCAACGTTCCCATATCTCTCCTACAGTAGAAATTTTATCTTCGTGGGTGGGTCTTCATGCACGAGTAAGACACGATATACGCTATGTGATCAAAAGTATCCCGACACCGGAAAAACATACGTTTTTCATGTTTGGTGCATGTGCTGCCACCTACCGTCAGATACTCCGTATCAGCGACCTCAGTTTTCATTAGACATCCACTGTTCCCGATGTGACAGTGAAGTGGAAACGTTAAGGAACACGTACAGCACAAAAGCGTACAGGCCGACCTCTTCTTTTGATGGACAGAGACCGCCGACAGTTGAAGAGGGTCGTAATGTGTAAGAGGCAGACATCTATCCAGATCATCACACAGGAATACCAAACTGCATCAGGATCCACTGCAAGTACTATGACAGTTAGGCGGGAGGTGAGAAAACTTGGATTTCATGTTCGAGCGGCTGCTCATAAGCCCATACCCTTGGTGTAAGGAGCGTAAGCATTGGACGATTGAACTGTGGAAAAAATGGTTCAAATGGCTCTGAGCACTATGGGACTCAACATCTTAGGTCATAAGTCCCCTAGAACTTAGAACTACTTAAACCTAACTAACCTAAGGACATCACACACACCCATGCCCGAGGCAGGATTCGAACCTGCGACCGTAGCAGTCCCGCGGTTCCGGACTGCAGCGCCAGAACCGCTAGACCACCGCGGCCGGCGATTGAACTGTGGAAATATGTAGTGTGGAGTGATGAATTACCGTACACAATGTGGCGATCCGATGCAGGGTGTGGGTATGGCGATTGCCCGGTGAACGTCATCTGCCAGCATGTGTAGTGCCAACAGTAAAATTCGGAGGAGGTGGTGTTAATGGTGTGGTCGTGTTTTTCATGGAGGGGTCTTGCATCCCTTGTTGTTTTGCGTGGCACTGTCAGAGCACAGGCCTACACTGATGTTTTAAGCACCTTGCTTCCTACAGTTGAAGAGCAATTCGGGATGGCGATTGCATCTTTCAACATGACTGAGCACATGTTCACAATGCACGGCATGTGGCAGAGTGCTTACACAACAGTAACATACCTGTAATGTACTGGCCTGCACAGAGTCCTGGCCTGAATCCTATAGTACACCTTGGAATGTTTTGGAACGCCGACTTAGTGTCGTCTCACCGACCGATATCGATACATCTCCTCAGTGCAGCACTCTGTGAAGAATGGGCTGCCATTCCCCAAAGAAACCTTCCAGCACCTGATTGAACCTATGTTTGCGAGAGTGGAAGTTGTCGTCAAGGCTAAGGGTGGGCCAACACCATATTGAATTCCAGCATTACCGATGGAGGGTGCCACGAACTTGTCATTTTCAGCCACGTGTTCGGATACTTTTGATCACATAGTGAACACAGCAGAGAACATCATTTTTACACATGTCTTTTAATTTATCTTTAAGGTATTCGTAGATTCAATTTGTAGAAACAGGAGGAAGCAACACCAGCAGCGGCCGGTTCCTACACCAACAAACGCATAGGAGATCTGCACCTGTAGCCAGTGAGTGGAAATGAATAGGCACGCAGGGCCCCGGGCAGAATTCGTCGACGCCAGTTTTCTTGTTATTCTAACACTGTAACGTCCCAAAAACCTTATTAGGTTGTCTCAGTATCCTCTCGCAGCTGATTATAAGCAGTCGTTTATACTTTACTAATGTACAAAGACTGTGAATCATCATGTTAACACATTTTTCCTTTGATATGGTCTGAGTGAAATGTAAGTGCTTTTCGTAGGCCAATAAAATGTTTGCTGAACATAGCAACGTTACAGATATCCGCATAATTAGTGAAATTTCGGTTAGCCAGAGCTAAAACCAGAAATGAGACATTTCTGTTTTGGAGTAAATGGAAATGTAACCAAGTACACAGAAAAATAGGCACCCAGATGTTTACATTCGTTTGGGATTCAGGCGCAGCTTTATCTCTCCGGATGGGCACTTAGGACGCATCATAAATGGATAGGAATTTTCAGTAAGATATCTAAACTGTTTATTAGTATACATAAGAAAAATAAATCTTCATTTTCTTCAAAAGGAAGAGGTACGACATTCTTTGGTCAAATTTTACAAGCATTTTATTACTGTAAGGTCACTGTTATCTGGAGTTTACGCGATAAGTGCTGGTTTCTCACAATTCGTTCACACAGCTGCCTGAGGACAAACGCGCGTATTTGATGAGATCGTGCCAAACAGAAGTCTGAATCCGCCTTTTAGGAACCGTAAATCACCTGGAATACATTCACAAATGCACCACCCCACCCTCCACCCGCCAGCACCGCTTAATGGGTCGAATATCAGACCGCCCCTTTCCCTGAATTAGATAGAAAGACAGCCTAGAATTATGGCTTTCGGACAAAATAGCATCAGTCTGCGCCCTCCCACAGAGCAGAGGGAGAAACAGCCCTGAATTATGGCTTTCAACCGAAATAGTATTTGAATTACATCATACGAAGCAATATATCGCCAAAATCACAACACTGTTTCTGCCGACGCCATCCCGACTGACATACTGCAACGCAGACAGATTCTGTTTTATTCAGATTTCTCTTTTATTTTAGTCTTTACATAAGAGGGAGAGTAAAAATTAATTTCATTCAGTTTTATCTCTCATTCAGCTTTACAAAGCTAGTGACCAGTAACACACAGACATATTACAAAGAAGACTGACTAAGCTGGTATTGCATCATGACCGCAAAACCATATTGAATGGTCCGGACTTCCTCGTTTTAACTTCTGTTGTGGTTTGGGCCTTGCCCAGTAGGATATCGTGGTGCTGATGTCACTGCAACTGCGGAGCTGCTCCCAACTTCACATCAGGCTAGCGTCTGAGAAAAGAACCACAGAAATGATTACAGTCTAATGTTTCAATACACACTTTTATTACAAGAACACAAATACTCAACTTCAAAATCGGTCTACATTCGAGGACCTCAGCAATCCTGTCAGAGACTAAGTCCAATTGCACAATGCCGTCTCTAACCTGTTGTAAACAGTATCGAAGAACGTCAGTTCCTCTCCAGTCTGGTGCACGGCGTAGCTAGAGCTGCAGCGGTTACTGCCAGACGCGACTTACGTGGTGTCTCGGCGTGATACCACATCTCGGCCCTATCGGATGCACATGGCGGGTGCCGTGGAACGTAGAGGGCAGGTGGAGTACTGGCCATCCTCTCTCCCCACCTACTGCTGTGGGCGGACGAGATTCATTTACATGCAGAGTTGATGTGTTGTCCTCACATGGTAATGAGAACATAGTCTCCGGAATGGAAAAGTGCATCACATCGCTGCCAGACCTGTTGCACAGGTTTACAGCGAGCAGTCCCTCCTACAGTCATTACCACATACATTTCCTAGTCTGCCAATCACAGACCCTGAAGCACCTCACCGCACGATATTTTCACGACAGCATTGATATACCATGTCCTATATCCAGATTATATGGAGCTAGTTCTTCTATGCATACGAGGTCCAGTGAGGGAACGTAAAGTCCTCATCCATGGTTGAATGGGAGTCACCACATAATCGCAGCTTCCTAATGAGGCCCCCAGGGGCTCAGCATTCATTTGCTGAGTACGGGCTTGGCGACCCCGGGGTCCTGAGCTGGGGACTGGTCAGCGCCGCCAGTCTCCTGTCACCGTAACCCCCGGACATGCTTCAGCGACCACCGCATGGCGCGGCGGTGGAATGTTGTGTGCTGCGGGGAATGGTAATCTTGGCTTGACCGCCTGGATTGCGAGGAAGGTAAACCTCTATAAAAAACCCTCAATCTTACGGTGTGCTGCGCGCCTATAAGATGCATGGCTGTTGGGGTGGAACAGTCGCAAGCGGGCAACCTCTGGGGCACCTGCCGCACCCCAGTTGTATAAGGCTTACCTAGGCACGCGGGGTTATGTCTAGGTGGACTTCTAGTTCCCTAGCTGCTCGTGGGACCGAGATGGAACCCTCGAACTTTTATTCTTCTCCTGCCAGCGGAAAGGGTGGACCGCTGTTGGGTTTTAACACCCAATCCAACAAGAGGGCTCGTGTAGCCAGTCCTCCTGATTCAGGTAGTAGTAACAGAATGCATGCTGCTTCGCAGAATGTGTTTTTCATAATTAAAAGAAAATATGGGAGTTTTGAAAAAGTTTCGCCATTTTATATACAGAAGGGCTTAGAAGGTATTGCTGGCACATTAAAATCTGTAAAGCGCTTGCGAAATGGCACCTTGTTGGTTGAAACATCTAGCTTCCAGCAAGTCCAGAACCTTCAGAAGGCATAATTTCTTGGGGAGTTTGCGATAGAGACTGAATTTCACAACACCTTGAACTACAGCAAGGGTGTTGTGACTTGCAGAGATCTCGTTGACATTCCCCAAGACGAACTGAAGGCTGAATGGTCCCGGGAAGGAATAGTCGACGTGCAACACATTATGAAACGGGTGGATGGTGCTCTCATAAAGACTGACTCATTTATCCTTACATTTTACAGCACCAAATTGCCAGAGCATGTGAAGGCAGGTTTCCTACGTCTCAGTGTACGGCCTTATTACCCCAACCCCATGCGGTGTTTTATATGCCAACACTTTGGACACACTACTCTCGGCTGTAAAGGGGAAGCCACTTGCGGGAATTGTGGTAAAGCCGCCCAGGAGGGAGTTGGTTGCTCCTCTCCTCCCAAGTGTGTCAACTGCTCTGGGGATCACCCTGTGTGGAGTAGGGAATGCAGAGTTTTCCTTGAGGAACGGAAGATCCAGGAACTGAAAACTACAAAACGCATCCCGTATGGTGAGGCGAAGAAAGTTTACAAGTCCATGCAGCCGCCCACGTTCGCTGCTTCCTTTTCTTCCGTTCTCAAACAACCAGTCTTGAAAACCGATGCCGCTACACCAACGGAGGTTGCTACTGTTAGCACTAGCACCTGCGCTTGTCAATGTACGTGTGCTGCTGCCGTTCCTGTGAAGCCTGCTGCTCCCCCCGGCCTTCTGACCAGGCTGTGGTAGCTGACATCATGGAACTTCCTGCCCCTTCCCGGGTCCAGTCTTGTGCACTGCCCAGCGCTGCTACACCCCCTACTGATTCTGAGGTTTTGGCTCCAATGCCACCTCAGGCCAGAACATCGAAGCCAAAGACAAAGGTGAAGACTCACCCACTAAAGGAGACTGCAGTTATACAGTCTCCTGATGTGGATGTCATTCTCTCTGACGTCTCTCTCGAGAGGTTGATGTCAGACTGGGGCAATCATCTCGCCCCAAAACTGAGCCTCCACCTGTTGTGGGCTCTCCTCCCCGACAGAAAGTGAGGATGAAGGTACTCCCACCCTGATAGATGGCTCCCATTATACAGTGGAACATGAATAGATTCCGGGCACATGTGGAGGAACTGAACCTCCTAGCACGGCAACGCCCCCAGTGCTTGTGTTTACAGGAAACGCATTTAAAACCAGATGTTCCTGTACTAAGGGGCTATACGTCATATTGCAAAGATGACCTAACTGGAGAAAGGGTCAAAGGCGGAGTCGCTGTGTTTGTTAATAATGACCACCATTCCTCTGCTCTCCCCCTGGATACTGACCTGCAAGCAGTTGCAGTTGAAATTCATTCACCTCGGAGGCTTACCGTTTGCTCCCTTTATTTACCCCCTCTGGATGCAATGACCTTAGACGCTCTCACAGATCTTATCGACCAACTCCCCCGCCCATTTCTCCTCCTGGGAGACTTCAATGCCTATCATGTCCTGTGGGGCTCCACTTCTCTTTGCGCTCGAGGTCGAATTTGGAGAGCCTCCTAACATCTCAAGTATTGTGCATCCTCAACACAGGTACTCCGACTCATTTCTCTACTGCTACAGGGTCATTCTCAGCCATTGACTTATCTTTCTGCTCTCCAACCCTCACCGACCTTGTTCACTGGGAGGTCATTGACGACCTTCATTCCAGCGATCACTTCCCTATCCGCATTCATCTCCTGGATGGTGTATTGCTGGAGCAGCGGCCACCATCGTGGATGATTGGCAGGGCTAACTGGCCACTGTTCACTCGGTTGGCTGTCTTTGACCGCCAAAATAACGTACAGGAATGGGTGGATCACATCACGCTTGTGGTCCATCATGCTGCTGACCTGTCCATACCACAGTCTTCTGGCACTCGTAAGCGGCGCCTTGTGCCTTGGTGGACAGAAGAGTGCCGTTCAGCCATCCGGGACAGGCGTGTGGCTCTTCGCCGATTTAAATGCCGCCCAACAGCGGTCAATCTTACCGCCTTTCGAATCGCGAGAGCCAGGACACGCCGTGTCATTAAAGAGAGCAAGAAAAGGTCATGGCAGGTGTTCCTGGACTCCATCAACCGTTCCACTTGTTCCACAAAAGTATGGGAAGCCATCCGGAGGATTTCTGGTAAACATAGCCGTTTACCGATAGCTGCTGTCCTGAACCAGGGATGCCTCCAAACAACACCCAGAGCCATTGCTCAGACGCTGGCAGAGCATTTTGCACAAAGTACTGCCACTGCAAATCAGGATCCAGCGTTTGGTCGCTACCGTGCGACTGTCGAAAGAGCGCCCTTGGACTTTCGGTCGAACAGTTCTGAGGCCTACAATTCCCCTTTCTCCATGTGGGAACTTGAATCGGCACTTACTGAGACTTCTGACACTGCACCAGGTTACGACCGCATCCGGTACTCCATGCTTCGACATCTGCCAGCGGCGTCAAAGGAAATCCTCCTCGAATGTTTTAATCTCATATGGCAGACAGGAGTGTTCCCCACCTCGTGGAGGGAGGCAATCCTCATCCCTCTCCTCAAACCAGGAAAGGACCGCACATGTCCCGGTAGTTATCGTAGTATCGCCTTGACAAGCTGTGTCGGAAAGACCCTGGAACGGATGGTTAACCGGCGTCTGGTCTGGCTGTTAGAGACCAGACAGCTCCTTAGCCGCTTTCAGTGTGGATTCCGAAAATTTCGGTCCACGGTCGACAACCTGACCCTCCTAGAGGCGGCTATTCAGCAGGCTTTTCTCCGTCAGCATCACTGTATCGGTATCTTCTTTGATATCAGTAAGGCATATGACACTGCTTGGAGACACTGTATTCTTGCACAAATGCATCAATGGGGCTTTCGTGGCCGCCTCCCCATTTTCATTCGGTCTTTCCTGTCTCAGCGGTTTTTTAGGACCCGCGTTGGTAACACACTGTCTGATCGCTTTGAGCAAGAGAAAGGTGTCCCCCAGGGCAGTGTTTTAAGTGTTACCCTCTTTGCCATAGCCATAAACAGTATAACGTCTACAGTGAGGAGTCCAGTACAGTGCTCCTTATTTGTGGACGACTTTGCTGTTTTCTGTTCCTCCTCCAGTGTTGCAACCGTGAGCCGTCAGTTGCAGCTAACAGTGCGGCGGTTAGAGGAGTGGGCTGCAAAGACGGGTTTTCGGTTTTCTGCCGATAAGTGTGTTTGTGTTCATTTTAATCGGTCTCGTCATCTTTTTACTTTGCCTGCCTTGCATATGGGGGATACTGTCCTACATTTTAGAGACACAGTGCGGTTTCTAGGCCTAATTTTTGACTCCAGGTTGTCATGGCTGACACACCTACGTGACTTGAAAGCCAGAACGCTGAAGGCACTGAACATTCTCAAGTGCCTCAGCCACAGGTCTTGGGGCGCGGACAGGGCGCGTCTCCTTCAGTTTTATGGAGCTTTTGTGCGTTCACGGCTGGACTATGACTGCACAGTATATGGGTCAGCGAGGCCATCTTATTTGCGGATCCTTGATGCTGTTCACCATGCTGGGATCCGACTGGCCACGGGTGCTTATCGGACTAGTCCCGTACCCAGCCTCTGTGCTGAGTCTGGCGAACCGCCACTTACCATCCGGCGGCAGCTCCTGCTGGTACGCCAGGCTTGTAAGTTTCTTGCAGCTCCCAGCTCGCCTGCTCACCGTCTTGTTGCCCATCCACCTCTGGACCGCCTTTTTCCCCGCCGTCCCCGGGCTACGTTGCCGTTTGGGATGCGTGTGCAACATGTACTAGAGTCCCTCGGTGTGGAGTCTGTACAACCCCAAATCCAAGGTTTTAACCGCCTGCCACCCTGGTTACTGAAGAGGCCCAGAGTGATTTTAGATTTATTGCAGTACAAGAGAGATTGCACTCCTGCCACCGTTTTTAATGCAGCATTTTCTGCCATTTTATCTGAGCACCACGACTATGTAGCTGTTTTTACGGATGGGTCGAAACAAGGGGATTCTGTTGGTTGTTCAGTTGTTTTTCCATATCGTGTCCTCAAGGTCCGACTGCCTCAGACTTTTACTGTCTTTGATGCAGAATTGTCTGCGATCTTGCGGGCACTGGAGCACATGAGACATTCTTACTCTCCTAAATTTCTTGTCTGTTCCGATTCACTCAGTGCCCTTCACTCATTGCAACGTTTGTATCCAGCAGACAAAATAGTCCAGACCATCCAGGATGCCCTCCTCCGACTACAGCGACTGGAGAAGGTTGTAGCTTTCTGCTGGGTTCCGGGGCATGTCGGCATTGCTGGGAATGAAAGGGCAGATCTCGCAGCCAAGGAGGCGTGTCTCGCCCCACAAGTATCTCAGTGTGCTATCCCCTTGCACCTCGGTACGGGACTACAAGTCCCACCGCCACACCTTCACCTGCCCATGTTAGGCAAAATTTTCTGCCTGACTCATGTAGTACTATCACCGTCAGAGGGTGGTACGGGACTACAAGTCCCACCGCCACACCTCCAAAGTGAACTGCAGTGACGCAGTCACTGCCCTGTGGAAATTTACTGCCTCACCAACACAGTTAGACCGCAATAGACCGGTGATGCTGTATTGTAACATATCACCCCGGACTACAAGTCCATTAAAAAAAAAAAAATCCCCTTGCACGCACTCACCTCGCTGTTGAGCTCACGGGTCATGCGTCAGTGGGAGGATGAGTGGCTGGTAGTGACTGACAATAAGCTCCGTATAGTCAAGCCCACAACGCGTGTGTGGTGTACTTCCTTTCAGCCCCATCGACGGGACGAGGTTCTCCTCACTCGGCTTCGAATAGGCCACAGCCCTATGACGCATGGCTTCCTGCTCCGGCGAGAGGACCCTCCAATGTGTGGTGCTTGCGGCGTCCAGGTCACTGTGCGCCATGTTTTATTGGATTGCGTTTTATTTTCTGACCAGCGGGTCACGGCTGTCTTACCAGCGGACCTGCCATCTCTTTTAGGCAACACTCGGACGAATGTGGCTAAAGTTTTAAAGTTCTGTGCCCTGTCAAATGTTTTTACAAAGATTTTAGGGAGAGGATTTTAATTTGCTCACTGTGTGACAAGCTCACCCATATTTTATGTAAGTGGCCAGCCAATAACAATATCCTGTGACATTCTTGTTGCTATGTTTCCCCTTTCCTTAGGTTTTACTTTCTTATGTATCTTTTCCTTCTTTTCCTGCTTTCTTTGAGTGTGTGCTTTAGTTTTCTTAGGTCTGTCCACATTCGTTCCTTTTAATGTGTGTCAGGGCGCTGATGACCTCGATGTTGAGCGCCCATAAGCCCCAACACACCACCACCACCATCCTAATGAGTTTTTACGCGATGATCAAGTGAGTGTCCCATCGACAGTTTGAAATGGATGCAAGTTTGCTATTTCCTCCTGGCGTGTTAAGTTTATGCTTGATCTTCTCACGCAATGGGCAGGAGAATGTCGAGCCTTGAAAAAATTCGGAACTGCTTCAATGTGATATGCTCATAGTAATGTTTGATGTTTCCTGGACTTATTTGTTCTTGGTACAGAGCTGTTTGCATTCATCTTTCTCGTCCATTACGTATATTTGATTGGTTGAGTCCTAGACGGGAAATACTAGTTGCTAATACATATCATGTTCCAAGGAGACGGTGTCACGACAGCGTGGCTTGCACTGTCTTGTGTTTATACTGCGCAGTTAGTGCTCAGCATTTTCAGGGTCGTCCTTCAATACAGTTTACTTGCCGTTCGCCGGCCGCTGTGGCCGAGCGGTTCTAGGTGCTTCAGTCCATAACCGCGCTGCTGTTACGGCCGCAGGTTAGAATCCTGCCTCGGGCAAGGATGTGTGTGATGTTGTTAGTTAGGTTTAAGTAGTTCTAAGTCTAGGGGACTAATGACCTCAGATGTTAAGTCCCATAGTTCTTACAGCCATTTGAACTTGGCGTTCCTACGTCGTTTTGCAAGCGGATGTCCGCTTTAGGTTCCCTTTTCCAACAATATAAACATTTCGAGACTTTGCAATAACAAGATTTTCTATCACAGATAATGAAACATTGAGCGGAAGATTTTATTTTATGTTGGCGATCATTATTTGCATTTACTACTAATGTCGCCACTGGTATACTGGTGTACTAGCCCCTCCTGACGTATATGCATACCCGGTCGCCCCCCTTGACTAAAAGGTAGTCCATTCGACAGGGATTTCGATTTGGAATCACAATACATTTGCTTTTGTTTCCTTTTTTTTTAAAAAAAAAAAGAAGTAGTAAAAATCTGAATTGCGTTACTTGCTTTCACCACCTGCAACGAATTAGGTATTTTAATTCACAAAGACCAGTAGTCCTAAGGGCAGCATAACGTTAAGACATTTTATTTAAAAAAGGATCTTAATTTTACGTGCTACACCAGCAAGTGTATACTACTAATATCTCTTACATTGTACACTCCAAGAAATAAAGAACAGTTAGTTTATTTTCAACTAATTGTCAGTAAGAGAGTGTTTGTTTTTGCAGAAACTATACAGAGCCCAAAAGCTTCACGAAAACACGACGCATTACAAAGGTCGTTGAGGATGCTCTACACGGCACACAGAATGTATGCAGGAGAAATAAAAATGCCGACCTCTCAAACGCCGCTAGTAACTCGGCCGAATAGAAGACCAAAGCAGAAGCACTCGGAATAAAAGTTATGTAAGACAGGGGTGCCGTCTTTCTCTTCTACTGTTCAACCTGTACAGAGAAGAACAATAACGGTAATAAAAAAACGTTCAGGAAAGGGATTACAATTCAGGTCGAAGGTGTGTTAATGATAACATTCGACGATGACATTGCTATAGTGAGAGACTCTATAGGTGAACACAGATATATTGAAAACTGCCAGCAGTCGAAGACGTTGGATGCAATTGCTAGCCTGAAAAGGAGGCGTATGCAAAGGAGAGAAAGTTGTGATGCCCCGCATAAAACCAGTTAGAAAACATACGACCAAAAAAATTTAGTTGGACTTGAGTCCAAGGCGCGTACATCTCGCCCAAATTTGTCCCCCATATAGTCAACAGGATTGAGGTCAGGTGATGTGGGAGGCTACGGTGACAATGATTTTTTTTGTCATCAGTCTTCTTCAACACCTATGAGGCAATGATTTGTGTACAATAGCAATCCTGAAATGGGATGCCCTACCAAGAGTCCCTACCTGAAACCAAAGAAGAAAGCCCGCAGCTCGTGGTCGTGCGGTAGCGTTCTCGCTTCCCGCGCCCGGGTTCCCGGGTTCGATTCCCGACGGGGTCAGGGATTTTCTCTGCCTCGTGATGGCTGAGTGTTGTGTGATGTCTTTAGGTTAGTTAGGTTTAAGTAGTTCTAAGTTCTAGGGGACTGATGACCATAGATGTTAAGTCCCATAGTGCTCAGAGTCATTTGAACCATTTTGAACCAAAGAAAAAACTTTTCGATGAGTTGGAACGTCGATTTCCTTCCAAACGCCAGCGTCGAACTTTATTATCTTCCCTAGATTCGGCTTTTAAGGAACAATCGACTACTGTTCCTCCAGATACATTGATTAAAATATCCCTAGCAGAGTTCAAGCCTTCACAATGGTGAAGGGTGGACACACCTCCTATTAATGTCCACTTATGGAGGTGCGGATACTTTTGATTAGGTGGTACGTAATAAATGGGATTCCAGGTATATTCTCTTTTTGAAGTAAGGAGGAGGTGGCTGGCAGTTCAAAAGTGTGTGCCACACTGGGGCGTGAACCTGGAAGCTTTGAATCTGATGTACGTGTGCTCTGCCAACTATGCAAGTACGACTAAGGACCCCTTGCCCCCTCTGCTCCCCCCAACAGCTTTACCCCCGCCTTTGCAGCGTCTCCTGCCTTATAAACTTCATAGTTCTCCTTTGTACAACCTATTTCCTCAGTTATTTTCCGTATGTATTGTAATCTCTGTCTTCTACAGTTTATGTCCTCTACAGCTCCCTCTAGTACCATGGAAACCATTTCCTGATGTCTTAACAGATGTCCTATCATACCGTCTCTTCTCCTTGTCAGTGATTCCATACACTCCTTTCATCTCCGATTTTGCGAAGGACCTCCTCATTGCTTGCCTTACCAGGCCACCTAATTTTCAGCATTCGACTCTAGTACCACATCTGAAATGCTTAGATTCTCTTGTCTTCCAGTTTTCCCATAGTCCTTGTTTCACTACCATACAATGCTGTGTTCTAAACGAACATTGTCAGAAATTTCTTCCTCAAATTAAGGCTGTATTATGACGTCATTAGGAACCGTTAGCTAGATGTATTTTCCTGATGAAAGTATATCTCGCCTGCATGTTGCTATTCGCAGACCGGGAAATGTACGTGATCGGACAATAGTATTCAAAGCAACAATCCGGGCACTTAACTTAAGCAATTTAGGGCAACCGTTGTGAATCTAAATATGGCTTTCAGGGTGGATTTGAATGGCCGTACTTCCTCCCGAGTATAATATCTGACCACTGCGCCACGCCTTTGGGACTCTTCAGTATCGTTCGCCGAAGAGAGAATATGGAAATCAGGGGCCTCCTTTCATACCCCGTCGAGTGAATATTTCCTCTATCAATACATAGTGGAAGCATGCATCTTTTTACGCAGGTGACAACGTAAACGTGTTTAGAGAGCCGTCAGTCCAGGCGACCAGTCGTGATCTTCCGCGCCGTTAATAATCTTTGTCCCTTTGATGTTAGCAAAGTTATTTATATAAGACGATGGCTGCAGTGCCCCAGAACGAGTAGATGATTCTCAGTTTCATTATTGTTCAGCGGTTGTCGCTGTTCAAAAATTAATCAGGGAGTTATCTGCTACTCTATTGCTCATATACCTGATCTTACATATAGGATAGTCGCTGGCGTCCTCTGTCAATAACTTATTTGCGAAGGTTTTCTCTCGTCGGCGGCGTCACAAGTGAAATGGTGGCACGAGGTGAGCCCAGTGACTGCAAGACTTGGAATTTCCCGTGTGTCGGACACCCACGCTCTGGTCGTGAGTCATGCCGTATGTGCTTCCTCCCAGTCCCGGGCTCGACTGTTTCCAAAAGTACACATACTAAAAGTGTAAACCGATATGCACTGGAACAGCTGCTTGATTGCATTTTACTTGCTAATAACGATATAATTTCGACTGGCGGCACAATATGTGTATACATGTGATACAAAGCACATTTAAATAGCGATTAGTTTTGAACATCCGTCATAAATCAGTCAGTATTATACTGAAAGCAACGGTATATTAATGTTTTAGGCCTACACTGGAAGAGAAGCACTTGAACAACACTAGGCTTCCGTTAGCAAATCACGTGTGACAGTGTGTGCTGTCAGACAGCGTCTGAAAAGAAAATAAAAGAAAAGAAAAATAAGCAACATGCCGTCTTGTATTGCATTTCGAAGAATTGGCTGCACAGTATTTTAGAGAATCGATAAATACTCTGGTGTAGATTATCCACTCGACTCTAGTTCAGATTATTACTCGCAAGCACTGCAAAAACTAAGTTACACTGAGAGCCCCATGACCAGTGTAAGTTTGTAAGTCGAAGATCCCAGACCGCCGAAATCGTCTCTGCCGACATGCAATGATTTACAGCTGACTGAAATTCGTTTTCTCAGCTAAATCTGTGATTGTATCAGTGACCATGAGGCAGCTGTAGCACCAGTTATTATAAAAGTAACTAAAATAAGTTGAAAGATTTATATGTTCAGTAACCTACACAAAGCAGCAGTAGTGACATATCTCAAAGAGGAACTTGAAACTTTAGCTCAGGACATGACCATGTTGGCGAGCTAAGGCTCAAGTTTAGAAGAGTAGTGGAGCATGCGCTGAATAGATATGGACGTAGTAAAACAGTTCATGATAGGAGGGACCACCATAGTATACAGTCACTGTAAAGAAACTTCTAAAGAAACAGAGACTACTACATAATATTTGAATAATGACAATTAACTCCAACAGCAGTATTGTAATCCAACGTCGTTTATTCGAAATACGCTACATGCTACTGAGCATGAACTTCAGGCTCCAAGCGAGATCTGCCATCAACGTATAAACCACAATGACGAAGACCAACGGAGTCTTCAAATGGAAAAAGTACAACTTATTTAGCATTTACGTCAGCATATGCAGCCGACAAAGTCGAGTCCAGGCGTGCCAGAATCAACTGGATTCCTTAGTAACAAGTCCATCAATGGACTGACTACTACATAACAGGTGTAAAACAAAGCATAGGAGAACAACGCAAGGCAGTCATGATCTCGCATTTTCAGACTTCTACCGGTGTCGTCCAGTGAGCGATGCACACCGTGGGAAGCAGTACGTGGTGATGGGGAGGTTACTGATGCAGCAAGACGTTGGCTCCGACGTCGACCAGCAGAGTGGTAGCAGGCCCTCCCAGTAGGTTGGTGAAAGGCACTGAGCGGAGATTATATTGAAAAGTAGGGTTAATTGGCCGAAAGATTGGGGAATAATACTGTGTACTGGAATCCTGAAAAGAACTAACCTGGTTTCGAAGAAAAAAGTCTGTTACATTACTTATTGAACACGCCTCGTAGAACTAATAGGTGATGTTGAAGCAGGAGGAACGAAAAAAACATGCCAAATTTAAAAGAACGCAAAATCCACAAGGTCGGCAAAGTTTTGCAGATGTTCGAAATATAGCGCGTACTTTAATGCTAGGTGCTTTACATACTGTCCACAACGAAACTCTGTCTCGGAATCTTGCAGGAAACCCAAAGACATTCTGATCATGCGTAAAGCACACCAGTGGCAAGACGCAATCAATACCTTCACTGCACGATATCAACGGTGAAGTCACTGATGACAGTGCCACTAAAGCACAGTTATTAAACACCGTTTTCCGAAACTCCTTCACCAAAGAAGACGAAGTAAATATTTTTGAATTCAAATCGAGAACAACTGCCAACATGAGAAACATACTGCTGGTCCCGGCGGAGGTTCAAGTCCTCCCTCGGGCATGGGTGTGTGTGTTTGTCCTTAGGATAATTTAGGTTAAGTAGTGTGTAAGCTTACGGACTGATGACCTTAGCAGTTAAGTCCCATAAGATTTCACACACATTTGAACATTTGAGAAACATAGTAGATATCCTAGATGTAGCAATTAGAGATGGGCAAAACTGTTCTTTTCAGAGATTGGATCAGAACTCTTCACTCCCTGAAATGAAATAGCTCTTTTTCATGACTCACCACTCATTTACAATAGAAAATAAATGGAAGGCACATTGCCCTTTAAACTTGGTTTATTCCAGTACTATACCTGTATTTTGATCTTATTTGATCCTATTTTGAAGTAACACAGATAATGAGTAAGAATTTTGTATTGTTTATTGAAATTTCCACGATATGACAAAGTTTTTGATTATTGATTTATTTTGCACTATCGTGGTTTTTTGGGTGATCGGAAAATGTTGTAACTTGAGATTTACATTAACAATATATTTGGCTATAACGTATTAAAATTTCATTAACCTCATACAAATACATCGCAAGCCATATATTTTTAAAGTGAACGTTTCCTTCGGAAGACGCCTAAAATCGCAAAATCCGTACCAGAATAAGGAAAAAAATATAAATTTGACTGTAAAACGAAAGTGCTGCATATAGCCTTACGCAGAATAAAACAAGGAAAATATTGGTGTATCACATTTTGCGATACGTTTATCGGTTCGCTCGTAATTAAAGCGTAAATTCGACTGTCCATAATAAAAATCCTATAGTAAGAGGAGTCATCGGGAACCTAATCTAATCAGTTTCAACAAATAAAAATAAAATAAAAACAATTGATGTATACATAACATAATAATGTAATATACATAGCGGTATTACTACGAAGAACAATATCCAGTGGGGACGAACTCCGATGCAGAGGCGCTGAGTCGAGCAGGTCGAGCCGCGAGCTGTATTACTGCGTGAGCTGAGACCGCAGAGACCAGAGTGACACCTGAGTCGCTTTGCTCGACGCTCTGGCTAGAGTCGAGACGGTGGGGTGAGCGTTGAGCGGGCGAGTTCCGAGGGTGGGGGGGAGCAGTGAACTCACCCGCTCTGAGACAAATCGTCCATTCCCTTGCGAGCAGGTTTTTGCAAGTAGTTTCTATGTTATCCGCTAGGTGGCTCTCTGTCCTGTTGCTCGCATCAACTGCCCAGAGGGCAGGACGTGTGACTGAAATGATCGCCGACAGAGTGCGATGCAAAGTTAAGCTGCGCCAGACACTGCACAGTGCACACGGCAGACGACGCACAGAGACGGCACGGCATATGTGAAACACAAAATCCAATGGGGCACTGCACAATGCAGGCAGCCAAGGTAGAAGCAGGGCAGAGGCCGGCGCTGGCTGTGTTGTGTGGCGTGCACTGTGCTCTGACCAGCAGAGGCGCTGCTGATATGCTCCGTCTCTCTCTTTCTCTCTCTCTGCCGTGGGAAACGTTTGGAGCTACCGTTCTTTTTTTCTGAATCACTGATTGTTCACTCCTTTGAAAGATTCAACTCTATGAATTAGTTCAAGAGCGGATCCCCCATGCAGTTTAAATCAATAAAGGCAAGGCCTCCGGCCCAGATTGTATACCAGTAAGATTTCTTTCAGAGTATGCTGATACAATAGCTCCCTATTTAGCAATTATATATAACCGCTCGTTCACAGAAAGTTCCGTACTTAAGGACCGGAAAATTGCGCAAGTCACACCAATAGCCAAAAAGGGAAATAGGAGTAATCCGCTGAATTACAGGCCCCAGACCCATATCTTTAACGTCGATTTGCAATAGGGTTTTGGAACATTTACTGTGTTCGAACATTATGAATTACCTCGAAGAAAACAATTTATTGACACATAGTCAGCACGGATTCAGAAAACATTGTTCTTGTGAAAGACAACTAGCTCTTTAACTCATGAAGCAATGAGTGCTATCTGCAGGGGATGTCAAATTGATTCCATATTTTTAGATTTCCAGAAATCTTTTGACACCGGTCCTCACAAGCGTCTTCTAACCCAACTGCGTGCCTATGGAGTATCCGGGGTTCCCCAAGGAAGTGTTATACGCCCTCTATTGATCCTGATCTATATTTACGACATAGGAGACAATCTGAGTAGCACTGTTAGATTGTTGCAGATGATGCTGTCATTTACCGACTCGTAAAGTCATCAGATTCCCAAAACAAATTGCAAAATGATTTAGATACGATATCTGTATGGTGAGAAAAGTGGAAATTGACCCTGAATAAGGAAAAGTGTGAAGTTATTCACATGAGTACTAAAAGAAATCCGCTAAATTTCGATTACGTGATAAGTCGCACAAATCTTAAGGCTATAAATTCAACTAAATACTTAGGGATTACAATTACAAATAACCTAAATTGGAACGATCACATAGACAATGTTGGGGATAGAGCAAGCCAAAGACTACGATTCATTGGCAGAACATTTAGAATGTGTAACAGGTCTACTAAAGAGACTGCTTACACCACGCTTGTCCACCCTATTCTGGAGTACTGCTGTGCGGTGTGGGATCCGCATCTGGTGAGACTGATGGATGACATCGAAAATGTTCAAAGAAGGGCGGCTCGTTTTGTAATATCCCGAGATAGGAATCATAGTACCACAGACATATTGCGTGAATTGGAGTGGCCACCATTAAAATATAGACGTTTTCCGTTGCGACGGGATTTCTAATGAAATTTCAATCACCAGTTTTCTCCTCCGATTGCGAAAACATTCTGTTGGCAACCACCTACATAGGGAGAAATTATCATCACGATAAAATAAGAGAAATCAGGGCTTGCGCAGAAAAATTTAAATACTCGTTTGTCCTGCGCTACGTTGGGGAGTGGAACGGTAGAGAGGTAGTTCATTGAACGCTCTGCCTGGCACTTTATTGTGAATAGCAGAGTAATCACGTAGATGTAGATGTAGATGAAAGAAGGGCATCATGAAAGGTTACAGATTCGTTTGACCTATGGAAGACTGCCACTAAGGTGCTGAAAAAATTAGCAAACGTTTGAAAATAGACGTAAACTATCTGGCAAAAGCCTACTGGAAAACGTCCTAGAACCAACTATAAGTGATGAACGTAGGAATATACTACAAACACTTGGTTATCGCTCTACTAAGGGTTGCGAAAACAATATTAGACTAATTATTAGAACACCCACTGAGGTGCTTAAACAGTAATTCCTTCCGCGCTACATGTGTGAGTAGAACGGGAAAAAGCCATAATAACTGATGAAATAGGACGTCTTTCTACCACGCACTTCACAGTGGTTTGCGGAGTATAGCTGTAGATGTAGTTACTGTCTTCTGTACTGTTCCCGTAGACAGCCTCTTGGGCTTAAAAAGTATGGTATCTCAGTGTAAACGTAGACTTCCGCGGCCGTTGTCACAGTCAATAAAATTCTTCTGGGTTTGAGGCTGCATTGCCATCTGTAAAATTCCGACGTTTCGGCGCCTCCCTCAGGGTGTTTTGCTAACTGTGACCAATACACCCTGAGGAAGGCGCCTTGCAACATTCGCCGAAACGTCGGATTTTTACAGATGACAATGCGGCCTCAAACCCATATGAATTTTATTGACTATGGTATCTCAGTTTGTGTTCCACACTGTTCCACAACCAACAGTTCAGGTAAGCCAGCTGGCAGTGTGTAATGTCCCATGGTGCCTACCTAGTCCTGAGATAAAGACGGACTCGTTCAATTGTTCCAAAGAAAATACATACCCTCGTCATTCTTACTCTTAATATGCTCATCTCTCCACGACTGCCCTAATTTCCTGGATTCATCTACACAGACGGATTTGGTTAATTACATTATTGCACACACTTAGAGGAAAGGCGAGGGAGGAAAAAAAGAGGCATGAACTTCACACAGTGCTTGCAACATATACAGTACAGAATTGGAACCCATATCTTGAGGCTTGTAAAACATCAGACTCTCACAACTAAGAACTTTCTGGTTTGCAGCGAACCCATAAGATATCTGCAATGAATAAATCACTGCTATTGTCAAAACATTTGGTTCATGTTCTCTAACATCTACATTTGGCCGTACCAGAACTAATATAAAATCTTGACACCAAGTCACGTGGGCATACAGTGAAATGAACTCGTAGACAAAATAGCTAAAGAAGCACACAGAAGAAGAACTTTCACCATTGGCTGTCGGAACTGTGGCACCATACTTTGAGAACATGGGATAAGTAATGACAGGCTACCGCCATCCTCAACAAACTGGTAGCGATCAGTGAAACTGCTGAATCATGGCACGCTTCTCTCCAGGCCTCATTTAAAGTACTATCCTGAAAATTTAAGTAACGACGACAAGATGAAAGAATCTGGAGCAGAGCTTTCTTCTTTGCTCGTATGACACAACCATATCACCCAAACTTTCCAAATAAGCTATTTGGGACCATTAAACCACAGTCATTCTCATATATGGCTGCATATATGGCTGTGCTTTTTGGTGAATGTGTGTCTGTGTGTTTGTATGTATGTACGTATGTGTGTGTGTGTGTGTGTGTGTGTGTGTGGGTGGGTGGGTGGGTGTGGGTGTGGGTGTCGGGTCGATGGGGATGGTGGTTCTAGTCTGGTTGACACAGGTCGGCGTCCGTCGATCGCGACAACTCTGATCTGTAACTGTTGAAACAAACTCCTCGCTTTGTTGGGTTAGTTTCAGATATTATCTCTCTTTAACAGATATCCGCGTATCGATGGAGCAGCACACCGGAATGTATAAGCGGCCCTCGCTTATAATTGAAGCAATGGTGTTCGAAGGATGTCTGTCTTCTTTACTGCCACACACACAGCGACTGCACCACTCGGTACCGCAACAACTCACTTTATCTGAAACAATAAAACAAATATCCTTCACGTGTTCGCGACGGGCTTATAAGCTTACGCGAAACTTGATAACAGTAGTTCTTCATGCCCGGTTTGCAAATGAATGTTCAAACGTAGATGATATGATAACTCGAATTATAAGTTTCACCATTCAAGCCGATGCCACATTATAGTATGTTGATTTGTGAAATATTATAGCGTCGTTAAGGCGTCGCTACGGTGCTAATTCAACTCCTACGTAGTAAATCCAGAGATAAGGTATTCTCTAAACAACGTACAGAATGCGTCGTTTTTCGATGTAAACTTACTGTCCCCTTTTAATAATGTCACTAAATCACCTTTAACTTCGGCGTTCTCTCAAGAAATAATTACTTCACAGTTATACCGTAAAGTTCCAAGAAGCATTAAAGTTATATCTGAGTTTATTGAACTTCTGAATTATTTAACCATTGCACTTGAAAGCACACCGATCTGTCATTCAGGGAGTTGAAGCTATTTGCATCAGTAATTCTGACATTGACTACAGCTTCCGACAACACGGCCTACCTGTGAATTCTCCATGATCGCGGTAGGTGTTTCCTACTCAAGGCTGTTTGCAGAGTTTATGTCGGCTGTTGGTATGTTGCTGTATACTTCAATGTTCGTGACTACCACACATCACTACGATTAAGTCCCAGAATTGATTAAGTATCACACGGCTTATTTCTCCTTCACGTATAATAAATGTTCCGCTGTCTAACAACGGTAACTATTATTTTACATCTGTTCAGAATTCTGACTAGTACGTGAAGACGATACTGGAAGAGCTTTAAAACTCCAGATCGGTCTGAAACAATCTGGTAGCGGTCAATAGGCGTACTGTTATCGCAACGTCTACAAGAGAGAGAATTAACATCTCCATTGAAGTTCTATATTGTAATCGCAGCGAACTTACAGCTCGATGCGGCTACAACTCTCTTTTTGGATAAATGTTATCTCTGACCACTCTATCTTGTCTGGGTGTTAATCTTCGTAAGGCATATATTTTGAATTCATTATTTAGAGTTTCATGCTTCGCATCATATGATAGTCTTTCATTTAGTTCTTTCCTTGTAGTAAAGGTATGGTCGAGCAGCTCCTCATATGTCACACATTTCTGTAGTCTATTTTAAGAGACGCGTGAGGTGATGTTAAGAGGAAAGTTTTGGAAATTTGTAGTAGGGACTAGGGGACCAAACTCCTGAGGTCATCGGTCCCTAGGCTTACGCACTACTTAATCTAACTTAAACTAACTTACGCTATGGACAACACCACTCACACCCATGCCCGTGGGAGGACACGAACTTCCGACTGGGAGAGCCCTGCGAACCGTTAAGGTGCCCTGGACCGCGCGGCTACCCCGCGTGGCTGTTAAGAGGGACACCACTGGACAATGCATGACTGGAAACGAGTGATTTGAGGTGATGATTCACGTTTTGCATGGCAACCCGATGGATTCTTGGTTTGACGAATACCTGGAACACGGTACCTGCCATTATGTGTAGTGCCAAGACCAAAGTACGGAGAAGGTACTTTTACTAGGGTACTGCTTGCACTTATCGAAACCGCGTGAGTAGCACTCGCCTCCATCACTCTCTATGTATGTGGCTGTCAGTTCACTCACTCGCTACCACGGGGCGCTCACTCACTGAGTCACAGGTACCAGATACATGCCGTCGCCGCGCGGTAAGGAAACGTAGACTCTACCTACGCAGTTTCGACTCAACGTAGCGGCACTAATGGGCCAGTCAAGCGTTCAAATGCATTTAGAATTAGAATTTCTTTTTAGCTGCCGATTTTACGTGCTTTCTATGGAGAAGGTGTGAGCTGTTGTATACCAGAGATTCACCAAGTATTACCACAGTATAACGAAAGTTAAAGTGACAACCAAATATTGAATGTTATTGTTTGAGTATTGGAACTGTACATATCCGCGAAATCATAGCTGATGAATTAATGCTCACTTTCAGTCAGCTTCTAAAACCGCACTGACGTTTAGACATCATTTGAACGGAACAAATCAAAAATATTTATGTAGAAGAGTGTGACAACAGACTATAATTGCCAACTTAGTTCATAACTAGCCCAAAAACTTTAATCCAGCTACACCTTAGGCTTTCATGAGTAAAATGAAGCCCCATATCAAACAATATAGTACCAATGCAATGCATCATTATAGGAGACGTTGTATTTGGTAGATCAGAAAATGTAATGCGTCCTTATAAAGGAAGGAGTTTATCGAACAATGTAAGAACTTTTAAAGACCCACTGTTTCGGACTAGGTGGTTTATAGAATGTGCTTCTGGCACTCAGGCAAATAAATGGAGAACGGAGATTTTCCATCGCCCAACGGATGTTCGAGAAGAATTTGTAACTGTCATAGTAAATGCATGCTGTGTTTTACAAAATAATGTGAGTTAAGAGATGTCTATAAATTTGAAGATACACTTGATGTAGTGGGTTGGCAAGACAGCCAATCCACTAAGAGGAAGCCGAAAGGCACGCGTTTAAGCTCACGCAGGCTGGCGTGAGGTCTGGAACAGGACACGGAATGAGACTAGTAAAAAAACGTACGTAGCTTCTGGAATACTTAACTTTAATCCATAATTGGTGAACATCGCTCTTGACGGTACATGTTTCACAGCATCAATAGTATCTGATAATGGCGCCTTGCTAGGTCGTAGCAAATGACGTAGCTGAAGGCTATGCTAACTATCGTCTCGGCAAATGAGAGCGTAGTTTGTCAGTGAACCATCGCTAGCAAAGTCGGCTGTACAACTGGGGCGAGTGCTAGGAAGTGTCTCTAGACCTGCCGTGTGGCGGCGCTCGGTCTGCAATCACTGATAGTGGCGACACGCGGGTCCGACTTATACTAACGGACCGCGGCCGATTTAAAGGCTACCACCTAGCAAGTGTGGTGTCTGGCGGTGACACCACACTTGATATTCCTCCTGAACTGGAAATTCCGCCAGGTTATCTAAGCTGTCGAAATGTTCAAACGTGTGTGAAATCTTATGGGACTTAACTGCTAAGGTCATCAGTCCCTAAGCTTACACACTACTTAACCTAAATTATCCTAGGGACAAACACACACACCCATGCCCGGGAGAGGGCTCGAAACTCCGCCGAGACTAGCCGCACAGTCCATGACTGCAGCGCCTTAGACCGTTCGACTAAGCTGTCGAAAGTCACAATGAAATTAGTTTCAGGAGGCAAGGAGGGCCTGGCTGCTTCGACAAGTGCACGGACGCTGAAGGCAGTCACATACGTTCTCCATGAGACAGTCTGCTCACAACTGCCAGCGCGCAGCTACCTGGTGGTCGCAGAGGCACAGTGCGCGGGCTGCAGCGCACGTCATTTTTATATTGGCTCCCGCAGCCGTCCCTCCTAATCCGTTACAGTCCTCTCTATCGACACAGCTCCCTTCAACTGTCTCTGCACCTGCCAACACGTCTTTCTCTCCCACTACTAACATGACGCAAGAACTCAGCGTAAGCAGCCAACGATGAGAATGCAGCCCACAAAAGCTCTCAATCTTCAGCATCTTTCTTAGAATGCTAACACTATCGGATGAATCTGTCTCCCTGGTATAATTAGGCAATTTGTGGTTGTAGTTCTACAAAATGAGAGAACCAAGCAAGAACTCAGTTTATCAAAACTAGACATGATTGTCTTAATGGGATTTCCGTGATCGTTCTTTAAATAAAAATATCGCATTTCAGTCTTTGATCGCTATTTTTTATTTTCAGTGACCGGTTTCAGGCTAGCTGCCCATCTTCAGATCTGTTAGACAAAGTTAAAAATACACTCCTGGAAATTGAAATAAGAACACCGTGAATTCATTGTCCCAGGAAGGGGAAACTTTATTGACACATTCCTGGGGTCAGATACATCACATGATCACACTGACAGAACCACAGGCACATAGACACAGGCAACAGAGCATGCACAATGTCGGCACTAGTACAGTGTATATCCACCTTTCGCAGCAATGCAGGCTGCTATTCTCCCATGGAGACGATCGTAGAGATGCTGGATGTAGTCCTGTGGAACGGCTTGCCATGCCATTTCCACCTGGCGCCTCAGTTGGACCAGCGTTCGTGCTGGACGTGCAGACCGCGTGAGACGACGCTTCATCCAGTCCCAAACATGCTCAGTGGGGGACAGATCCGGAGATCTTGCTGGCCAGGGTAGTTGACTTACACCTTCTAGAGCACGTTGGGTGGCACGGGATACATGCGGACGTGCATTGTCCTGTTGGAACAGCAAGTTCCCTTGCCGGTCTAGGAATGGTAGAACGATGGGTTCGATGACGGTTTGGATGTACCGTGCACTATTCAGTGTCCCCTCGACGATCACCAGTGGTGTACGGCGAGTGTAGGAGATCGCTCCCCACACCATGATGCCGGGTGTTGGCCCTGTGTGCCTCGGTCGTATGCAGTCCTGATTGTGGCGCTCACCTGCACGGCGCCAAACACGCATACGACCATCATTGGCACCAAGGCAGAAGCGACTCTCATCGCTGAAGACGACACGTCTCCATTCGTCCCTCCATTCACGCCTGTCGCGACACCACTGGAGGCGGGCTGCACGATGTTGGGGCGTGAGCGGAAGACGGCCTAACGGTGTGCGGGACCGTAGCCCAGCTTCATGGAGACGGTTGCGAATGGTCCTCGCCGATACCCCAGGAGCAACAGTGTCCCTAATTTGCTGGGAAGTGGCGGTGCGGTCCCCTACGGCACTGCGTAGGATCCTACGGTCGTGGCGTGCATCCGTGCATCGCTGCGGTCCGGTCCCAGGTCGACGGGCACGTGCACCTTCCGCCGACCACTGGCGACAACATCGATGTACTGTGGAGACCTCACGCCCCACGTGTTGAGCAATTCGGCGGTACGTCCACCCGGCCTCCCGCATGTCCACTACACGACCTCGCTCAAAGTCCGTCAACTGCACATACGGTTCACGTCCACGCTGTCGCGGCATGCTACCAGTGTTAAAGACTGCGATGGAGCTCCGTATGCCACGGCAAACTGGCTGACACTGACGGCGGCGGTGCACAAATGCTGCGCAGCTAGCGCCATTCGACGGCCAACACCGCGGTTCCTGGTGTGTCCGCTGTGCCGTGCGTGTGATCATTGCTTGTACAGCCCTCTCGCAGTGTCCGGAGCAAGTATGGTGGGTCTGACACACCGGTGTCAATGTGTTCTTTTTTCCATTTCCAGGAGTGTATAATTAACAAGAGAGATACAGATACTGATAGAAATATCTTAATTTACAAAAGAAATTTTGGAGTATATTAAATGCCAACATACCATATATCGCAGTTACAGAGTAACTTGTCAGTATAGAACTGTCGGTTCACTGTCATAACTAAAGTACATTTTAATCTGTTATAACCTTATACCGCAGTTTTGGGGAAACCTGATTGGTAACAGTAAAAAGTGCCCTCTGCATATAAGAATTGTGCATATGTTATTTTCACCGTACATATTAATGGCTAATACACTTTTTAATAAAACAATTTTTTGAAGTAATAACATATGAATATTCTTTTTTGAGCTGACCATGAACCGAAATAATTTACACTAATTTAAATTTTTTTTATAAAGAAACTTAAAAATATGATTAGAATGTAGATATTCTTTCGAAAATGTGCGTTTCCTCTTCTTTGTATTGATTGGTGGTGGAGAGGATTTCCCTACGTCAGAACGTATACAACGCCACGCCAAGTCCTCTTCCGCCGCGCCCAATTCACCTCGCCGCCAGTACGCTGAGGGCCGTTCCGCTGCAGCTTGTTCTTACTGGAGCGTGCTGTTGCATTCAAGAGTAAGCCTAAAACTGGTTTTTAAAAATCTCATAATAAGTCCTGTGCATAAAATCACTTTGCTCATTAAGTAGCAGGTCCGGGGGTTTTTCTTTGATGAGCGTATATTTCAATCTCTTCGAGCACGTTGAGATAGAGACTTTTTGGAGCTTTATGTAGCACCTCGATTTGTTCATTTGTATTACTCACTTCATGTTTACTAACTTTTACATGGGCTCCAAATGCTGTCCGATTGCTATGACTGCAATGTTCCCTGTATCGAATTTCAAAATTCCGCCCTGTCTGTCCTATATAATAACTGTCACATTCAGCACATTTGATCTTGTATACTTCGAAATTGTTGTATTTCATTTGTTTTGTCGTTGATGGTTTATGTCTTAGTCTATGTGCGATTTGCCCTTCATTCTGGAATGCCACAGCAATGTTTTTTGGGAAGCATTTAGCGATTCTTTCCGACACACGCCCTTTGTATGTCAGGGTGACAAACTACTTCTTATCTTTAATTTTCCTAGAATCATTACTGATACCCACGGATTTGTTTTTGATCTTGTTAAGCATACGTGTAACATCTTGTGTCCTGTATCCATTAGCTGCTGCTACTTGCTTAATAATACCTAGTTCTTTCCGCAACTCATCTTCCTTTAGTGGCAATCTCAGGGCTCTGTTGCACATTGCATGAAAGTAAGCTCTTTTATGCTGTGCCGGGTGGTGTGACGTCGCTTCTATGATGTTTTCGGAACAAGTCTCTTTTCTATAGACGCCGGACACGTGCCTACCTACCTGCTTTCTGACGATCAAATCTAAATAGTTAATCGCCCATTGTTCTCCATTTCTAACGTGAATTTAATTTTTGGATGATGCTCGTTTAAAACGTTAGTCACTTTCTCTACTTTTTCTTTTTTCCGTTTGAATAATAAAATAGTGTCGTCAACTTACCGTCTGTAATAAATAAAGTTCTCCTTAATTTCTGGAAAAAAGCTGAAAACTTTGTTCTCAAAGTCATTCATAAAAATTTCAGCTAAATGACTGATAGACTGTTTCCCATAGCTAAACCTTCATCTTGAATAAAAATCTTATCGTTAAAGATGAAACTATTAAAGCTCAATGTGAACTCTAGCATATCCACGAGTTCGACGATTTCTCCCATGCTCATTGACCTATTTTTTTATCAGGTTTTAGGATTTAAAAAGATTTTATTTGGAATATGATTTAAAAAGTGAAGTCGAAGAGAAATCACAACGAATTATTTGCTAAAAATTACAGCGGAATTGTGATTTCTCAATTTTTGCTGAGGAAGATTATAAGCTGAAAGCCATACATCGAAGTCATGATTAAAGACCTATTCAGGAGTGCATTGCACGTGTAGAAAGTATTTTATTTAGTGTCACAACGGTAAATCTCCGTAAATCAAATAAAGATTCTGATGAGATGTTTCAAAAAAAGAGTTGTTCTGAAAATTAATTTCAAAGAAACTAAAAGTACATTCGTTTAATAAATGACAGAGTTAAAGCTATAAATGCAACTGTATTTCAAATTTATCTATTATTCTTAACGCTTTTTCTTCACACTTGACGAATAAGTAGTTATATCCAAGTAAGTGAATAAAGTTTCAAATAATATTTGTTATTCACGAACACGAATAGTAATAATTAATATCTGTATTCGTTATTCATCGTTTGCATAAATTTCGCCCAAGTCTGGTACCAAGAGAAGCGCGTAGCGCCTGAGCACACTGCAGATTCGCAACCTATGTGCAAGTGAGTACAGGCACGTGAAATCCGGGCGGCGGCGATCAAGCCCTCACGCGGCTGCGCCAGCCACGTGAGCCGTTTACACGCTCTCGTGCGGCTGTTATTACCATCGGTAATCTTTGGAAACTTCCGCCAACGTTCGCGAACCGTATTTGCGCTCTCCTTCGCACACCACAGGCACGTGGGGGCCGCGTGGATAGACTACTAGGTTGCAGGGTTCTAGGTGTTAACGATATTGGAGTGTTATTAGAGGTTATGGTTTATTTTACTTTCTGAGCTTAAGAAATGTCTTCTTGTGAAAGGATATGATCACATTGTACAATACTGTGTACTGCGTACAGTAGACGAACAGTTTTCAGATGATGAGTGTTCGCATTAGCGTGAAAATTTACCCTGAGATAAGGCAGCACCTATGAGGCAGTGGTTTCTGTACAACAGTCCTGAAATGGGATGCCCTGCCAAGAGTCCCGATCTGAATCCAAAGAAAAAAACTTTTCCACGATTTGAAACGTTGATTTGACTCCAAATGCCAGCGTCCAACTACATTACCTTCTCTAGTTTTGAATCTTAAGGAAGAAATGTCTCCTATTCCTCCAGAGACATTGACTGAGAATGTCCCGGGCAGAGTTCAGGCCTTCATAATGGCGGAGCGTTGATACATCCTCCATTAATGTCCACTAATAGGTGTTCCGAGACTTTTGAACAGGTAGTATACAGGGTGTTACAAAAAGGTACGGCAAAACTTTCAGGAAACATTCCTCACACACAAATAAAGAAAAGATGTTATGTGGACATGTGTCCGGAAACGCTTAATCTCCATGTTAGAGCTCATTTTAGTTTCGTCAGTATGTACTGTACTTCCTCGATTCACCGTCAGTTGGTCCAATTGAAGGAAGGTAATGTTGACTTCGGTGCTTGTGTTGACATGCGACTCATTGCTCTACACAGATTTTCTGTGAACGTTTGGGCAGGCATTGTTGGTGATGTCTTGATTGGGCCCCATGTTCGTCCACCTACGCTCAATGGAGGACGTTATCGTGATTTCATACGGGATACTCTACCTGTGCTGCTAGAACATGTGCCTTTACAAGTACGACACTACGTGTGGTTCATGCACGATGGAGCTCCTGCAAATTTCAGTCGAAGTGTTCGTACGCTTCTCAACAACAGATTCGGAGACCGATGGATTGGTAGAGGCGGACCAATTCCATGGCCTCCACGCTCTCCTGACCTCAACCCTCTTGACTTTCATTTATGGGGGCATTTGAAAGCTCTTGTCTACGCAACCCTGGTACCAAATGTAGAGATTCTTCGTGCTCGTATTGTGGACGGCTGTGATACAATAAGCCATTCTCCAGGGCTGCATCAGCGCATCAGGGACTCCATGCGACGGAGGGTGGATGCATGTATCCTCGCTAACGGAGGATATTTTGAACATTTCCTGTAACAAATTGTTTGAAGTCACGCTGGTACGAGCGGGGTGGTGCAGTGGTTAGACACTGGACTCGCATTCGGGAGGACGACGGTTCAATCCCGCGTCCGGCCATCCTGATTTAGGTTTTCCGTGATTTCCCTAAATCATTCCAGGCAAATGCCGGGATGGTTCCTCTGAAAGGGCACGGCCGACTTCCTTCCCAATCCTTCCCTAATCCGATGAGACCGATGACCACGCTGTCTGGTCTCCTTCCCCAAACCAACCAACCACGCTGGTACGTTCTGTTGCTGTGTGTTTCTATTCCATGATTAATGTGATTTGAAGAGAAGTAATAAAATGAGCTCTAACATGGAAAGTAAGCGTTTCCGGACACATGTCCACATAACATATTTTCTTTCTTTGTGTGTGAGGAATGTTTCCTGAAAGTTTGGCCGTACCTTTTGGTAACACCCTGTATAATAAATGGGTTTCCGGATATATTACTGCATTGTAGTTTTCTCGTTATCCTCTTACTGAAGTAAGAGAGAGGTGGCAGTTCAAAAGTGTGTGCCAGACTGGGGCGTGAACCTGAAAGCTTTACGTTTAGTGGACGTGTGCTCCACTCATAACTGAGTTATCCAGGTACCACTCAGGAGACCCCCCGCAAACACACACATACACACAGCTTTACCTCCACCAGAACCTCATCTCCTACCTTCCAAACTTTTCATAGTTCTCCTTTGTACCCTGCGGGATCAGCACTCCTGGAAGAATGGATACAGCCGACACATGGCATAACCACAGATTTTGTTTGTTTGAGTCTTTAGTCTTTTGACTGGTTTGGTGCGGTTTGCCACGAATTCCTCTCCTGCGCCAACCTCTTCATCTCAGAGTAGCACTTGCAGCCTACGTCCTCAATTATTTGCTGGATGTATTCCAGTCTCAGTCTTCCTCTACAACTGCCTCTAATACCATAGAAGTTATTCCCTGTGTCTTAACAGATGTACTACTATCCTGTCCCTCATAGCCTATGGGTTTGTTTCCAGCACGATTTTTCACTTTGAAATGGAGTGCGCGCTGATTTAACAGGTTTCGAAACATTAAGATCGCAGGTCGTGTCTGGGTCTGGAACACAGTTTTAACCCGCCAGGAAGTTTCAGATTAGCGCCCATTAAGCTGCAGAGTGAAAAGACAACTTTTTCGACCGCATATGTCGCAAGATTAAATTGATCTTTGTTCTGCTTACGATTTTTTGTGTTCTTGTTATCACGTATGTTTCGCGCTGGCATTTTACCTGGCTGTTTTCCTTGCACCAGAATGTCTGATTTTGAGCGTTTCCAAGCACATTTCTCCTACACACTTACCTTTTCCTGCACGTATTTTATAAAAACTCCTGTTTTTCTGAGTAATATTTATAGTATTTCCAACTGTCGGTGTGTGTTTTCAGCCGTCTTTTGTTTGAGTTTGGTGTCTGTGTGCATTTTTATATTAGTCTGTTTTGTACGTAGGTGCGAGATGTATTATCTGTGGTCGGAGATGTTCTGGGCAAAGGGCAGAAAATGAGGAGGAGATCGCTTCTTTTTAGTTTTAGTCTTGGAGAGGTTAAATAGGTTATTACTTATCTGGTTACATTCTTCGTCTCTGTTATTTGTGTTGTAGCTGACACGAGCAGTGAGTTGTTTATTTGGTCATTTAATGGTCAAGTAATAGTTTGATAGAGAAAGAAAATTAGAATAAATGCCGCAATAAGTTCATGGATTAACGCGTAAGAGTGACGGTTGAATTTGTTCCAATCGCCGCGTGTATAACGAGGAAAGAAGTGACAATAGGGGTAACAGTCGGTTACGTGTGAGTCTGAGCAAAGAGCGACAGTAGCGGACAGCTGCGGTCACCGTCAGCTAGCGTGCCCAGCCGTCGCAGCAGTTTCTATACGTGAGCGCCAGCTTAGGATACAGATTTCCTTATCAAGTTTAAGAGCTTTGCTTTGAATTCACTTTCAACAGTGAATAATACAGTTAAAGATTTATTTACTCATTAAAGACGGCTTCTTTACATGCCAGGTAAGTACATCCTACACCGTGCGCTTATGGAAGATGCAGGTTTCAAAAGCTTTTACAGTTTAGTTCAAAGACCAGCGTGGCACCAACGCATTTTCATAAACCAGTTTGGACGCTAGCAGCTATAAAGGAATTATGTTCCATAGGTTTCAAATGTTTTGTATGATCTGGTAGGGAAGGTGTGTCCTCAGGTCATAGTTCTCCGTTATGGCTCTTAGAGATACGGTGACAGAGTACGTCGAACTATTATAAAGCAAGAGTATTAGGAACCACCGTTTTTATATAATGCTTGTGACTGTACTTGCTTCTAGACAAAACAAACTCCATCCCAGGCCTATTATTTTTACGGTTTCTTCCCTTACTCCCCCTGGATTAAACAGGAACTAAGAGCGAAGACAAAAATGGCTTGTCACATACCCTCTGCGTTATTACGGCTGGCGTATTGCCTATATTATTACAAAAGGTATTACATTTTGCTCTCGAAAACATATGGGTTGTATTGAAAACAAGTCAACTGAATTAACATTAAAATGTAGGCTTTTTTGTGAATAACTCAATACAACTTGGGTACGAAGATTCTTTTGCATCTCACTGGATACATACACAGACTGTTCTGTTCACACATGACAGGTAAGACCCTGCCATGCGGTGCTTCAAGTAAAGACTGGGAGACGGCGATGTGCGACTTCAGCCTGGTAGCAAGTCGATTTATTTATTTCGTATGGCTTTAAATACAGCATCAGATTACATCAGTATTACTGCATCAGATTACATCTGGTACATTTTGAGATAAGATATATCTACAGTACATACTGATTATAAGATAAAACATTGATAACGACAAATGTATATAACATCAAGACACATAGACTAAAATAATAAGTAATGTATAATTCTATAAGGTGACCATGTAGTTGGCATTACTGTACTGCTCAAGGACGGATGTCCAGTCCTTTCAGCCAGGCGGTAGCTTGTCTCTTAAGCAAGTGAAGGTCCTTGAAGGTGGCTTGGAATTTCCTTAAAGGGCGTGTGCTGTAGTGTCTGTTTGTTGTGTCCACATTCACAGTCAGATCTATCAACCACGCTCCATTTATGCCTGCATGTGACAATTTCCATGGCCTATTCGGAACCGGTTGAGTGATGTCCAGGATGTCATTGGTAGCTCAAATCCGAAGGGGCGTTGGCTCGGATCTTTCATTAGATTATTTGAGTATGGGTTGGACGAAGACCATTCTCGGCGCCAATCATAATCAATGTTAAAATTGTCTCTTACTAAACCCTTAGACGAGATTGGGAGGTGGGGAAATGAGGTCTTGATGGATATGAAGTTGACGATTATCTAGGCATTTGTGCCACTCTTTTTTCAGTGCTAGATGTCTTCGTATGTGTAGAGGATGGATGTTGGACAGAACAGGGAGCCACTGGGTGTTGACGTGATGGCTCCTGATTTCAGCCTCATAGTATTATTGAGTTGAGTATCTACTGCTGTTGTATAGGCGATATTTAACCACGTAGAACTGCAGTATTCTGCAGCTGAATAGACAAGAGCAAGGGCCGATATTCGCAACATTTGGTTTCTGAAAGAAGTTCTGGGTGCATAGTGTGCCTGCAAGTTGTTTAGGTGAAAGCAGGCTGTTTCTGTCTTTATGGCGTTGGGTACAAGTCCCCATGCTTGGAACTATTCATCTATCTTTTTCAGGTCGCTTTCAAGAGTAATTTCCGATGTCTCGAAGTCGACAGATTGGCTAATTAAACATATGTCGTCGGCATAAATGAACTTTTTAGACTGGGTGTTTGGTAGGTCGGATATGTATATACTGAAGAGCAGAGGCAAAACAACTGATCCCTAGGGAAGGCAGTCACTGAGTTGGTAGTTGCGGCTTTTCTTGCCATTAAGGCGTAAATCGATGTGTGTATTTGCCACCATGTTGTTAAGTAGGTGGCCAGTTTTTACAAGGTATGATGCTTAGGAATTTCAACAATATTCCTTGTCTGTGTACTGTGTCATGTGCAGACGATTAATAATAAATACAGCTGTGGATTTTCTTATTTTCTTCAAAGGCCGTTCGATATGTGTGGTTACTGCTAGTACCTGGTCGCTGTAGCTCCTTTTAGGTCTAAAGCTATCTTTTGTGACGAAGCACAAATCTGGACAGCAGTCTATACCCCACCTAGCAGAATGGAATGTGCCCCCTGTCTTTGGGGTCATATATTAGAAAAGTATTCTGTGTCTCTGCCCATTTAGATACTTCTTCGCCATCTTGGTTGGTGTAGTTGTATCCCCATTATGTGCTGTGACAGTTGAAGTCTCCCATAATGACTGCAGGGTGCTGGATATCTAGTATTGTGTTGTCATTCCAAGTTTGGGCTGGAGGCTTATAGAGGTTTATAATTTCCATATTATAAATTTTAATGCGTGTGACATACATGTTTCCTCCTGTAGTGGATACATATTCACTGTCTCGACGTTATTCCTGATTTAGGTGGCAGTGCCATGTGTCGTATGGTATAAAGCAGTTGCTAGGGCGAAACCAGGTGGTTAGCATCTTAGTTGTGTCTCATCAGCACAGTGTGTTTCCTGAAGTAAAACTACATCAATAGAGTGAACATTCAGGATGTTTAGTAGGTAATCTGCTTTTGATCTGCTTGCTCCTTCTATGTTCAGTTGTAATTTTTTCACGATGTCACCAATATCCCTCATCGGCTGGTTCTGATAAGAACCGTTTGTTTTAGCATTTGCGTTGGTATTCATTATGCTGTACTTGTAGAAAGCTTGGAAATTGCAGACTATTTAGCCATGACAAGTCACGTTGCCCCGGATGCATCACGTGGAGGCTGGTCTACTTTGCAGCAAGTCGATAAAGCGCAGAACCAACGCCGAGTTCGTCGTAAGCAAGTCGATAAAGTGCTGAACTAATGCCGAGTTCGTAGTAAGCAAGTCCATAAAGTGCTGAACCAATGCTGAGTTCGTAGTAAGCAAGTCGATAAAGTGCTGAACTAATGCCGAGTTCGTAGTAAGCAAGTCCATAAAGTGCTGAACCAATGCTGAGTTCGTAGTAAGCAAGTCGATAAACTGCTGAACCAATGCTGAGTTCGTAGTAAGCAAGTCAATAAAGTGCTGAACCAATGCTGAGTTCGTAGTCAGCAAGTCGATAAAGTGCTGAACCAATGCCAAGTTCGTAGTCAGCAAGTCGATAAAGCGCTGAACCAATGCCGAGTTCGTAGTCAGCAAGTCGATGAAGCGTGGAACCAACGCCGAGTTCGTAGTAAGCAAGTCGATAAAGCACGGGACCAACGCCGAGTTTGTCGTAAGTAATACACATTTAGACGCCGTTGTGTTCAAATCTAAAGACAAGTCTTGTGAAGTAATGAACACAATACTAAGAGGACAAGTAATGGAGTGCTTCATGTACAGTGTGGAGACTGGTTTAGAAGCCGCGCTTAAAGCGGCCGAGATGCTAAAGGGTTTGCTCATCTACGTCTCGCCTCCTGTCGGGCCCTGCATATCCTCCTCACCACTTTTGGGAGAAAATTATACGGCCTATGTGAGCACTATTAACAAATGCAAACAATTAGTCAGGCTTCAGGTTTCTGAAAAAGGGAATTGTGTAAGCACACAAAATGCCTGACAAAAAAGTGTAGCACCCGGAAGAGGAGGCGGAAACGAAACCAAACTTCAGTGTTTGAGAGGGTGTGTGATGTAATTTAGTTTATTACAAAAACGAGTGAAATTTACAAAGACTGTTGCACGATGTGCCCACTTATCAATATGACGTTGCACCGCTTCTGTCAGGGTGCATGTACTGATTCGGCTGGAATCGTTGTCATAAATCTAATGTACCTCCTCCTGCGATAAGCTGGCGAAGAAGTGTTGTAACTACTCGTAATCCTCAACGGAGTTGAGCCGAACTGGTTGCATAGTTATTATATCGGCGACAGATGAGGAGGATTTTGCTGGCCATAGGAATACCTCAGTGTCACGCAAACTGCTCGTAGAGACAAGTACGGTATGGTGACGATCATTGCTCTGTGGAAAACTGGCACCATAATATTGTCACATGAGAGGTAACACATGAGGTCGCACGGTGTCCATGACGTAAAGCTGTGCCGTCAGAGTTCCCTCAATGCACCAGATGAAGTCATATCCCATACCTCGCCCCAGCATGACACCAGCAGTAACGCCTCTGTGTCTTTAAAAAAACATGGGAAAAGAGGAGCCACCAAAGTCGTCCACGATGGTCGTCCAGGGTAATGCAGAACCGTGCTTCGCCGCCGAACACAACGCGATACCATTCATCAGCAGTGCATGGTTCGCCGTCATGAGACCACTCGAAACGTAGATGTTTCTCTTGTGGTGCTCACGGCAGCAAACTCATGGGTCGGTAATTTCCTAGTCCGGACACTGCTAGTCTTCGACCAGTGCTGGAGGATGACACAGAATATTGCAAGGATCCATTGCTTGTTCTTGAATGGCAAGGAGCTAAAATCAGCTTGATGCAAGATCCGGTGATTCTCCTCTGTGATGTTCAGACGTGATCAACCGTAACTGGACCACGAGTAGGTCCGCCCACACGCTCCCATACAATCCAACATCGAGCCACTACTCTCACATCAAAATGCCCTACAACTCCGGACACAGAACAATATAAGTAGCCTACCAGGGCTGGTAGCAACACTAAACACAAACATAACAAATTCTCTCTGGTGGCCGTTCTAGCTGCCACAAAGTATTGAAGCTCTAATCATTTATACGGAATGGTGAGAAACAGTACGAAAAGCTTCCAAGAGTGTTGCAGTGAAGGTTGTGCTGAGAAATAACTGTCAAGAAATAGACTCCATTTGTTGCGCCATTTACGACCTATGTTGCATTGAAGTTAGCCAAATAGGTCATTGCGCGCGAATTGAAGCATTTGCACGCACTAAAATGCGGTAATTCACATACGTCTGTAGGTCTTTTTCGGAAGTGAAATTTAAGCCAGGTCAGCTAAAGCTAAGTTTATTTGGTTTGAGGAATCCAAACGAAGAACATCTTTGGCGACACCGCCTTTGACAGACTGCTTTAATTTGTGCGCGTGACGATCTGATTGGCTAACTCCCATGCCAAATATCTGAGTAACGCAGCGAATTTTTTTTTAACAATTGCTTATCAGCGTAGCCTCCCCTGCAACGCCCTGAGAAGCTTTTCAGGCTGCTCCTGACCATCCTGTGTAGCCGCAGATACTGTGTTGGTGTACGCAGTTACACTGCCATCCTACCATGTCTTCCGGGCGTTTCACATTTTCTGTGTCAGACAGTGTAACATAAATTTATATGTAAACGCAAAAACAGTTAAAAATTCATGTTCAAAAACGTCAGATGAACTTTAATAAATCAAAGTATTCGACAAGGCTGCAGTCTATCACCCACTTTAATTTATATACTGACGACCTAGTTATGAAGTGGAAAGAGGGAATCCACTTTGGAATTAAAATGGGATCTAGCGAACCATTAAATACTCTGTTATGTGTTGATAACCAGATAATTATAAAGGAAGCGGAAGATAGTTTACAAAGAGTAATATATACATTGAGTCAAAGCGCAGGATATTTCAGCTTAACAATATCATCAAAGGAGAGAATCCAGTCAGATTGAAAATAATAATAAATGTTTCCCATTTGGAACAAGTATTCCACTTCAGTTATCTAGGATGTGGTATTAGTTTTAGCTGTGATAAAGACATTGAGAAAAAAGTTAATAAATGTCAAGCTATCTGCGGAACAATTGGAAGAACATTGGGAAGGAAAACAAGAAAAGAAACACAAACGAAATTGTATAAAGTTATAGCTATACCTACCCTGGTATATGGTTCCGAATCAAGGACAGAAACAAAAAAAGAAAAATCGCATGTAAAAGCAGCAGATATGAAGTTGCTGAGATACGTAAGAGGCTGTAATAAAATGGACATAAAAGTTTACTGGGTATGGTACCGCTGGAGAAAAACGTTTCGGCCACAGTTGCAGCGGCCTCCTTCTGGGTCTGTTAGTGCTTTCTACCTATGCACTGTTCCTTAGATTTTGTTATTACTGTTCTCTGAGCATGCCATTACGTCATAATTTTAAAAAGATAGTTCATTTCATTGGTCACTTAAGGAAGAAGGAGAGGAAACTTTATTTTAATAGGTTGCTACGGTGGAGGGAGGGCATAACCTCTGCTGTCTATTGGCTCTTGTATTACGTGCAATAAGAATGAGTAGTTGGTTCCTGTTTAACAAAGTGCTGGTCGTCGGTCGCGCGGCGGCAGTTACTCGCCGATAGTACTCGCGCCTCGTGTTGACGGTGCGGTCTGTTGGGCTCTTATTGCTGGCAGCCAAGATGGGGCAAGCCTTCGTACATCCTCCATATTCATGTTCTTAGGGTGTTTAGGTGTTTCGTTGGCCTCTCTGATTTTGCGTTTCGTCATAACCGAGTGCTTGACCAACACACAGGCTTCTCTGAATTTTATTTCTTTTCCGCAGTCTTGCTAATGTTATGCCACTGCAGACGTGTTGTGTTGCCCTAAACGAATATAGCGCTCGTGTTCCAGAAAGCGCGTTGCTACTGGCCGACCAGTCTCGCCTATGTCTGCCTCTCCACATTCGCATTCCACCCTGTACCCGCTTGCGGTGTGTAACGTATCCAGCCATGTCACGGATTGCGCGGCCCCTCCCGCCAGAGGTTCGAGTCCTCCCTCGGGCATGGACGTGTGTATTGTTCTTAGCATAAGTTAGTTAAAGTGGTGTGTAAGTCTAGGGACCGATGACCTCAGCAGTTTGGCTCCTTAGGAATTCACAAACATTTGTAATGCATCCACCTTGTCCTCAGTGGAGCCCAGCACGTCCTGGATCCTGCGACCACTATAGAACACAGGCTACGCCCCAACCCGACGAAGGTGATTGCCTATTCAGCCAGTAACATTTTTCACATAAGGTAAGCAAAGCCTGTGTGTTGGCCAAGCAGCCGGTTATGACGAAACGCAAAATCAGAGAGGTCATCAAAATAAACGCCCTAAGAACATGAATAGAGAGAATGGACTCAGGCTTGCCCCATCTTGGCTGCCAGAAATCAGAGCCCAACAGACCGCACTGTCAACACGAGGCGCGAATATTACCGTCAAGTAACTACCGCCGCTCGGCTGACGACCAGCACTTGGTAAACAGGAGCCAACTTCTCATTCACCGGTGACCACCAATCATGGCACGTAACACAAGAGCCAATAGACAACAGAGGTTACGCTCTCCCTCCACAACAGTAACGTATTAAAATAAGTCCCCTCTCCTTCTTCCATAAGTGACCAATGAAATGAACTATCTTTTTAAAATTATGACGTAATGGCACGAGTAGATAACAGTAATGACAAAATCCAAGGGACACTGCATAGGTACAAGGCACCACCACACTCAGAAGAAGGCTGCTGCAACCGTGTCCGAAACGTTTATTTTCTCCAGCAGTAGTTTTATACAATACGACGCAGTACCAGACACAGAAAACTTTTGCGTCGACTGAGTCTGGCCGCGGAAGCCTAGGCAATTACGTAATAAAATGGCTAAAATAAGAACTGAAAGATTATGATAAGATTTAAAAATCTTCTCCGTTAATGACAAGATAGAAGAGGATAGAATGAAATGGAAGGACCACGTTGATAGAATGAACAGAAAACAGATTCCCATAAAAGATAATGAATTATCGGCCGACTGGAAAGAGAGAACTAGATAGACCTCGCAAGAGACGGATGGATGGATGATAGAGTTCAAAGGAAGGAAATAATAATGAATGCGATGGGAAGTCTTTTCTGTAATTGTTTGTTTGGAGTGGGGTTTGTATGGAAGGAAAACATGGTACACAGACAAGAATACAAAATAAGCTTTTGAAATGCGATGCTAAAAACGAATGTTTAAAATTGGATGATTGATTGAGTACATAGTAACGATATAATGAATCGAATTGAGGACAAAACTAAGTTAAGTTTTACGACCGTAGTTCATATTAATGGTTTAATTAATGTTAATAGAGATATGGGGGGGGGAGTTTGGGCGGGGGGAGCTAAAGGGCCGCAGTGCGAGCGGAAAAGAAGTAGGGTGAAGACGAGGGACGAGGATGAAGGGGACGGCGGCCACTGTGTCTGCCACGCTGGACAACTGGTTGGCCGCCTCTGAAGACAGATTAGAGCTTCGCAGCCGCTTTCGAGCCCAGACTCCGCCCGTCCGCAGACTCTGCCGGCAGGACTTTCGGTGTCGGTGTCGCGTGCCACCTGCTGTCCCTTATTAAAAGTGGCTCCCTCGCGACCACTGCGAATGACACGGCGCACCGCGATGCCTTATTCATGTCGCCGCTCAATTTGACGCGCGAGCCGTGGGGCTATTCCAGGTTAGCAGCCTCGGGGGATTCTCCGAATGTCCAACGCAATCGATGCCCTACCGCCGTCCCGTACCTATATGACTCAGTGGGTCGCCGCCAGTCTTCGACCCAAAAGCCCACGGTTCGTTCTTCAGTCGAATCTACAATTTCTTTTCCATCATTTGTCGCTTCTTTCACCTCTGACAACGGTTTGCAAACAAAGTGAACCCGAACACCACCTGCAAAGTTCTGGCAGTTCTTTAAGGAGTATCATGGTACAGGGTGACACAGAATAACGGGAATGTTTGAAATGAGTAGTGGCAGCCATGGGCAGGTGGCAGCACTGCGGGTTCGTTATAGTTAGCGAATAAACAGTCCGCCAATTCAGTAATCATGGATCAGTGGAACGGACAACAGCGTGCGTCAGCCATAAAAATGTTTTATAAAACCCATGATACCCTCAGACTTCAAGAAGAATATAATAATTCCAATCCCAAAGAAAGCAGGTGCTGACAGATGTGAAAATTACCGAACTATCAGTTTAATAAGCCACGTCTGTAAAATACTAACACGAATTCTTTACAGACGAATGGAAAAACTGGTAGAAGCCCACCTCGGGGAAGATCAGTTTGGATTCTGTAGAAACGTTGGAACACGTGAGGCAATACTGACCCTACGACTTATCTTAGAGAATAGATTAAGGAAAGACAAACCTAAATTTCTAGCATTTGTAGACTTAGAGAAAGCTTTTGACAATGTTGATTCGAATACTCTCTCTCTAATTCTGAAGGTGGCAGGGGTAAAATACAGGGAGCGAAAGGCTATTTACAATTTGTACAGAAACCAGATGGCAGTTACAAGAGTCGAGGGGCACGAAAGGGAAGTAGTGGTTGGGAAGGGAGTGAGACAGGGCTGTAGCCTATCCCCGATGTTATTCAATCTGTATATTGAACAAGCAGTAAAGGAAACAAAAGAAAAATTCGGAGTAGGAGTTAAAATACATGGAGAAGAAATAAAAACTTTGAGGTTCGCCGATGACATTGTAATTGTCAGAGACAGCAAAGGACCTGGAAGAGCAGCTGAACGGAATGGACAGTGTCCTGAAAGGTGGATATAAGATGAACACCAACAAAAGCAAAACGAGGATAATGGAATGTAGTCGAATTAAGTCGGGTGATGCTGCGGGA